>NC_064274.1:27110000-27426500 GCF_003254725.2 Canis lupus dingo
AAACACAGACACAAAGATCAATGGAACAGAATAGAGAATCCAGAAGTGGACCCTCAACTTTATGGTCAACTAATATTCGATAAAGGAGGAAAGACTATCCACTGGAAGAAAGTCTCTTCAATAAATGGTGCTGGGAAAATTGGACATCCACATGCAGAAGAATGAAACTAGACCACTCTCTTGCACCATACACAAAGATAAACTCAAAATGGATGAAAGATCTAAATGTGAGACAAGAGTCCATCAAAATCCTAGAGGAGAACACAGGCAACACCCTTTTTGAACTCGGCCACAGTAACTTCTTGCAAGATACATCCATGAAGGCAAAGGAAACAAAAGCAAAAATGAACTATTGGGACTTTATCAAGATAAGAAGCTTTTGCCCAGCAAAGGATACAGTCAACAAAACTAAAAGACAACCTACAGAATGGGAGAAGATATTTGCAAATGACATATCAGATAAAGGGCTAGTTTCCAAGATCTATAAAGAAATTATTAAACTCAACACCAAAGAAACAAACAATCCGATCATGAAATGGGCAAAAGACATGAAGAGAAATCTCACAGAGGAAGACATAGACATGGCCAACATGCACATGAGAAAATGCTCTGCATCACTTTGCCATCAGGGAAATACAAATCAAAACCACAACGAGATACCACCTGACACCAGTGAGAATGGGGGAAATTAACAAGGCAGGAAACCATAAATGTTGGAGAGGATGCGGAGAAAAGGGAACCCTCTTGCACTGTTGGTGGGAATGTGAAATGGTGCAGCCACTCTGGAAAACTGTGTGGAGGTTCCTCAAAGAGTTAAAAATAGACCTGCCCTACGACCCAGCAATTGCACTGTTGGGGATTTAACCCAAAGATTCAGATGCAATGAAACGCCAGGACACCTGCACCCCGATGTTTCTAGCAGCAATGTCCAGAATAGCCACACTGCGGAAGGAGCCTCAGTGTCCATCGAAAGATGGATGGATAAAGAAGATGTGGCTTATGTATACAATGGAATATTACTCAGCCATCAGAAATGACAAATACCGCCATTTGTTTCAACGTGAATGGAATTGGAGGGTATTGTGCTGAGTGAAATGAGTCAATCGGAGAAGGACAAACATTATATGGTCTCATTCATTTGGGGAATATAAATAATAGTGAAAGGGAATAGAAGGGACGGAGAAGAAATGGGTAGGGAATATCAGAAAGGGAGACAGAACATAAAGACTCCTAACTCTGGGAAATGAACTAGGGGCGGTGGAAGGGGAGGAGGGTAGGGGGTGGGGGTGAATGGGTGACGGGCACTGAGGGGGGCACTTGACGGGATGAGCACTGGGTGTTATTCTGTATGTTGGCATATTGAACACCAATAAAAAATAAATTTATTATTAAAAAATGAAATAAAGAAAAAGTAGGCACTGGTTAACAACTAGTGTGTTTTAGAGTCATTCTTGTTTTATTTTTGTCAAGAAAACTTGATTATTACGAGAAAAATGACTGCAAGCAAAAGTCCTCTCTTTTAATGAGGCTTCCTTTGTAGTATTTTTGTTGATACTGTGGCAGTTAAGGTATTAGAAATAACCTATCACTATAAATTTTGGAAAATTATTGGTTATTGCATAACCAGAGTTTGTCATAAGTAATTAGGAGGTACAGTATATTCAGGTCTTAAATTCATACAGTCTTAAGTTGTCTTAAGTTTGTGATTTCAGTGCATTTTTTTAAGACTTTATTTTTTAGGGCAGATTTAAATTCACAGCAAACTTGAGCAGAAAGTATATAGTGAATCTTAATTTTTTTCTCATCCTTAAATCAGAACATCTTATGTCATTTTCATAAAACAATTTTTCTCTTGGTATTCTTAGCTACTTTGTGCCTTTGGCAAAATGGTATGTATTGGCTCTTGCTGGATTGCTTTGCCTTCTGAGCTAAAGCTGGGAACTAGTACTATTAGTCCTTTGAAGGCTTTGACAAAGCATTCAGAGTGAAGTCTATATATCATTGAGTGTTCCTTCTTTGTGTACCATTTGTTTAAATAATGTTAAGTGTTAAAAAAAAAAAATAAATAATGTTAAGTGTTGCTTTAGAGTTTTTGTAATTATGACAGTATCTATTCCTCGGGGAAGGGACAAAGATTTTTCAGTTGACTGTTGTCTTACTGTATTCCCCTACACAGGAGTCCTTGGATATATTTTGTATACTATTATAAACACAAAATTTAGAATTAATGTAAATATATTATCACCCCCATAGACTGTATACCACTCATAAAGAAATTAAGGTGTGTTTAGCCACATTATATGGTTTCATTCATACAGGGAATATAAAAAATAGTGAGAGGGATTATAGGGGAAAGGAGAGAAAATGAGTGGGAAATATCAGAGAGGGAGACAGAACATGAGAGACTCCTAATTCTGGGAAACGAATAAGGGGTGATGGAAAGGGAGGTGGGCGGAGGAATGGGGTGACTGGGTGACAGGCACTGAGGGGGGCACTTGATGAGATGAGCAATGGGTGTTATATGTTGGCAAATTGAACTCCAATAAATATTCCAAAAAAAAAAAAAAAACGGTGTGTTTAGCCAAATTATCTAAATATATTTTTAATATTAATGTGTATAATTTATATTTTTATTATTTGCTATGTTCTTAACCTTTAAGAAAATGTAAAAATCATACCTAAAGATCTACAAAATATCATGCCTATAGGAACCCACACTACTGTGAGCTTCTTAAAGTTGGGGATTGTACATACATCCTTTTTTGTGTTCCCAAAATTGTGCTTGATGCCTGTCATTTTTCAGCTACAGTTCATAGTATTCTATATAAGGAGAACGTTCCTTATGTACCTCATGGTGTTGTGGTAATTAAATAAGTTAATATTGTGAAGTGCTTAGGAAAGGACCTGGCAAATACTAAAGACAAATGAAACAGTAGGTATTATTATTACCCAATAATACCTATCAGGAAGTTTGAGATGGCTTCTGTCATCCACAATTATTTTATATATATTTGAGTGGTTTATTAGGATCACTGTCTTCTCTCTCTGTTCTCAACATTTTAAGACTTCATGGCATATAGGGCTCCTATGTGCCGTAGTCCTTTAAGTATCAGACTCTTAATTTTGCTTCAGGTCTTGATATCAGGATTGTGACATGGAGCTACACATCAGGCTCTGTCTCTCTCCCACACCCTGCTCCTGCACTTTCTATCTCTAAAATAAGTAAATAAAATCTTTTTTTTTTTAAGGCCTTCATGGCTTAAGTATGTTTTTCAGTAACATTTCTCTTTCTTACTAACATGTTTTTCCTTTATTTTTCATGTTTTATTTATATACTTTGGCTAAAAATGAATCTATGTTTACTGAATATTTCAAGTGATAACATTTCTCAATCCTAGTTTTATTTCAGTTTAGAGCTAGACCTTAATCTATGTATTTGTAGAGTTACAGCCAAATATATAAATTTTATTCCTTTTATATACATAATAAATATATAAAATATAGAGGTACACATTTTTCATCAGTATCATTCAAAGTATTACCACTTCCTCTTATCTTACTGTTTCTTCTTAGTGGCTCTATGTATGTGTTTAATATTTACAGCTCACTTTTGTAACTGTATTTTGCAGATAGTTAATAGATTTATCAACTCAGTAAGATTGTATCTGTTCTTTCCCTTAGCCTAGGTTTCATGATCTCTATTTTGTGAATTATTGTGAGTCTTAGTTTTGAGATTTTTTTATGTGAGTCAGGACACGAATTTCATGTTTTGCTTTATTACCACCTTAGCTGATACTTGTGAAATGACTTTGTACCCATTGGCAAATTCACAACACTTACACTTACTTAAATCCATTTGTTTCTGGCAGCCCAAGTGGCTCAGCGGTTTAGTGCTTCCTTCAGTCCAGGACCTGATCCTGGGGACCTGGGATTGAGTCCCACGTCGGGCTCCCTGCATGGAGCCTGCTTCTCCCTCTGCCTGTGTCTCTGCCTCTCTCTCTCTCTCTCTGTCTCTCATGAATAAATAAAATCTTAAAAAAAATCCATTTGTTTCTTATCAGTTATTTACTAGGGATTTTTCTAAAGCATATCATTAAGATCACATTTATTTTAATATCAAATTTTTCTTTGCTATAAAAATAAAAGCTAACAAATTATGCTAAATCAAATACTCATTACTTTTCTAGGGATAGCTATTTTCACATATTGAGTATACTTGATTGCTATGTTAGACTAAATAAAGACATTAAACTAAAAGAATGCTGTAAGGAGGATACTAAAAGTCCAGAAGAACATAGCTTTTTGTTTGTTTGTTTGTTTACTTTAACTTTCTTCATCTGTTAGTTTGTATTTTTCTCTAAAATTCTAAAACAACATTTGAGGAACAATAACAATATTCAGTATTCATGTTGTAAAAATTGGCTAAATATAAAGCTGGTTATCTTCATTTTCAATTTTTGTATTTTTTTTGCCTGTATTTTTTTAAACTGTTAAATAATAGCTCATATAGAAAATGAGCAGTTTACTATGTACTTTTTCAGATTAACTTCATTTATATTTTCTTCACTTACTACCATTTTTATTTTTTTCAGTTTTTTTTAGTGATTCTGTATTATAAATTGTCAACTTTAGCATAAAGTTTTTTGAAAATTGGTTCTTTTTTTAATTAAAAGGTAAACATTTCAGAATGTTCCTTTTTATACATATCGCATAATTTGAAATGTTCAAATGATCTTGTATTTGTTCATTATTAGCCAGTTTTTTCCTTTATCAAAAAATTTCACCATTTTATTGTATATCGCTTGTTTAAAGTCAGAATTACTTCAGCAACGTTTGTCTCATTACATTTTGTATTATAAATTGAAGCTAAACAGGTAAAAAAAGAACAATTTGTAGTATTAATGATTAATCTTTTTGTCAGTGTTACTATTTAATAGCAGTTTAAACTATAACATTGTGAGCTAACCTCAGAATGTTTGCTTATATGCATTTTTCTGCATAATGACAGGATGTTTTCTAATTTCTATGAATTATTATAAAATTAAAATCATAACTTTAACAAGGGTCACAGTATATATGCTGACATTTCTGAGTCATTAATATTGATATGTTCTTAATTGATGACATTTTTCTTCTTTCCTAATCCATGTGTTTCTTCTTAAAATTGTACATAGTTAAACAGTAGAAATATCCAATATATAAAAAATAACATGTAAAGAGGGAATTCAGCAATTCTTAACTTTGGAACACTTCTAGTTTAGTTAAGGTTATTGTTATTCTTTTAGTATTTTTGTTTTGTCATGTTATTCAGCTGCATTTTATTATTTATTTATTTATTTATTTATTTATTTATTTATTTATTTATTTTTTATTCAGCTGTATTTTAAAGCTTTCCAACCTAAAATGTGGTTAAGTAACATCTTTTTTGCATTTAGGGAAAAAAAATTGCCTCTTCCAAACATATTGAGAAATTAGTTGTTTAACATTTCTTCCGTTTGTTTGGTTTATTGCTGTGTATAGGAAAAGTGTTTTTCCTAGTGTATTGATCTGTTAGAGTAGAAGATGGTTTTCCTTTCAGACTCCTTGCTTATACTGTCCTGTACAATAAATTTATTCCTTCTACAGTGTTATTTACCACTTATGTTTTTCACTTAGGATTTCCTGCCGTTTCTTGGCAAAAATGGCAACTAATGGTACTGTTCTGAAGAGACTGGAACAGAAGGGTGCAGAAGCAGATCAAATTATTGAATATTTAAAGCAGCAAGTTGCTCTTCTTAAGGAGAAAGCAAGTAAGATTTTGCATTTTTGAAGAAGTTACTTAAAATGAATTCCTATGTTGACGGGACAAAAACTGTGTTTACCCCCATAAATTTACTTCATCATCTTGATCATAACTTTTAGATTCCTTTAATATTTTCATTTTGAGTAAAATGATTTTCTGGGATTAGGATAAATTAGAATTGGTATATAGTGAATGTAATGTAGAGAAAACAACGTATTATTTTAAGAATGCTAAAGGAAAATTAATGTTTAAAATAAGTTAGTTATAAAATTAGAATTTAAAATGAAGAAAATTGGATAAAATCAAATATGAACTCAAATTTATCTCTTCTAAGAATATACACTTGTATCACCCTCTGCTAAAGCATTTTCTGAAATGATTTTTCATTTTTTCCAATACTTCTTTAAGTTTACATAGAAATTGCTTATGTACAAAAATATGTACAAAAATAACATCTGAATTTCTGCTTTTAGGATTTACATTAATTTTTGTTTACTTAAAAGCAATTTCTCAATGGCTAATGTTAATGATATAATGAACATTCCCAAATCTTTTACAGTAACAAATAGAAATCAATGATTTTCTTTGCTGTATAAGATTGTGAATGGCTTACAGAATCAGTTCCTCTTCAAAATAATTTTTCTTTATTTTCTTTATTAATTTTACAATACTGCTTTAATTATTTCTTTTTTATAATGTTTTATAAGTGTTTTTTTCTTAAAATTCCCATCAATTTCTCTTATTTAAAATTTTTAATATTGTTTTCCATTAGTAAGATAAAGAAAGAGATTAATCAGTGCTTCTGTGAATTTTTTTTTTCAGATGGATGGCTATTAGTGGCTATTAGCTTGACTAGCATTTCATTTTTGCTAATTGAAATAAAAAGGAACCCTCTTATATTTATTGTATATTTATTCTTTACCTTTATTATTATTTTTTGTAGCCTATCTTGGATGGTTCTCAGTCTCATTGTTCCTGTATTATAGTAAATATTTCATAAAATCTCTTAATACTCTGTAAAGAAGATATTTCTTAGATAAAATGATCTACCTATACTCTTAATTTCAAAACATACAGTAACTATGTAATATATAGGAAAATTAAAAAGAAAGTAATTTATAAATAGTAGTAATAATAAAAATATGCATTTTAATGAGTAAATACTTAGGCAGGACTGTCCTACCAGGCATATGAGAGAGTCATATGCAATGTGGTTCCCATACATGGAATCACCAAGAATGCAATAGAAATGCTAATTGGTATGAGTGTGTATTTAGTCTGCCTTTATGTAGGCAAGTCTGATGCCAGAAGCAACTTTCAGTTGTGCTATTTATTTACTCAGAATGGTGGATAATTCTTAGGGAAAACTGTGAACAAAACAAAGTAGAGTCTGCTCTTGATTTATATGATACCTGATTTATAGAAAATTCAGGGTATAATGAAAATGTTTAATAATATTTTGTGTTTATTTATAAAAAATAGAGTCTAGGCTCAAATAACAGGATTTTTACCTACACAAATGTACAATGGGTTACTAGAAAATTCTGCAGAATGTGAGACAGCTTATTATTTCAGAGGTGTATCTAGCATATTTCAGGATATCTGACATTCCTGACTTCTGCCCATTAAATGCCGACATGACTCTATTATTTGTGACAACCAAGAATACCCCCACAGATTTTAAAAGTCCTACCTAGGGAGCAGTATCAATCGCACTGAGAATCATTGGTTTTCTTTTATTCTTTTGTATGCCCTATTGCTCACCTTTAACACACATATCATATTTTGAGGAAATCTTTGAAGCTATTTCACTCATTGAACCTTTGGCCAGCTCAGTCTGAGACATTAGGAGTAAAAGATTATTCAGGTACTTTTAAAAGGTAATGATTAAAAAGAAAGAATAAGAATAGTTTTTTTTATGGTTTGCTATTAGATCTTGGCTTTAAAAAAACTAATGTGTCCAATACTTGCCTCATGCTGATAGTTTATGGTTGACACTTTTAGTCTGTTTCTTAAGTTGTTGTTAGCATCTTTATGGAAGCTAGGAAATGATTCATAAGCAAACTTTTCTGGTCCATTATTATTTCACAGATAATAATCTCTTTTTCTCTTTTGTCATGTTTTCTAATAAATACTAAATGATATAAAGGAATTGGCAAACATTTGGTTATTGGTATTATCCTAATTATGTTAATATAGCTATGCCCTTCAAGTAGTATTATAAGAAAACTTTTAGAAAACATGGCTATATCTTACTAAGATTTTCTTAATCCTAGTTTTGCAGGCAACTTTGAGAGAAGAGAAGAAACTTCGAGTTGAAAATGCTAAATTAAAGAAGGAAATTGAAGAATTGAAACAAGAGCTAATTCAGGCAGAAATTCAAAATGGAGGTGATTAAATATAGAAATAATAGGTTATTTTGATTTATGATAATAGTATTATATCCTTGATTGTTAAATTAGATATTATGCTTGATTTTTCATGTTATCTCCGCAGTAGCCCTTCTCATGCAATCATCTTCTTTTACAGAAGAGGAAATGGAGACTTAGAAAAGGCAAATGATCTTGCCTGAGCTCATGCAAAAAAGTGCAGACCTATGCTTTTAGTGATGTTGAACATGTTTTCATGTGTTTGTTGGCCATCTGTATGTCTTTGGAAAAGAGCATTATTCTGGCATTCCTGACTTCTGCCAATTCATGTGCCTGTGCCTGAATTCATTGGATTATTATTTTTGTTTATTTTTGGTGTTGAACTATAAAGTTCTGTGTGTATTTTGGATATTAAGCTCTTAGCAAATATATCATTTGCAAATACCTTCTGTCATTCAGTTGGTTGCCTTTTTGTTTTGTCAATGGTTCCCTTTGCTGTGGAAAAGCTTTTTATTCTGGTATAGTCCTAATAGTTTAGTTTTGTTTTTGTTTCCCTTGCTTCAGGAGACATATTTAGAAAAATGTTGCTGTAGCCAATGTCAAATTACTGCCTATGTTTTTTTCTAGGAATTTTATGGTTTCAGGTCTCTATGTCTAGGTCTTTATCCATTTTGAGTTTATTTTGTATATTGTGTAAGGAGTTTCATTCTTTTGCATGTAGCTGTCCAGTTTTCCCAACACCATTTGTTGAAGACTTTTTTCTGTTGTATATTGTTACCTCATCAGGGAAATCCTATTGTATGCCGGAAACTAATAGAGAGAGCTATATATTAATTATACTTGGATTTAAAACAACTATGCTTTTAATCTCTGTGCTATATACTTCAACTTGATCATCACTGTTCCCTATTAAATAGTTATTGAAAATAAGTTGTAATAATATGTAGCTGACATTTATTACGTTTTACTATATGCCAGGCACTGTGTGCAAAGTGCTTCATGTACATTATATATTTTATCCTTGATATTTTGTGTATACAGATGTCCTTGTTTTATACATGAGGAAATAGAAGCTTACGAGTATAAAGTAATTTGCCTGAAATCATAATTTTTAAGTTAGCCAACTCAGCATATAATTATAATTTCAAATATTATATTGGAAATAAAAATTTTAAATTTACTGAATTATTTTAAGGGAATCTAAATAAATTTACATCATTTTAAAACAACGATAATAATAGCTCCATTACAATTTCAAAGTACTACACAGAAAGGCATATAATTGTATTATAGAAAATCCTTCCTAAGTGAGTTAAGGAGGCCCAAGTATGGTGAAAGTCTCTTACTACTTCCTTTTGAACTATCCTGTCAGTGAGTGAATTATTTTGAATGCTGTAGTATGAGCTCTATCCCTAGTGAGCTAGACAAAATTAAAGAAAAATCAATGTGTGCTTACAACTATCAACTAAAGAGAATATCATTTGTCAGTGGAAGATCTGATCCTTTCTAAGACAAGGAGATTTGGAATACAGGTATAGAATTAAACAGTTTAAATATTAACAATGTAAATTACTTTTCATTTTATCAGTTCTAAAAGATTGCCCTGGAATATTTTAAACTCTGATCTTTTTAATGAAGTACTAAAGCAGATCAACAATTTGAATTAATGTATTGCATTCTGTTGAATGGTGAAACATAAAATAAGGGTAGGGTAGATGGAGTGTCACATTACTAAAAGAAGCAAGAGCCTCCAGAGAACTTAAAAATACCTCAGAAAAGTGGTCTGAAAATTGGCCAGAATTTAAGCCACATCAAAATCCCTCACAGGATTATGTTTTTCCATACTCACTAGGCTATGAGAGTGTTTTTAACATTGCTGAAGAAGTTTTCTTCCTTAAAAAAGTTGTTTTTTTGACATAGAATTATGGACATGTCTCTCCACTAATTCTGATATTAAAATGACTATTATTTAAACACTTTCCCAGTTGTTTGTGCAATATAAAAGAAAACCTGAGTGAAATGCATGCTATCTTGCCAAACTATGAAAGGATAGTCTCAGAAGACAGGCTGCTTGAGTAGAAATTCTTATTTTCCTACTGACTGTGTGTATGATGGGCCACTTTTTTAACTTCTGTATGGCTCATGTTGATCATCTGTAAATAGGGATGTCAATAGAAATTACTGCTTTTGGTGAATTTATGAGAATTACAAGAGTTAATTCATGTAAAGCAGTTTAAAAAGTGTCCGGGACATAGTCCATAATAAATATTAGTTATTGTTGTTATCTATGTTTTTCTCAGTTATTAGTGATTAAATGAGAATCGCTTATTTAACTTTTATCTTGGTTAAAATGTACTTAATTTCTTGGCAGCCATTCTACAGTCTTGGTAGAGACTTGATAATCAAATGCAGTGAATTTTTCTTTCATAATGACTCTATCTTAATTTATTTTCTGTATCAGTGAAACAAATACCATTTCCATCTGGTACTCTGCTGCAAGCTAATTCCATGGTTTCTGAAAATGTGATACAGTCTAGACCAATAACAACTATATCTTCTGGTGCCAAAGAACAGATAGGAGGAGGAGAAGCAGAAGAAAAGAAGATGAAAGAGAAAATTGAAGTGAAAGGTATTTTTAACCTTTAAGGTTATTTGGCTCTTGACTGATTTATCAGATGTCATCACTTTTGATAATAATAGTGGTGTCAAAAAGAAAGTTGAAACCTTTATTAACTAGAATAAAGTTAGGAATAGTATGATACTACAGCATGGAAACTGGGCTCTAAAGGATGTGTGAAGACTGACCAAGTCGATAGGGTAAGAATGTTGTATTTTAGGTAGAGTATATTTTAAGATAACTAAAAACATAGAAAGTAGAGATTAAGCATAGAGGCCCATAGTTTGGTATGACTAAATTTTAGTGTGTATTTCAGTTTCAGAGAAGTCACAGGTAGGAAGTTACCTTGGGACTAGTTGTGACGAAAGGAAAAGGGATAGTCTAGTCAAAGGAGAATGTCTGAACTAACTAAGGTATAGGGGTGTAAACATTTTAGGAACCCATAAAAACTGGAATGGAAAGTATATCACCATCCACTTAGATTGCCAGACTAGAAATGTTACAGTTAACCTATTGCCCTCTCTCAATTTCCATACCTAATTGGCCACCAAAACATATAATTCCTATCACCAAAACATATCTAGAACCCAGTTCCATGGCTCCATTTTGTTAGGTGCTACCTTTCTTCAACTTCTCCTGATCTGCCATTTGAATTAATGTTAAAGCCTCATCTTTTCTAATTAATTCTTACCTTGCTGCTAAAGCTATTCTAATCATAAATCTGACTCCTTCTTTATATCTCTTCTCCTTTACTCCTTTGGAGATTTCATTTTTCCAAGAATGTCTAAAGAATAAATGCTTTTATAATTCATTATATGCACCTCTCATAACACACCCACTTAAGAGTTTTTGGAAAATATAAAATGGCTGAGGAATTTGTGAGTTAACCTAAGCCAGTTTAGCATCTGACACTTGTCAGTTCCTTTTACTAAATATCAGTAACCTTTCTTAGTAGTAGGTAGGGGCTATATACCTTCTACATAACTTCACCACTAGGTGGTATGGTTACAATGAAAGCAAATCCAGCTAATTCTTTCACTTTATAAACTTTATTAAGAAGTACATAAAGACTCCTAACTCTGGGAAACAAACTAGGGGTGGTGGAAGGGGAGGAGGGCGGGGGGTGGGGGTGAATGGGTGACGGGCACTGAGGGGGGCACTTGACAGGATGAGCACTGGACATTATTCTGTATGTTGGTAAATTGAACACCAATAAAAAATAAATTTATTAAAAAAAAAAAAGAAGAAGAAGAAGTAGTCACAATTGGGCCACCCGGGTGACTCAGCAGTTGAGTGTCTGCCTTTGACCCAGGGCATGGTCCTGGGGACCCGGGATCAAGTCCCACATTGGGCTCCCTGCATGGAGCCTGCTTCTCCCTCTGCTTGTGTCTCTACGCGCCTCTCTCTCTCTCTCTCTCTCTCTCTCTCTCTCTCTGTCTCTCATGAATAAATAAAATCTTAAAAAAAAAAAAAAAAGTCACAAAACAATCAGACAGCCTGTTCTAAGTATGATGAAGTTCATAACCCAAAGGAAGATATATTGCGTTTGTGACTACAGGATTAATCTTCTATTTAAATGAGACAATGGAGTCTTCTTTGTGGGAGGAGACACCACATAAGACCAAATAGAGCTCTATGTCTAGAATGCCTCTGTCCAATGGTACTTTTCTGTAATGATAGAAATGCTGTATAACTGCATTATCCAACAAAGTAGCCAGTAGTCATGTATGGCTACTGAACATTTTAAATGTATCTAGTATGGCTAAGGAACTGAATGTTTATTATTTTAAATTTAAATGTAAACTAGCTGTATGGGGTTGGCATCTATCCACATATTGAACAGTGCTGGAATAGAAGGCTGTTCCATTGGTGTTTGACTGCTAGAATTGCCAGATTCCAAAATTCTGTTCATGCAGAGGCTGTGGATATGATACAGTCTTTCTAGTGAGCATCACTCATTTTTTAATTAAACATTCCTAAAATTTTTTATGATGACTAAGTTCTTGGTAAAGATTTTGATACAGTTACCTCTGGAATGTGGGTTCCTGATAAAGGTATTTCAAATGCCTAGGAAGTAGATTAAAATTAAAAATATGGGATCCCTGGGTGGCGCAGCGGTTTGGCGCCTGCCTTTGGCCCAGGGCGCGATCCTGGAGACCCAGGATCGAATCCCATGTCAGGCTCCCGGTGCATGGAGCCTGCTTCTCCCTCTGCCTATGTCTCTGCCTCTCTCTCTCTCTCTCTCCATATGACTATCATAAATAAAATAAAATAAAATAAAAGTTTAAAATTAAAAATATATATAGATACATTGTTATACTGCATTATGTTAAATATATAATCACCCAAAGGTAACTTTTACTAAGATTTTGGTTTATTTTCTTCTAGTAATTTTGTATATTTATTTCTATATCATTTGGGTTTTTTTCCATTAAAAAAATCTTTGCTAATATTTTACACGGAAAATGGAATTTTAAAAAATTCATTAGATTAAAAATCGCCTGTTATTTTGAGCTAGCTCTACCTCTTCTTTTGTAAACTGTCTTTGTATAAATTGCGAATGTCCTTACATAAAATGATTCTTTCCCACTTCAGGCACTGTCTCTTATTTCTATATTTCTATGTGTATGTAATGTTTGTCACGTACTCATTACATATACCTGCCTTAAAAGAGATTTTCAGTGCATTCATAGTATGGGCCGCTCATCTTACTATTTCCAGTGCCTTAGATTTCAGTAAATACTTGTTCAAGATTAAACAAAGTTGAGAAGCTGGGCATCTAAGTCACAACTACATGCTTATCTCTACCCAGTAGATTGCAAGTAAATAAGTTTTTATTTTGTTTTACATTTTTTCCTGCCAGAGAAGCTAGATGTAAACTTCAGGAATATGAACTCTTTACAGGTTGCATTTGACTCAGTGGCCAAAGTAGTCAAATGCTAATAAGAGTTAGGTTATTGACACATATAAATAAGCGGAGGATTTTTAAAACATAATCAGAATAAAATGTTCTCTTCTGCTCAAATAGTTGCTCTGAATAATAATGTGCTAATAAGTCTTCTGAAAAATATAAGAAGTGGAGAAATTCATTGTATACTTGTTGGTGTGTTTAACTAAAGAGAGAAACATTTTATCAGTGAAATTATATTGTACTTCATTCTCTTAGCTGGTTCTAATTATGGAGTTTTTTCTAAATAAAGGATTTTTCACTTTCTGAAGAGTCACAGTAAAAATTTTTATGGATTTACTCCAGCTCTGTTACAGGGAAAGGCAAACTTGCTCAATAAAGGTCTATTTAGTAAATATCTTAACCTTTGCAGACCATAAAGTCATTGTCACAACTACTCTGCCACAGTGCAAAAGCATCCATAGACAATATGTAAATGAATGAATATAGTTTACCCATCTCTACTTTATGTCTTTAACTAGAGATTCAGGCAGTTCTTGAAGAGAGAAATAGCCAAAATAGGATTCAAGATGTTGTGACTTGAATAATTCTTTACTTTGTTATTATTTAATTGAAAGTAGGAGATAAACACTTTCTTTTTTAAACTCATCAGTATTGATGTTAGGGAGTTTTTCATAGTTTATTTTTGTTTTACTTCTGATGTTTAACCATTCATAAATATTTTTAAAAAAATAAAAAAATAAATATTTTTTAGGAGAGAAAAGGGAGAAAAAACAGCAATCAGTAGCAGGAAATGCTGACTCTAAGCCAGTGGATGTATCTCGTCTGGATCTTCGAGTTGGTTGTATCATCACTGCCAGAAAACACCCTGATGCTGATTCTTTATATGTAGAAGAAGTGGATGTTGGAGAAACAGCTCCAAGAACAGTTGTCAGTGGCCTGGTGAATCATGTTCCCCTTGAACAGGTAATCTGTACAGTAAAACTTACTTTTCCATATGTGTCACTTTTTCCTACTGTTTTTCCATATAATTTTGTTAGGTGACCATACAACATGAGCCAATATTGATTAGTTCATGTGATTAATTTTAATGCAATAAATTTCACCAAAAAAGTACATAAAACTACTAAAAACTTGCAAAAGAGTTGCAAGTTAGGATCAAGTTCATGAGGATAGAAAAACAAAAGATGCATTATTTTTTCTCGTTTTTTTTTTTTTTTTTTTTTTTTTTTTTTTTTTTTTTTTTAAGATTTGATGTATTCATGAGAGACACAGAGGGAGAGAGGCCAAGACATAGGCAGAGGAAGAAGCAGGCTCCCTCTGGGGAGCCCAGTGTGGGACTCTATTCCAGAACTCCAGGATCATACCCTGAGCTGAAGGCAGATGCTCAACCACTGAGCCACCCAGGCGTCCCTTTTCTCAGTTTTTAAAATGTTTTTAGGTTTTTGTATGTAATACAATGTAAATATTTTTAGCATTGTTCTGTCATGGAATTTTGTTACTCCTCAATTTTTTTTAAATCACTGTTATACAAACCCAGAATGCATCAACCTAATAAGTAAGAGTAAAAAGTCATGTTTTGTTTTGTTTCTTTTAATAACTCAAATATTTTTATACTTGAAGTAAAAAGATGGGCTCATAGAGCTTGAACTTGTAATTTTTAGTGTTTTTTTAATAAAAACTGAATGTTTTGTATTTTGTTGTTAGGTATTTAAAATATGTGTATGTGTATATAGACACACATGTATGTATTTCCAGTGACAGTGGAAAAAATTAGGCAGTAATGGTTTTAATTTGGTTTTTCAAGATGTCTTCTACAGTAATTTGAGTTACCTCTTTCCTCTACCTTGTGGTGCTTCTGAGATACTGCAAAGGCTGTAGACTTTTTTTTTTTGTTTAATTTTTTTATTCATGATAGACACAGAGAGAGAGAGAGGCAGAGACACAGGCAGAGGGAAGAAGCAGGCTCCATGCCGGAAGCCCGACGTAGGACTCCATCCCAGGACTCTAGAATCACACCCTGGGCCAAAGGCAGGCGCCAAACTGCTGAGCCACCCAGGGATCCCCGCAAAGGCTGTAGACTTTCATGTTAAAATAGTTCTCCTTTGTTCATTGCCAACTCCATTGCTTATTGGCTTTGTGAATGTGGATAAATCCCCACATTCATTCATTCATACTTTCAGATGCAAGTCTTTATTGGATACCTGCAATGTACAGGCACTATTCCAGACAAGGGATATAGCAGTGAGTTAAGATGATAGATAGATGATAGATGATAGATAGATAGATAGATAGAGAGATAGACAGATTTGTTTAGGAAAAAAAAAACAAAAGAGCTGTGTTTGTGAAGCTCACAACCCTATGGAGAGTCAGAAAATCATGATATATAATATATTAAGTATACTATAAGTATAAAAAGTAAGTATAAAAAGAAAAAGTAGGAAAAGAATCTAGGAGTTGTTGGAGTTAGGATGATGTCATTTTCTATAAAATGGTTAGGGAAGGCATCATAAAGAAAGTGACATTTAAGGAAAGGTCTAAGAAAATGAAGAGAAGCAGTATCACTACAGCAAAGTAAAGAAGGGGAAATGTCATGCAATATGAAATCAGAAATAAGGATGTTTAATGATACAGGATCTTATAGATCATTGTAAAGACTGGCTTTATTCTGAGTGAAAGCCATTGGAAAACTGTTGAGCTAAAGGAGAAATGTGGTCTGCCTCATATATTAATAGGATCATCTGGCTGCTCTGTAGAGGGGAATAAATGGAAGTGAGATTAGCAAAGAAGTTTCTCTTGTCCTTAAAAAAAGGTAGACGTGGTTCATGTGTGTGCTTTTTTTTTCTTCTGTTTAAAATTCGTCTTATGTAGAACCAGGACTTTTTCATGACTGCTTATGAAATTAGTTTCCTAAGAAGCCCTGGAGAAAAGTATCAGTTGATCTTGAACCAGCTCAAATTGGAAAAACTCCTCCTCCCTTCGCTTCATCTTTTTTGTTTCCATAACTTGCAGACTGTTTCTTCTCTTCCAACAGCTGTCATTCATAGCCTTAAGCAAAGCTATTTATATACACATCTGTATCTAACCTATCAAGGCAGTAGTATTAAACATTCTATAAAGCAGGAGCACTTTGCCCCCACAAATTGCATACTACGCTATGTAGACTTGTGTATTTTTCTAAGGTAAAGGTCCATGAGTATCATCTGGTGCTTTAATAATTGCATCTAGCTCACCCCATTGTTTTTTTCTTATACATAGTGACTGTATTTTTTTTTTTTCTAATGTGGTATTTTAAGTTATTTGTGTGAAGATCTTTTCCATGAAGACCTCTGAAAAGGAGGCCTTTTGAATTTGAGTCTTAGGTCTACTGCTGTTATTTTAAATCATAGGATTTGGGGTACATTTGCCATAACATTTGTTTATAAAAACCATCTTTTATTTAGAATATGCCTTTTCCTTTTCCCTGCAGTGATAGTTCTCTTGTATGCTATTTTCTTTTAAGCCTATTGAAAGAATATAAACAACTATTTTCCTTATTTTTGCTAATTGGGGAAAAAATTAAGACATTTAACTTTCGAAGATTAAAGAAATTTCTATTCATTTCTAAAGCAAATTGTAGAAATAGCCCTACATGTTAATTGCAGTGTACATAATGCTTGAAGAGTTAAATGATCAGTAGTATATTTTTTAATATTTGTTATTGAAATATAGTTGGCTTGCCATATTATATTAATTTCAGGTTTGTGATTAACATTTCTGTGCATTATCAGTGCTCTCCACAATAAGTGTAGTCACCATGCAAAGTTAACTAAAATATTATTGACTATATTCCCTATGGTGTACTTTTCATCTCTGTGATTTATTTTATAACTGAAAGTTTGCACCTTTAATCTCTTTCACCTATTTTACCCATCTTCTTATCCATTTCCCTTCTGACAAGTTTGTTCTCTGTATTTAAGAGTCTTATTTATTTCTTTGTGTTTTAGGTCCTATGTATAAGTGAAATCATATAGTATTGTCTTTCTCTGTTTTATTTCACTTAGCATAATACCCTCTAGGTCCATCCATATTGTCTCAAATGGTAAGATTTCTTCCTTTTTTTGTGGCTGAGTAATATTCCATTATATCTGTGTTCCACATTTATGTACATTACACACACACACACACACACGTGCACACACACACACCTTTATCCATTCTTCTTTCTTTCTTTTTTTTTTTTTTTTTTTTAAAGACTGTATTCATTTATTCATGAGAGACACAGGGAGAAAGGCAGAGACACAGGCAAAGGAAGAAGCAGGCTCCATGCAGGGAGCCTGACGTGGGACTTGATCCTGGGTCTCCAGGATCACACCCTGGGCTGAAGGCGGCGCTAAACCACTGACTCGCCCGGGCTACCCTTTATCCATTCTTCTATCTGTGGACACTGGGATTGCTTCCATATCTTGGCTATTATAGATAATCCTGCAGCAAATACAAAGCTGTATATATCTTTTTGAATTAGGGTTTTCATTTTCTTTGGGTAAATAGCCAGTGGTGGAATTACTGTATCATATGGTATTTCTATTTTCGATTTTTTGAGGAACCTCCATTCTGGTTTCCACAGTGATTGCATCGGTTTACATTTCTACCAACACTGCATAAGAGTTCTTTTTTCTCCACATGCTTGCCAAAACTTAATTTCTTGGCTTTTTGATACTAGCAGTTCTGCTTCGTGTGAGGTGATGTCTTATTATGGTTTTGATTTGCATTTCCCTCATAAATAGTTATGTTGTGTGTCGAATTGTAGAAGTTCTTTATATATTTTGGATATTAATCCCTTATGGGATATATCATTTGCAAATGTCTTCTCCCATTCCATTCAATAGGTTGCCCTTTTGTTTTGATGATGGTTTCCTTTGTTGTGCAAAAATTTTTTATTTTGGTATAGTCCCAACAGTTTAATTTTGCTTTTGTTTCCCTTGCCCCAGGAGACATTATCTTGAAAAATGTTTCTATGGCCTGTGTCAAAGAAACTACTGCCTATGTTTTCTTCTAGTTTTATGTTTCAGGTCTTATAATTAGGTCTTTAATCCATTTAAGTTTATTTTTGTGTGTGGTGTAAGAAAGTGGTCCAGTTTCATTCTTTTACGTGTAGTTGTCCAGTTTTCCCAGCACCAAATAATGAAACCACTCTTTTTTCCAACCATTATGTATTCTTGCCTCCTTTGTTGTAGATTTTCTGGGCTCTTCATTCTGTGCAATTGATCTATGTGTCTGTTTTTGTGCCAGTACCATACTGTTTTGATTACTACAGCTTTGTAGTATATCTTGAAATCTGGGATTATGATATCTGCAGTTTTGTTCTTTTTCAAGATTGCCTTGGCTGTGGATATGCTCATGGCTAGAATGACTTTCTTTGCACTGGCAGGATTTACTTCCAGTGCTGTTGAAGGACTTGTGAGCTCACTGGTGTGCCAGCATTCATCTTAACTGTCTGCAGTTAGACTCTGCAATAGTTGCAGGTGTATAAAGGGCAAAGCTTGCTTCCTGTACAGCCTGTGAAGAGGCCTCATTGCAGGAATTGTGGTTGTGCTGGTGTATAGGGTTATCGCTCCTTCTTTCCAAGGCAGTAGTCACTTTGGAGTGATCTAAACCCTGCCTGCCTGCTATGTTTGACATGATAGGATCTACTTTGGAAGGGTGCTTCCTGATGCAAGTAGATTGGATAGTACTTGTCTGTGGTGGGGGATGCTGGGGTAGGAGGCATATGATGCTGGTAAGTTAGATGGAGCTAAGTAGCTTCTGCAAGCTTCAGGCCATCTAAGTGGGAGAGGGCAAGAAAAATGATGCTCTCTAGCACTTCTTTCTTTCCCAGAGATATTTCCTGTAGATTTCTGTCCCTCTAGCTCATCCTAGGATTAGTTAGTATATCTCCTATACATATACCTCAGGCACTTATCAAACTGCTACTTTTGTACTGTGTCTGGTGATGACTCTTTTAGTGTGGGAACTTAATTTCTTGTCACCCCCTGGTTTTCCCAGATAAGCCTTGCTAATTTTTAAAGCTCCTGGAGCTAAGTCCTACTGATTTTTGGAGCCAGATATCATGAAGACTCATTCTCCCAGTTTGAATTGGTCTGTGTTTGTGATACTCCTCCTGTTTGTGGTTATTTGCCAGGATTCCTGACTGTGTTTCCACCGTCCTATCCTTTTCGATGTTCTCTTCTTGCTAGGTGTAGATGATGTGTTCTGTCAATCTTCAGGTCAGTTTCGGACTTGCAGTAGATGTAGTTGTTTCATTGGTGTGTCCATGGGAGTAGATTCCTCTAACTCTGTACCTTCCCAAGAATGATAGACTCCCAAGAGTAATTTTTAAACTAAGAAATGAATCTTGCATAGTATTGGAAATGACTAAATATGTAGGGAGAAAAAGAATTGTTCACTTATTTTAGTGCTAACGCTAAGCTAAATACTTTACATACATAAAGAGCCTAGAGATGGCTCTTTAAATTTGATATTTTTTCTCATTTTGTGAGGAAAAACAATTCATTTTTTTTAACATTTTTTTTTATTTTTAGTTATTTATTATAGTCACACACACAGAGAGAGAGAGAGAGGCAGAGAGATAGGCAGAGGGAGAAGCAGGCTCCATGCACCGGGAGCCCGACGTGGGATTTGATCCGGGGTCTCCAGGATCACGCCCTGGGCCAAAGGCAGGCGCTAAACCGCTGCGCCACCCAGGGATCCCAGGAAAAACAATTCAACTTTAATTTCATTGCTAATATACATGGTAGCTAAATTCAAAACCAATCTGTTTCAGCCTAAAAATTACTGAAAAGTCTTGCTCTGCTCCTTCAACTATAATGCACAGGTAGTTCATGGAATTTTTTTTTCATGTTTATGTACAACTTCATAACAATAAAAGAATTTGGACACAGAGACAAAAATACATCTACAAGAGTAGAACATTTTATATTTATTCGAACATTAGATGTACCTTACTGTATTCTAGGTATAATAATTTAAATCTCTGTGCATCTTTAATCACCAGTTTGTGTTTCACACAGATGCAAAATCGGATGGTGATTTTACTTTGTAATCTGAAACCTGCAAAGATGAGGGGAGTGATATCTCAAGCAATGGTGATGTGTGCTAGTTCACCTGAGAAGGTTGAAATCTTGGCGCCTCCTACAGGGTCTGTACCTGGAGACAAAATTGTTTTCGATGCTTTTCCTGGTAAGTTTTTATTAATCATTACTTAAAACATTTTGGGAACCATTGTTTCTCTTGTTACGTTTAGTTTAAAATCAATCTTGTGTATGACTCCAAGGCTTTACCTTAAGTGACCATTATTGAGAATTTATTATTGAGTTTGTTGAGATTGGTTCAATATTGCACATTAAGCACAACCATCTAACCAGCACCCTCCCTATGGATGCACACATTGCATAAAACACTAGGGAGAGTTTGCTGATAATTCTTACATAGCGGAAGAGTGTGATATGGATAGAGAACCAATTAATGTGCTACAGAGTCCTTGAAGCTGTAAATTATCTCAGAATGCAGCATAGAAAGACAAAAAAAGAAAGTTCATACTTGGGGAAGAAATGTGTAATTCTCAAAATCCATCAGATAATCTACTTGCATAGGCTTTTACTTGACTTTAGGATATAAAGAAAAACTGAGTTAAAACTTGTATTTCTTGTAATAATCTCAAAGGAAGTTGCTTTTCATTTTGCTTGTTTTTTCCTATAAAATTCTCCTGAGACAGATGAAGCTTCATAATATGTGAAAAAGTTTCTTCAAATAAATCTTTGAAGTAAAAGAGAAAGGATATTTATAAGAGAATAAATATCGGAAATAGTTAGAAATTAAAAGATTGCCTTTAGCTACAGGATGTTCATGTGACTAGAGTAATGGGAAAAGTAGAGATAAATTAGGGTAACAAGTAGAATCAGATCTAAAAGTTAGAATTGATTTGGAGATATATTTGTAGAAATAGCTGAATTTAAATAGCATAGCAAGGCTGATGTGATTAGATGGGCCTGCTTTTTTTAAATCCTGTGTTAACTGTGATTTTTGAAAAAATACCAGGATATGAAGGATTTTAACATTGAACTAAGATAAAAAATATAGATGAAAGCATGGGTTAATTTCCTTGAATTCAACTCCCCCTTCCTAATCAAAAGTAGACTAATCTAAAAAACACAGATTGTTTAGCAAGTATCTGTGACTTTGAATGCATGTATATGTCTTGAACTTTGGCAAATTGGAAACCATAATGGTCTGTGCTCTAAGAATCTTTCATGTTAATCTAGGTGTTAGAAAAATCCCATTTAGAATCATTTCTTAAAGCAGCATGATGGCTTTTGGTTCTTGGAGCCTTACGATCACCATTCTGCTGCCATAGTATCAAAACATTTCCCCAAATCTCAAACTTGGGGTTCATCATCATTTATATACCTGACAAACCTGAAATTCTATTGAGAAGTCTTAATCACTAAATTGGAATAGAATGACAGTAAAAGTAAACTTTCTTTTAAGATTCAGCATGCATTTTTTTTAAAAAAATGCATGTTCATTAATATTTGCCTTTCTATTTAAACACTTAAGATTTAGTATGTTTTAAGTTTTATTTTCTGATGTAAATTGTAGAGTTATATGTTTAGAACTAGAAGAAATAATCTACTTTAACCCACTATTTTACAGATTTGGTTTGAGGCCCAACAAAATTTAGCTACTTGCTTAAGGTTATATAGAGTTAGTGAAGAGATGAAACAATAAATGTGCCTGAATTTCTAATACTGTAGCATTTTTGTTTGTTGATGATTGCTTGCTGTGAATTAATATGGACTATTTCATTAATGAAGGCTTATAATTCTTTTATTGCTATGATGGCTTTCATTCCCTTATCTCAAAGAATTACCTGGTATTATTTTAGAACTTGAATCAGGTTTATCTGGATGCTCCTGTTGAGTAAAGGAAAGTCAGTGACTCAGCATTAAAGATGCTAATAGTCCAGTATGAATTTCCTGTCTTTACTTACTCTTTAATCTATCTGTTTGGCTATTTATGTGTCTATATTTACATTGTTCCCAAGTCTGGTATTTCCTGCAAATTCGTAGTTTCCCCTTGTCCTCAGCACATGAATATGTGGAGAAGGTACAAAAAATAGTTGTAAAGTGAAAAAAGCAAAAACCTAACTTTTAAAATGGCCTATGAGGTTATTTTCTTATCACTTATAATAGCTTAACCAAACTGAACAGGATCAAATAATTGGTAAATTTTAGGACATGAGGTCTGTTAATGCTCACCTTGCTTATGCTTCAACATCAGTTGCTTCTGTAGCAGTAAATCTGAAAGGAAATAACAGTTACTACTACACAACAGGCCATTAGTTTTGCTGGTTTTTTTTTTTTTCCTTTTTCCAGTGAGAGCCATGATTTATCAGTGCTTTATTTTTCAGCATCTGTTTTACATTTTAAAGCTTAAGGTGTCTGCTGCTACATTTTGATGTTCACTTGATGTGCTCAGTGTCTGGAGACTTACATTTCATGTTGTATAAAGTGTGGTATAGAAATTGCAGTTGGGGCTCAAACATTTGAAGCACGATTTGGCCTTGCAAAGGCTTTTTACCCTAACAACTATTTATTCAAGCTACAAATCCAAAAAGTACATAGAGTTTAGAGGATGCCAAATAATAGAACAATGGCTAGAAACCCTCCCCACCCAGTACTTTTTAAAATTTTCAATGTGTGAAGCTATGTATTTTAGTATTTAAATGTGGTAACTAGTCCCAAAAGCACCAAGCAAAAATAACTTGAAAATAATATTATAGCTAGAAGACAATGGCAATAACAGCCCCTTTTTGACAATGCACTGTTTTTGTCTAATAATAGAGAATTTGTATTCAGACTTCTGAATAAGCATGAACAAGATCATGCTTATTTCTATTAATATTGAGCCTTATTAATAAGTATAAATTAATGGCTAATCACAAAGCATGTATGATATATGCAGGAGTGTTGATTTTTTTTTTAAGATTTTATTTATTTATTCATGAGAGACACACAGAGAGAGAGAGAGAGAGAGAGAGGCAGAGACTCAGGCAGAGGGAGAAGCAGGCTCCCCACAAGGAGCCTGATGGTGGGACTCGATCCCAGATCACCGGATCACACCCTGAGCCGAAGGCAGATGCTCAACCGCTGAGCCACCCAGGTGTCCAAAGAGTGTTGAATTTTTTGATCCATTTATTATTTTAAAAAATAAATGTCTTAATTTCATTTTTCAAACTTGTCTATATTAGATTCTTCCCTCCAAAACTCATTTTATCAGTTTCCTCTGCTCAGTTTTCCCAGAACTGTTCTTATCAAGATCAAACATTACTCTCTCTGGCTAAATATCCATGTCTAGTTCTTAGACTCTTTCTTAATTAACTTGGTTTCTGGCACTACATTATCCTGGTGGTGATCGTTGGCTGCCCTTTTTATCTGCCTTTGCTGATTCTTCCTTACCTCCCTGACCTTTTAACATTGGAGTATCCCAGGCCTTGGCTTTTGACCCCTTCTCTTTTTCCACAGTTGGCATCTTCTATTTTCCTTTCCATGTTCGTTTTCTTGACTGTTTTATCCAGTTAGTTATTCAGCTCCCTACTAGATATTTTTACTAACCTGTCCCAAGGGAGAATACTTATCCCCATCTTTCCCCTAGAATTCCCTTTTTCCATAGTATTTCCTATCTTAACTGACAGGAATTCCATTCTCTCAACTTCTTTGTATTTTCTCACATATCTTCTCCTTCAAAAAGTCCTAGTAATTGCACCTTCTGGGCATATCTAGAATCATTCGTATCTACACCACTATCACTTTGGTCCTGGTGCCAACATCTCTTATTGGGAAGTCAAAACCTTCTAACTGATTTCCCTTGCCCTTCTATCTATTTTCAGTGATAGCAGGGAGATTGATGTAAGTCAGATTGTGTTACTTCTCTACTCAGAACTATTAGAAAGCTTTTCATTTGATCCCAGAGTACAAGCCCAGATTCTTACAATAGCTTCCCATTATCTCTGTTAACCTTATGTATTCCACAGATCTTTATTGATCATTCCAGTTGAGCCACTGGCTCTTTCCCCAGTTAGCTACATGGCTTGGTCCCTTATCCTATTGAAATCTTTTAAAATGTTATCTATTTTTTCTTTCTTCAAAACACTTACCGTCATATAACGTACTATATACATTATTTACTGTTTGCCCACACAGAAATGTAAGCACCATGAAATCAAGACTTCTGGTTTTTTTTTTTTTTTTTTTTTTATTGTGGTGGTTATTCACTGCTATATTCCTAGCATCTAGAAAAATGCCTGGCATAGAGTGGGAGCTCAGTAAATTGGTGTATGAGTAAATAGAAAAGAACATACTAGTAAAACATGGGGGGAAAAAGAAAGAAAACAGTATTTGGAGAACAGGTCTGAGTGTCTGCCTTCATTATTGTCAAGATTATTCCTCTCAAACCACCAAACCACTTTTCTCTATTGATTAACTTTTAAAATTAATTGACTTCTTTTTCTTTTAGATTTTATTATTTGAGAGAAAAGGAGAGAGGGCACAAGTGGGGGAAGGGGCAAAGGAAGAGGGAAAGTTAGAGTCATCGTCCACCCCCCACCCCTCTGAGTAGGGAGCCTGACACAGGGCTCAGTCCCAAGACCCTGAGATCATGACCTGAGCCAAAGTTAGTCAGTTAAGCGACTGAGCCACTCATGCACCTCAAATTAATTGACTTATTTACAAAGTTATACTTTAGTTTTTGTGCCACAATTGTCCATAGTTACAGTTAATTGTATCTCAAAAACTCAATTAATCAAACATACTGTAATTCAGTTACTGTTAGGCTTTTTATGGACATGGCAGATACCAAAGAGAAGCTGATAATCAGTGAGCATTCTGTACAAAAGAATGGCCTAATTAAAACAAAGTTTCTGGTCCTTAATCCAGAATTGTTAATGCCTGGGACTTTGGAATTTGTATTTATTGCTTTTTGTAGGTTTTAAATTCTAAGAAGGTGGTCACAGCTTTTTACATCTGTAAAAACTCCTCTCTGAACTATTCCCTATTCCCTGTATGCTTTGTTTACAATGAGTTGGCCTAAAATAGTCTCTGAGGGATTAGTTCTCTTACATTATGTGTAACCGTTTCCAAATGGTGATTATTGGCATGTGTTTAGCAATTTCAGAGGCTCTGCAGTTTTTAACTTTAAGAACTTTTATTGTTGTTATCATTGAACTTCCTTGGATAGCCATGTCAAAAAGAAAACAAAAAGAAAAATAGGAAAATAAGATTAGAAGGGCATAATACACAGGAATAATACACAGGGCATAAGACACAGGAATAATGAAAGCCTTCTCTGGAAAATATAGTTCATTAAAAAACAATTGTTTAACATATTAGGTATGTTTTTCATGACAGATGATGTAAACATTCATTTCAAACTTGTTATATACCCTACTAAATAATATATTATTGAGAAACATTTTGAGTAAGCTAGAAAGTTAACACTGCATCCAAGACTGTTCAACTCTAACTTATAATCAGGTATCATAATGTGACAAGTTTTAATTATAATCTCAAAATTTATTTGTCTGAATCATGGTTCATTCATTAATTAGTCTTGTAGCTACATTCAGAGTATTAAGGTATTGAGTCTGGTGCGTTAAAAGCAACAGTCAAGCTTTAGAGGTTCTTTTTAGTAGTTTCTAGTTTATATTTAGTTCAAAAGTTTGTTACTGGAAAATTATTAGTTAAAGCTTTCAGATCTTGACTCCACAGTGCTGGGTGACCTGGGAACCTTTCTGAGGTTCATCTTTTTCATCTATAAGAAGTTTTTAATGGTATCTATTCTGTGTGAGTTTCATGAGGTTTAACTTTTGAAACACTTCGCTACCTGCCTGGTATTTTTAAGTTTTTAGCTGTTACCTTTGTGCATCAACTTCCTCATCTGTAAAATGCGGATAACTAATAGTGTTTATGGGAGCATTTTGTGGCTCCGTTGGTAAAGCATCTGCCTTTGGCTCAGGTCATAATACCAGGATCTTGGGATCAAGCCCTACATTGGGCTCTCTACTTAGCAGGGAGCCTGCTTCTCTCTCTCTTCCCCACTTGTGTTCTATCTCTGTCTCTCTCTCTCAAATGAATAAATAAAATCTTAAAAAAAAATAGTACTTATACAGTGTACTGAGAGGATTGAATGAGTAAGTATATGTAAAGCACTTAGCGTAGTGGCAGGCCCATGATAAGCACTATGTGTTATGTATTATAAATATTATTTTCTGTACCAGTTTAATATCTTCCTAGATCTGAGAGGCTTAATTTTGTGCTGCATCACCGTTTTTTTGTATTTGGGGCTTATGTCTGCATTTAGCAACAACCCATAAAATCTATGATCTTGATAATCTGAGATTCTCTGCTTCTTGAATTAATCCATTATCAGTTTGGTAACATCTTTTGGTGGTGGTGGTGGTGGTGGTGGTAGGAATTCAGAGTTAGTACTTAGGCCTCCCTGAATAGTATCTCTATCTCCAGCTCTCTAGGATTCTGGGATGCCCACTTCCTTCCCTACTTGGTCTGTGTACAAGCAAAGTAGGATTATGTTTGTAGACTAACAAATGGTTTAGAAACAAAAAATAAAAACTTGTAGATAATTTATATATTGATTTTTTTCTATTCTGTTTATTAATTAGTTCTCTGTTGTCCAAATGCCCTTAAAAGAATAAGAGACATCCTTATCTTTTATACTAGTCTTTCAGTTTTAGTTTCATTGCATGTTCTTCTAGAATAGATACATCATTCAATGAACTATTCTGTCATCTCTGAAAACCTGCATATCAAGGACAGTTTTATATCTTCTTGCCGGTTTCATGGCAGTTTCTGAAGCACTAATAAAGGACAAAACCACTGTGGCCAATTTACTCAGTTTTGTTGTTCCTGTCATATGAAGTAGAGAATAAAAACTAGTTTAGATAATAAGGTGTAATCAGAATATAGAATATAATTAGTTCCAGTAATGTTAAAAGTTTCTTTTTAAAGTAGTTCCAGAAGATTTGAACTTGGTAGTCACTTAGAAAAGATCTAGAAAGTTACATATCTGTCATTATTGAATTATACTTCAGAGAAACTTTTTATTACCTTTGGAAAAACCATTTTTATTTCACACTAATGCTGGAGAGATGTGTTACTTTTCATAGTTTCTTTTTTTTTTTAATTTTTATTTATTTATGATAGTCACACAGAGAGAGAGAGAGGCAGAGACATAGGCAGAAGGAGAAGCAGGCTCCATGCACCAGGAGCCCGATGTGGGATTCGATCCCAGGTCTCCAGGATCACGCCCGGGGCCAAAGGCAGGCGCTAAACCACTGCGCCACCCAGGGATCCCCTTTTCATAGTTTCTTGAATTGATTGTTTATTTCAAATGTCATTGAACATCTCTAGCTACTAAAATGATGTTATATCAAACTTAACTTTCTACTTCTTTATCAGTCATTAAATAGAGGGATTGTCTGATATATTGGTAGCCCTTAAGTCTAGACCAGATGTATTATTCTCCAACATATTTGTCGTTTGTTGACTATAGACTTTCAGTGTGTGTTATGATAGAATGGGTTATGATCCACATGTAAAAATGTTTTTTTTTAAAGGATCGTTTATCAAGAGGCAAGATGCTATACTAGCAGAATAAGGGTTTTGCTGTCAAATTGTAATTCCATTTGTTGATCATGTAATTTTGAGCAACTTATCGTCTCTAAACACCAGTTTCCTTATATTTAAAATTAGAGTGTTATTAATGTACGTTGCATGCAATAGTATATATTTCTCATGTTTAGAAAATGCTTGTACTTGTCTCCTTACTACCTCTGTCTCTCCATCTCACCAAATGGAATGGGCAGTAGATGAAACCCAAAGTAGTTATTTTATTTAGCTAGATAGTATGAACAGTTAATCCATTCTACAGTATCAATAAGAAATCTTTAAGCACAATAGCAGCAATCTCATCATTTATATTGTACATTGAAACAAAGTAAAGCATAAGCTACTTCTGCCACATGTAAAAATATAACACATAAAATTACAATCTCAAAAAAAAATAAAATAAAATAAAAAAATAAATAAAAAAATTACAATCTCATCTCTTCACAATTTTTCTGCAACAAAATGAGTATAGTATATTTTTGTTTTAATAATTTGGAGGATTCTTTTAGCTGTATTACTACATGCAAAAATATTTTTGTGTGTGTATATATTTAGTTTTACAAAGCAACTACACTTTTAATGTTTAAAACTAAGCATCATCTCTCCAGTGAAACAAATAAAAATATTTTTAAATAGGAACAAAATTACAATAGAGAATATCAGTTCCAAATAAGATCCTACAGGTTCTGCTGATCCGTCAGCAGGGTTCAAGTCATCATTAGGAGAGACTTTTGTTTTAAAAGGGGGCCTAACCTTAAACTGTAAGGGTGTCCGTTAAACATCACAATTAAACATTCCAAAGGAGAAGCCATGTTAGGAAATGACAAAGTATTTTATTTTACCTGTCAAAAATATAAACTGACATCACAAAAATAAATGTTAAAAGTTAGTATTAAAATTCTGATCAGGTCTAAAGATCAAAAGATGTTGCCTACACAGTTCACTATGGATAATTTATTTAATATGTTAGCTATGCAACTTTTATTTTTTCCTCCAATAGGAGAGCCTGACAAGGAGCTGAATCCTAAGAAGAAGATTTGGGAGCAGATCCAACCTGATCTCTACACTAATGATGAGTGTGTGGCTACATACAAAGGAGCTCCCTTTGAGGTGAAAGGGAAGGGAGTGTGTAGGGCTCAAACTATGACCAACAGTGGAATAAAGTAAAATAAAGTAAAATGCTTCATTTATTGAAATACATTGGAGAAAACTTTAATAACAATAAAAAGAAATATATTTGTCACTTGTACCTAAAATATAATTGGCTTTTGTGTCTGTTATTTCTCTTGTAGACTTGACAGGGTATATGTTGTTTTTAATCGGTTAGTGAAACATTACATTCTTACCTACATTAAACGAGTTTGTGCTCATTTATAATGTAGGAAGGAAATCACTAATGTTTTGTGATGATTTATTTTTTAGCAGGGATGTTGGTTAGCTGATTGTTTTTCTTGATATGTTTAGATAACTTGAACTAGTTGAACATTTAGAATTCTCTTTGTAGGCACATGGTGCATGAAATTCTAAGCCCTTAGATTTTTAGTATATTGTGTATCTGTATTATAAATGTCTTCTTCTCTTTAGAAATGACAAGTTAGAATTTTTGTCAAGCTTATTAACTACTTGTATTGTTGAAAATGACCAGCTGTTGCTTTTAGAAAGCCAAACATCGTAAAAGTAGGAGACGTGAACATTATTGTTATTGCTTACTGGGATACTGAGAACTGTATACTGAAGGTGACTTTTTTTAAAGAATGAAATTTTCAACTGTGTACTGAACTTTTTCTTCTATTTGACAAAATAATTAGTAATAAATTTTGACTATAAAGAATAAATATATTGCAAAATGTTGCCAATACAGTTTCCAATAAATTGATGTAAAAGCACCAGACTACGTTTTTTTCTAGGTGATTATAAAGATTCTTTAGGTACCTAATTAAAGATTATTTGTAAGTTATTACCTTTAGAAGAGCATTTAAGATCAATATATTTTGATTTTTCAAGAAAATTGTTATCAAAATTAACATACATATATATTAAGGTGTCAAATGCCTGTTTTCACTCATCTTACAGATATTGTAGGAACCATGAAAATTAACATAGGAATTATGAGCTTTGAGGTTGACTAGCCTTGAGTCAACTGATAGTTTCGGCTACCAAAAAGAAATACATCTGTGGAGGTAGGAGTATAGATATTGTTTAAAAGAAATTTACACAATATTCTGTTTATTGCCTCCAGTAAGTAGGAGAGGCAAAACAAAGAAATTGAACAACCCTGCATGCCAGATTTTAAAAGGTGTAATTAAATTTCATTTATTTAAAAGTCCACAGAGTTCTGGTAGCCAGTTTTATCTTCTTTCTGAAAAAATAAATATTAACAGAACATCAATACCAACTGTTGACAACTAAATATAGTAAATGTCAAAAGTAATTTTGTACTCAGGATATATTATTCTTTTGGAAATAAGACTGTGACAAAGTTTCATGATTCTGTATTTTCCAATTTTTCCCAATTACATTAAATTTCTTTAATATAAGGAATGTTTTAACTACTTAGATAGTTGGAATATTTATTCCCAATTTTTTAAAGTTACATAAAGCATGAATCAAGTTATCAGTGCAACTTCATTATTAGTCATTGTTTTTACAGAAAAATAATTCTGGTTAATTTTTATTGCTGGGATAAGAGAGCTCTTATGGAATCAACAACAAAAAAATTGGCATTGTTCATGAACTGGACATAAACCTTTTGACTTTAACTGGTATTCAGCCCTTTAAGGATTTCAAACAGAAGATGATGTTAGGTCACAGCCTAAACAGTTGGTGCCTCTTGACTTCTATTTATGTTTTGGTAACTAAACCAAAAAAAAAAAAAAAAAAAGTTGACCCTCCCTCAAGATGTTTTCTTTTCTTTTCTTTTTTTTTTTTTTAAAGACTTTATTTATTTATTCATGACAGAGAGAGAGAGAGAGAGAGAGAGGCAGAGACACAGGCAGAGGGAGAAGCAGGCTCCATGTAGGGAGCCGGACATGGGACTCGATCCCAGGTCTCCAGGATCATACCCTGGGCTGAAGGCGGCACCAAACCACTGGGCCATCAGGGCTGCCCCTAGAAATTCTATGTGTATTCTTTTGAGATGAGTCATCTTCAGGACATGTTGATTTTAATATAAAATTGACATTTTTCCCCTTTTTGCTTTTACCAAGAATACTAAGTACTGTATGGATATAAGAACATTATGTGCCCACCAAACAGATACTTCATTGTTGCTTTTTTAAAAATATGTAAATTCCTATTTAACCTATTTACAAAATATTCAGAGTAACTCATGGAAGTTTAATAGCTTGTCAACAAGGTAGAGGATGTGGATAGGCACCTGTATAGCAACATTAGTGAATTTAACCAGGTCCAAGAGTTTTGGCCTTGGCTTTGCAGGTCCAAAAACCTGCATTTGTAGATGACTCTTAGAGATGCTAAGATATCCATATAGTTTAGTATTGGTTTTGAAGCCAAATCACCTACCTAGTTTTGATTCGTGGCTCTACAACTTAAATGTGTATGTAAGCCTGGGCAACTCTTTAGCCTTTACTTTACTCACCTCATTTAAGGTGGGTATAATACTTACCTCATAATACCTATCTCAGAATTACAAAGATTGTAGGAGTTAGTACCAACAAAGTACTTAAGATAGTTCCTTGAAAACAGTAGATATATATTATGTTGATATTACTTTATGGTAAGACATACTTACTACATTACTGAAATTTACTCTTATCCATGTGTTCCCACTGAAATCTATTGTTTAGATATTTAGATACTGACCACTCCCATTCATCCATGCCCTTTGACTGGATTAGTATTAATGATAATTTTAAATAGTTTTGCAGGTGTGTTTTTTTTTAAGATTTTATTTATTTGAGAGAGAAAGAGATCATGAGCAGGGGGAGGGGCAGAGGGAGAAACAGACTCCCTGCTAAACAGGGAGCACAGAATCATGGCCTGAGCCAAAGGCAGATGCTTAACCAACTGAGCTACCCAGGCACCCCTAGTTTTACAATTTTCTTAGACTAGGAAGATAATATTTCTCACTATTATGTTTTAGCTTAATATAAATAGAAGCAATTCTGTTTTTAAGTTCTTGGTCAGTGGGGAAGCACTTGGCTATTGTGTATGACAAGAGAATTAAAGGGACATAAGTATATTATACCTCAGCTTTCCAGAGAAATTATATGTTGAACCTTTAAAAATATAAAAATATCAGAAGTACTCAGTATTAACTATGTACTTTACATAAATTGTGACAAGTTCTGGTTCTAAGCGCTATGCAGCAGTGTGAAAACTAAAACTTTACCACCAAGTTACCAAATAAAAACTAGGAAGGAAAATTAGTGTAATTCAACTAACAATAATACCACAGATTGCTGTCCTGTGGGGAAAGCTTTACTCTCCAAAATTTCTTGGTGTTTTTTTTTTTTAATATTTTATTTATTCATGAGAGACACAGAGAGAGAGAGAAAGGCAGAGACACAGGCAGAGGGAGAAGCAGGCTCCATGCAGGGAGCCTGAGTCTGAAGTGGGACTTGATCTCGGGTCTCCAGGACCACACCCTGGGCCGAAGGTGGTGCTAAACCTCTGAGCCACCCGGGCTGCCCTGCTCTCCAAAATTTCAATTAAGAAATAAACTATGCCATTCTCCAACCAGAGTTAGAGGGAATATATTAATAATACCTCTCTTCTTCATGGATTTTATTACAGGATTATGATTAAGATATTTAGTGCTTTATAACTAACAAAGTACTTGTATACATTGTGCCTATTTCTTTCTTAACTCTGTTGAAGTAGACCAGCCATTTCATTTTACCCAAAGAACCAGCAGAAAAGTAAAATGCCTGTGGTAAGGTATAACTGGCTGAAACCTGATCTTCCAGCTCTTACTAATGCTGTGCTCTTTTCCATTATAATACGCTTTTCTTCCATGTCAGTTAAATGTCATGTGGTTTCTTTTATTTGGATGAGAAACTTAACTTTGTTTAAACTTCAGGGAATGATAGTGATAAAGTCCCTAAACTCTAGTAGTTCATGTAAAGAGATTAGGATGACTCCATTAGTAGAGTATTTAAGAGATTTTAAAGGAAGAGGCAAGATCACTAAACACTCCTTTGGAGTGATTGATTACAAAGATAACTTACCAACCTTTTTGTTGTCATTGCAGAAATTCTTAGGATTAACCTCTTGGTAAAACCAGACTGCTGGTGCTGGTAGCAGTTCCCTTTTTAAAAAGCCTTGTGCCTTGATCCTTTGATTATTGCACGGTTGAGAGCCCTGATCCTGACACTCTGTCCCAAAAGCCAACCTATGACAGAAGTCACTGAATTCCAGATAGATAGATAGACAATATGTATTTAATCCTGGAGCAACTCTACAGTTATGCTTCATTTGCAGTACTACTTCGATGATAACTCCACAATTTGCAGTAATAATGAAAAGAAAGATAGTTGCTGATGGCTAATATGCCTCTATATACAAACCAAATCTTCGGATACCAACTTGTTGGAATAGAAAAGAGTTAGTGACTTACACATTTTTGCTTACTGTACTTTTTATAGTTAAAGGTTTTCCTTTGGATAAGTCTTGGCAGAGATAATTCATAGGGGTATAACTCCAAAAAAAAATTGGAGAAAGGACCCTGAACAGTGAAATAATTGCTGGTTTGAAAGTGAGCCATCTGGAATTTCGGAGTGTGAATTAATTATTGTAGATTATATTTTTTTCACTCATATGTATTCCCTGGTTTATTTTTTTTCCTTCTCCTTCCTTATTCCCACCCCCTCCTAACACACTATTCCCAGTTCTCTGGATTTTTGAGTAAAATATGTGTATAAGTGTTATTTTATGTCTTCATCAACATCATTTCCTATCTGGCAGGCTATTGTCCTTAGCAACAGCAGCAGAAACAAGCCTGAGGCTCAATAATTGCAAGAAAAAAGAATGATCCTTTTTAATGAACGGGCTAGATACTCTTCTTGCCTTTCCCATTTCTACATAATACCTAATATTGTTCAAATAGCAATTATTAATGTCTGCTCATTGCTACAATGGCATTTTTGAGATGAGCCTTCATATCAAGGCTGCTCTAATAAAATTTTACATTTGTTTTTGTAAAATTGCCTCATTAGAATATCATACATCCCAGTAGAGAAACGCTCCCAATATATATTCATCCACTTAACTTTTCATCTCTAAGATTGCTTATTTGTCTGATACTTGTTAATTTAGAACCCATTCAGCTTTTTATAGCTGGGGAATTTGGAAAGAATAGTGCAGGAGTTATCCAAAATCAACACCACAATTTGATTTCTCTTTGAAAAAGATTAAGAAAAATACAAACTAAAAGTCACTTTCAGTAGGTTTAGCAAAAGAGAATGATGTTGGTAGAAATATTTTTTCTATACCCTCAGTTTTCATATAAAAGGATAACATTTCCTCTTAAAACAGCACATGCATTGGGAAAAACTTCAGGTGCTTTTGAAAACACTACTTTTTTAAATAAACTTTGAAAATTTGGGAAATAGCAATGCCACTTAAAAACATTAGCCTTTTGTAAAGAATTATAATATGCCTGAAAATCAGTAGAACAGAAATCTTTATGGAAAACATGGCACAGTATAGATAAACATAACTAATAAAAAGTATGAAATTGCTAATTGAGGTAATATATTTAGAAGAATAAATCTAGTAAAGGTTAGAGCTAGTGAGTATTAGAGATGAATCACCATTGCCCCAAGATGATATGCGCTAATGAGACTCTAACATCAGCTGCACAAAAATATCAAGTATATTATCTTCCGGTCCTCCAAAAGTTAACACTTTCAAATACAAAGTTCAGTAGAGATTTTTGCCTTCCAGGTGAGAATAGCATACAGACTGGGCCTCTGAAGGGACATAAGGAAAGATTGCAAATTATAGACTAATGGGATAGGTGGCAGGATACCAAAGATGAACTTTCTGGACATCCTTTCTTTTACCTAAAGCTAATTTTGGTTATGTGGTTCTTTTGTTGCAAGTTGTAGTTATCTTCAGTTACAGTGAGTTTATTCAATGGATACACGTGTAGGGTTATCCAAAAAAAGCCAAACACCACAACTTCCTCCGGTAGAGTACAGCACAGCAACAAGATGTTCACTTCAGTGTCTCACCATTCTTGTTATTCAATTACCTGACTACCAACTAACAAATTAGTTTTTTTACATCCACTACATCCCAGGTGCCCTAAGAGGACTTTTGTACAGAAGGGGCAATCTGTCAGGGAAGTCTTTAATTAAATGTCTTAGCAAAATCTGGTAATAGGGGGAAAGGAAAAGCATTCCAAAGCCTGTTTCCCTAGGGAGGACATGGGAAGAAGAAAGGGATTAAGAGCAAGTGAAAGTGTTCTAACGGTCTATTTTAGTAGGCCAGGGCAGGTTGCTGTGTAGAAAGATCTTGGTTAGGGAAATAGTTATTACCTTGTTATCAAACAATAGTGATTGATTCTGAACTCAGGAACAAGGAAGTAGTCCTTAAAGCGTATCAGTTAGAATAAAGCTTTCAAATTACCAAGGATCAGTGAAGCTGATTTGGTAAAGGAAAAGAAAAATGCAAGAAATACAGTAATATAAAATAATTAAAGGAAGATGGAGAAACACCCTGGATACTTGCATGGGTGAGTCTTCAGTAGGAAAAGGGTGAATTATTTAATAAAAAGAGAAGATATAATTGGCTTCTCATCTGGAAGGAAGTGAAACTAAAACCATATCTTGTATCATGAACATGGAAATATATGAGTATAAGAAAATTCACAAATTTAGTTTGGCAAAAGTTCTCATAAACAAAATTAAGGGATAGATAATAGAATTGAAAAAGAATAGCAACATAAGAGACAGATGGAAGACTGATATCTATAGCATACATAGAGCTCCTCTATTTTGCCAAGCACAGTGTTAAAAAAAATTCAGTGACACTTGTTAAAGGTGGTAAGGGAGGAGCACCTGGGTGGCTCAGTGATTGAGCCTCTGCCTATGGCTCAGGTCATGAGGTCATGAATCCCACCGTCCTGGGATCAAGTCCCACATCAGGTTCCCCACAGGGAGTCTGCTTCTCCCTCTGCCTATGTCTCTGCCTCTGCCTCTCTCTCTGTGTCCCTCATGAATAAATAAATAAAATCTTAAAAAAAAAAAAAAAAAGGTAAGGGAGACTTCATTCAGGTAAAAGGACTACTGCAGTAGGATTTTAGAGTTAGGACAGAGACTGGGCTCAACTCCAAATGTAGCACAGGAAAGTGGTTATTTACAGCCAAGGAGGAGAGTGAGGATCAGGGGTCACTTGGCTGGAGGATTAGGAACCTGATCACATACTGAGAGTGGAGGGTTCTGGTTAAACTAACTTACCAGGGTTCTTGTGGAGACTAGATTTTATCAGGAAGTGCATAGGTGGGGCTAGAAGTTTAAGCCTAACTAAAGTTTTGGTCAAGTAAAGAATCATTGTAAGAAGTAATCCAATAGAAAACTGATAAAAAGGACAGAGTGTGAAGAGGCAATTCGTAGATGACGAAATCTAAATGAGTAACATTTCTAGAGATAACTCTGGAAAATGCAAATTAAGATGATTTTTGCTTTATCAAATGAGTGTAAGCAGTAGGTATTTAAGATAACAGGGTAGATGGCAAGAATTTAGGAAAAGAGTACTCAAACATTGGTGAAAATAAAATTTCTTGTACTACGAAAAGAAAATGGGTAAGATATATTGAAATTAAATTGTACATACACTTCAACCCAGAAACTCCACTCTTGGGGATTTAACTTACAGGGAAAAAGTCAGCATTATATAAAAATATATATACAGGGGGATCCCTGGGTGGCACAGCGGTTTGGCGCCTGCCTTTGGCCCAGGGCGCGATCCTGGAGACCCGGGATGGAGTCCCACGTTGGGCTCCCGGTGCATGGAGCCTGCTTCTCCCTCTGCCTGTGGGAATTTGAATTATGCCTCTCTCTCTCTCTGTGACTATCATAAATAAATTAATTAATTAAAAAAATACATATACAGGAATAGTTGTTAGAGCATGACGCTGGGTGGCACATCAATAGAGAAGTAGTTGCACAAATTGTTAAAAATACACTGAAGTGTTAAAAAAGGTGAATTTAAGCTACATTTTATGTTGGAGGGGTTTTTATGAGGTGGTATTAAGTGAAAAAGATGCTGTAGTGAGTAAAATATGAAAATGTTTTTTAAAAAGACCAAAGTCAGAGCATCTGGGTGGCTTAGTCCGTTAAGCGTCCAGCTCTTGATTTAGGCTCAAACTGTGATCTCAAGGTCGTGAGATGGAGCCTTGCATCAGGCTCTGTGCTGCACTTGTAGCCTCCTTAAGATTCTCGATTCTTCCTCCCCACCCCAAATAAAATAAATAAATACATAAAAATAGGCAAAAGTCCTCCATATGTTTATATATATATATGTACTCTGTATGCAATTACTTGGACTTACAGAAAATAGGAACGGTGCATATCATGCTCTGTTGACATGAGTCTCTCTAATTGGCTGATGTGCATGAAGAGGAGAGATGGAAGGAGGAGAGCAGTAAAGGCAAATCAAAAAAGCAAAATACAACTACTAAAATAAAGTCAAGTATGTAATATCACATTTAGGGAGTTATTTAAATAGATATATATATGCAAATATATATAATAAAAATAAGTAATTCAGGTCAACATCACAGAAGTCTTCCTTTTTGAAACTGGAGGCACCTTTCCTCTATTAATCATTAACACCAGGCCAGTCTTGGAGATCTTGAACCCTTCATGTTCTGCACAACTTATCTTTCTTGAAACTAGTATTTACATTCTAGAAGAATTAACTGATATCACATGAGTGAAGAATATGAAGGACTTAAAACCTGCATTTTCCCCTCTCTTCAGCACTCACTTCAATTTTAACTCCTGAGCCTCAAATCTCATTCTTTGTCACCAAGTGACCAACCCCTGGAGAAGTGTCAATTCCTGTTTGGTTCTTAAATGAGTCCCATTGTTGAAGCTTTCACTTTACAATCCTGGACCCATGATAGAAGGGGCACTGCAGAGAAATGAAGAGGGATATGGTTTCAAGTTGGAATTTGAATTATGCTTTCTCATAGAAGCATTTTATAAATGTTGGTTATATAGGCTTTCTAATACCATTTGTGCTGGAGTTCAGGTAAAATTAAGCATTAAGTAGGCTTTTGAAGGCCTAGCAGAATAATTACCAGCTATAATTCTGTTTCTAATATGAAATACAGTGTATTGCACACTTAAAAAATATGAAACCAAGCTGTTTGTAAATTGGGAACTATCCTAGTGAAAGAATTTTATAAGTTCTAAAGCTCATGTACAAATGTTAAACATGAGGGTGATCCAATTTTGATTTCGTGGTAGTCTTGGTTATTAGAGTTAACTAGAATTATCTTCCTTCCATCCTACCTGCTGTCTTGGATACCATCCTGGAGCTCTCTACAAAGCCAGTGACTAACCTTCAAGGTAGAGAAGCTGCTTCTTCAGCCAAGGCTTATTCATATTTGGTTATTAAAATTGTTACCCTTATTTCTGCTGTAAGGCTTGGCTGTGAATCTTTACCTACATTTCCAACCCTAAATAGGAACCACAGATCATAAGATGGCAGAAAAGAAAGTTAACATTTATTGAGCATCTACCATGAGCCAAGTTGTTTAATCATTACGGTAACTATCAAGTATATATTCCAGATGAGGATTTCACAGGATTAGTTTTCCTCATCTAGTATCAAGTAAGCAGTGGAGGAAGTTTTAAAAATATAGATAATAATTTATTCATTTTACTTTTATTTAGATAAAAAAGATATACTAAACAGTTTATGAATCAGAAGTGTTTGTTGTTGAATTTTCACAAAGTTAACACACTGAAACCAGCCTCCAGGTCAAAACCAAAATGTTACCAGAATCTCAGAAGCTGCCCAGTGCATGCTTATTATCCCCTCCCAAGAGTGACCTTTCCAGATTTCCAACACTTCTAACATCAGAGTAGTTTATATTACATCAGTTTTGACTGTTTTTGGACTCTATACAAATGGAACCATATAATATATACTCTTTTATGTCTGGCTTCTTTAAACTTTTTGTTAGGGCAGTTCATTGATATCGTTCCTTGCAGTTGTAGTTCGCTCATTCTCATTATTGTATAATACTCCATTGTGTAAATATACCTCAATTTGCTTATCCACTTTACTGTTAATGGACATTTGGATAATTTCTAAAAGCTATTTAGCTATTAGCAAAAGTACTGCTATGAGTATTCTTGTACATACATGTCTTTTAGTGCAGAAATATACACATTTCTGCTGAATATATACTTAAAGGGAAGGCAATTGCTGTGTCATAGGATTTGCATTAGAGGTCTTGATTATTTTATATTCTTCTTAACTGCAAAACAGTTGTCCAAAACTGCCTATACAAATGTACACTCTTACCAGTAGCCTGTGGGAATTCTGACAGTCCTCATCCATTCTAACAAAGCTGTTTAAAACAAGGTTTCTGACTCTAAAACCCAAAGCTCTTTTCCTTTTATCTAAATTTTATTTAAAGGTAAGAACTTGGTAACAATTTTCTTTTATAAATCCCATGATTCTTTCTAACATTTTTAATCTTTGTTCATTAAATGAATTTTCTTTTTTATACTGGAAAATATATCTGCACTGAATAGAATTTAGCACCGTTAGCAGTGTTTCAGGGGCCTCATGCAAGTATTCATCTTCACTGAACCCAGCCTCTTCTATTTTTTCTGCATGGGTGAAAAGAATGGCAGTGTAATTCTTCCAAGCATGTCCCAGAAGTTCCTGAAAGAGAGAAGATGTTAAATGGCTATTTGCCTTGGCCTATCTTCCTCAAACACAAGCAAAGGAGTTATTATGGTTCAATATAGACAGTCAACAGATCTGGATGTCATTATGTTACTAAAATCTGATATATGTAATGGGAAGTGAAGATGGGGTCAACTAATGTAAGTAAATGGAGAGAGCTGGGTGGATTTTGTTTTTTTAAAAAAGGCTTTAGGGACCTTGGGTGGCTCAGCGGTTGAGCGCCTGCCTTCGGCTCAGGGCGTGATCCTTGGAGTCCCAAGATCGAGTCCCACATTGGGTTCCCTGCATGAAGCCTGCTTCTCCCTCTGCCTAAGCCTCTGCCTCTCTCCTGTATCTCTCATGAATAAATAATAAGATTTAAAAAAATAAAAATAATAAAAATAATAAAATTTTAAAAGGCTTTATTTCTCCATTTTATTTTGCTTTTATACTTTACATATACACAATTTCAGGACTGCATATTATTAACGCTGCATGTGATACAATTTCACTTACAACAGTCAGTAATAATACATATTTACCTGCCAACCTGAAGCTGTTAGAACCACAATTCCTTTAAATCAAAGGACTTTGGCTAAGGGCGTTGTCATATCCTTTTTTGTAGGAATGTTGTGTTATTATTGTAACTAAAAGTACCTTCTAAGGATTTGGCTACAATCTATTGATTAATCAGATGACATGTAATGAAAAAGCTAAGATCAAGTTACATTTAGTGATTTGGAATGACTATATTACTGTGATTCGCATCTTCTTTACTTCACATGCCTAGAATCAATGCCAGTTTATCAGATAACTTCCTCTAATGTGGTTGCAAAACATTGAAGACTCGTGTTCCTTTGTTTAGTAATATGTGGAAGTTGGTTATGTAATAAACTCTTGTTTGATTAGTGAAAATAAGCTGATATAAAGTGGAAGTAACAGCATGTGGCAAATTGTTCACAGAATATGAAAGGTATCTAGAAATAACCATTTAATTTTTAAAAATATTTCCAAAGTTATATGAAATCATTACATTGTGAAAGTAAAATGACATTCCTTTCATTCCAGATATTTTCATTACCAAAATATTTTCAAAGGTGCTAGCAGTTTATAATAGCACTATGGAATTTTGACCCTCATCATCATCTCAAATACAGGGTTTGAGGGTTTATTTATTTTTGATCCTTCAGAAAAATATAAAATACTTATGAATAAACATAACAAGAAATACCCAGGACCTCTAGTAATCAGAAGAAAGAAAGGAGGACAACTAATATTTAGTGCTAGATATTATTCTGGGCAAGTGAAATGCTTTATTCCTTTTGAAAGTCAACATAATGCTTTGGGGGAGATACTAGTGTTCTCTCCAGTATGATACAGAGAAACTGATGCATAGAGAGGTTGGATACAAATCTGTAAAGGGATATCAGTACAAACTGGTTTAAAAATAATCTTTAAAAATTGAAAGTCAGTTTTCTATTTCTATTTCTATTACTATTTTCAATGTATGTAAGAAGTATAGGATTGGTATTTATAAGACTGAAAAACTGAAAATGAATAGAGAGAGAGGAAGAATCAAAACATGTAAATAATATGAAAATACAGCAACTGTAGGACAATATATTTAAACATCTTGAGACCATGGTTACCAATTATAATTCCTAATACAATCTGTCACTTACCAGTACTATTTATTTATACGTTTACTCTAACTTGACTATAAGCTTTTGGAAGGCAGAGTCTATGTCTTTCTATATCAATCAAAGCCTCTAACACATTGTAAACTCTCAGCAGATATTGGTTGGATTAATTTGGAATTTGGGCCCTCATTGTCATCTCAAACAGAAGGTTTTATTTATTTGTTTTAAATCTTTAGTTTTGAAGTTTGATCCTTGGGACACAAAATTTACCTATAAAATTTCTCTTGTCTTATAGTTCATTCTCATGGATTTGCAGGTAGTCTGCACTTTTTCTTTTGCATTCAAAAAGACTTTATCAATGAGTAAGTCCAAAATTTTCCCTCATATCTGTTTAAAATTTGTCCACACCATAGAATAATTGTAAATTTCTGGTTCTCCTAAAAGTGCCCTACCTGAAAAAAATCTGAAGTTTCAAGATCAGTACATTAAATGAATAATTATTTTTAACAGATTCTAACCTTTACAAAAGAATTTTTAAAAAGGTACTTTAATTGATATATTTTTATGTGCCTTCAAAACACAAATTAGCAAAATTATAATTAACCCTCCTTTTAGGGAAAATAGCTCTTATGTAAATCTAAGTATATATGTAATGTCAACATTTTAGCTAGTATGACATAGCAAAATTTGTCAAATTCAGTATGTTGAACATATTTCTTGAGAGGAGATCAGAGAGTCACAGAATAAACTGGTATTATGGTTTGAATTGTATATACCCCCAAGTTCATACGTTGAAATCCTAACCTCTAGTTCCTCACAATGTGACTTAATTTAGCAGTAGGGTTGTTGCCAATGTAATTAGTCAAGTCAAGTTAAGGCCACTAATGCAATATGATTGGTGTTCTTATAAAACAGAGAAATTTGGACAAAGATATGAATACAGGGAAAATGCCATGTAAACATAAAGACAATCGTCCATAAGCCAAAGACATAACCCTTAGATAGATTCTTCACTAAACAGCCCGCAGAAGGAACTGACCCTGCTAACATTCATTTCAGAACTGAGAGAGAATAAATTTCTGTTGCTTAAAAGCCACCCAGGTAGTACAGCCTTGTTATGGCAATCCTACAAATTAATGTAAATAGTTGAAAATTTAATGAAGTGCTAAATTTAGATTCTGAGAATAAAAAGATTCCTGGGTTATTTACATCAGAACCACTTGGGATGCTTGCTAAAAAGGCAGCAGAATATTTAGGAATAGAACGTAGGAATTTGAATTTTTAAAAGAATTCTTGGTGATTTATTCCTCCTGCAAATATTTATTGAGGGTTATTTTGTTCCAGGGACACAGAGTGGACCATGATATTCACTTTTCTGCTTATGTCCAGTGGAGATTTTTTGGTACTAACTGAAAACTGAGGAGGAGGGACAGACAGGGAAGAAAATACTTTCAATTCATTGTAATTGTAGGTGTTGTGATAGAAAATATACTGGTGCTATAGAGGCAGACATTTGGCCCCGTTTGGGGTGGGATTGGAAAGTGAGGGTAAAGGGAAGAGTCAGGAGAGGTTTCTAGCTATGCCTCTATATTGCCTCTAGCATAGGAATCAACAAGAGAGGTATCAGGCAGTGAAGACCTACACAAGTAAAGAGAGTGATTAAGCCTTATTGGGGATTGTATAGTATTGGGACTTTACTTCTATAAAGTGAAACTATTGATCCTTGAACATTCTTGTCTCTGAAAGTTTCTCAAATTTAGAGCCAGTTCTGATATTCTGAATACACTATTGATGTGTTTATTTTGATTGTCATAATATTGAAATGTGTACTATAAGTTAATAAATAGACATTACCTTTAACCTCTTGAGTGCTACCCCCAGGCCTATACCCTAGGTATTGGTTGATGCATGAACCACATTTGTCACTAAACATTTTTAAAACATCACCATAATAAAAATTCACGCTAAATAAACTGTTTGGCCCAAGTGATCCCTTCTGGAGTTATATATTATAGAATTCTTCTCTTGCTAGATTAGTACTTACTGCATTCAATGGTGTAACTTTTACACCGTGTCTTTAGTTCCTGTTTTTTGGGGTTGTAACAGTAACACATTCCCTTTTTGTCTCCACTAGACATTTCCTATACTTTAAACTATAATAAATAGCATTCAGGAAAAATGAGTTAAGCCACCTAAGGAAAATAGATTTGTAAGCTCAACACCACTTACAACTCCATGTGTTCAGCCACTGGGAAGCTTTTACATGTTGATAATTATTTATGAAAGGATGCTCATGTCCTAAACTGTGAGAGAAATTGCACTTTTGAATTACTGCCAAAAATAGAAGAGAATGGTTGATTTAGCTTATAATCTTTAGATTGATTTTTGGCTGGAAAATAGTTGACTATTTGAAAGTAGTGTCGCTTGGTGTATAGTCATTGTGTTAGTGGCCAAACATGTTCTCTGTGGACCCAGAGAAAGGATAATCACAGTTGATTGATACCTCACATAAAAATCCAAGAGCAAGATAAGTTTAATGTAAGTTATCTGGTGTTAATAATTTAAATATAGTACTAAGGTAGATGGAAATTTTATAATCAATCATGAATTGTTTGGTTTCAGAGTGCTAATGGGTATGAGTCCATCTAGTCCTTTTGGGACAACTAGTTAGGATATAAACTTTGTTTTCCAGGAATTATGTTCATTTTCCCAGGACCTCACCAGCCCTGCCCCATTTGTTTGTGGTTGATGAAATCATAGCATCTGGACTTTTTAGGGGGAATTTTTTAAAAAGCCAACTATTACATCAACTGAGAAAAAAATTATCATGGAACAGGAGGACAATAAGGACCATTCTTTATATTTCATACTATTCCCTTACTCTCATCCCACTTAAACACCACATTTCCATCTCAGAGAGCTGAATGATAAGACCTTGTTAGATCAGATTCAGTGAACATTCAACCTTAGAGATCTTCTGTCCAAATAGTCTTATTTTACAGATGAAGATATTGTGGGCATGTGATGTTAAATGGCCAAAGCTGCACAGCTGATTGTTGGCAGGCCTGGGCCTATAACAGAGGTCCCCTAACTGTCAGGACCATCTCCTTCCCACTAAATTGGAGCTTTTCATTTTAACCTTAACTAAGCCAGTGAATTTTCCTCCCAGTTTGTTTTCTAAATCATGAAGTTCTTATACATCAGGGCTTTGTAAATTTAATTTCGCTCTGATTTTCTTCTGAAGCCTATCAAGATAATCCCGAAGAAGGCTACAAATAAAATGTCCTAATTTTAGCATAAGACAAACACAAACAATAAAATTATAATGACCATAGCTGACATTTAGTGTGTACTTGTCTGTGCTAATGTCTGAGTTAATTTACTGTTAGGTTAATATGAAATTAGTTCTGAAAAAAAACCAGTCAAGTAGATACTGTTATCTGTCCCAATTTTACCAATGAAGGGATTGAAATTTAGAGAAGTTACTTGCCCAAGGTCACAAAACAAGTAAGTAACTAATTAGGAGCTTGAACACAAGTGTAACTTACTCTAGAACCCATGCTCTTAACCTCTACAGTAGATTGCTCATATCTAGTAATCCATTTGAATAGGTGCTCATCACAATCTGCGTAGTGACAATAACAATAAAAATTGTAACAATGATAATAATTTTCTGTGAACCTACTATTAAGTCAGGCACAATGCCAAGCACATTACATTCATTAAACATAACCCTTAAAACTCTTTAACATAGGTAAAATTATCCTCATTTTGTAAGTGAGGAACTGAAGCCAAGAAATTACTAACATTTATAGTCACATACCTAGAATTATAAGAAGGCTTATTTTTCAACTAAATTCTGTCCAACAACTAAGCCCATTATCTTTGTTAAGTATTTTCAGGCTTTGCACTGGCCTTTCTGAGCCTTTTGTATACACACCCACCTATAACATCAATATTTGAGTTATTCATTCCAAATAAAAAATACATGCTTGAGGCTTTATTATGTATAGTAATAATACAGGATACTATGATAGTGGAAAGAATTTGGACTTTAGTCAATTCCTGGATTCAATTCCTAGTGCACTTCGGCTGCTTGCTAGCACTTTTCTTTAAGGTGACTATTTTGTCTTCTCTGTTCATTATATGTGGATTTTTAAATAACATTCAAATGATACTCAGATAATCTGTAGATGAATCATTCCATTTATTTCCCAATTTGAGGGAGATAACTCACTGAGTTCTCTACCATTTTGCTATAAATTATGAAGGCCTAACACAAATAAAGAAAAAGGGATCATTTAGGAAAATGTTTCATTTGTTATAGCTGGCAACCAATAGCCCCTCTAAAAAATATTAGAGCACAAATAAAAAAGAGATTTAAAGAGACCACAGGGAGGTACAGGAAAGAAGAGGTCACTTCTCTGACGTTGGCCTTGTAGACTCCTTCCATGACAGGCATCAGTGCCCCTAGAAAGGAGGAAAGGAAAAAGGAGAAGGCTAATATTCCATTCCCCATTCCCCATTTTGCATCAGCCAGGAAGAAAAAGAAAGCCAGGGTGTGTCTGGAACCAGAGGACCTTAACAACTCTTTGCTCCTTCCTAACAGCTGTTGGTCCTGTTGAATATTCAGACATTCTGCAGCTGCTCCCAATCTGTGAGCATATCCAGATGGCTACCACCAGTAACTGAAGCACCTTCAGGAAGAAGGTCATAAACAGCCAGCTTGTGCATAGGCGATCTTCAACCAAAAATTATGATGGAAGCCCAGAATAGGACTGCAGTTCTTCCCAGGGGTCATGGGCCCCTCTGAAGCTTACTAAATCTTGGCTGCTGAGTTTTCCTGAGAGGGAAAAGATATTTATTTTAGAAAAAACAATTCTGGATCTGAGTTTTACTCTAGCCCATCTTCACTCTGCCTTTAAGTCATGAACTGGACACTGAATTAAGGAAGGCAGTGGTAAAAGAAGAAGGCAGTTGTATGCCAGATACCTTTTAAAAAGATCAGAGATATGTCTGAATCAAATTCACTTTTATAAAAAAAGTTAGGGGATTACAATAGAGTTCTATATCCTAAAACTGGAAAAGAAATATATTTTAAAATGTATGTCTTTTAAAAACCCTTTTCGGCTAAGCAAAGGACCAGCATAGATAAAAATTTAGAGACATATAGAGTCAGGTTAGTTTTTGAGAAATATTTGTGCATTTACTGAATTTGCAGACTTATATCCAACTACATGTTAAATTAAATGTTTGTTTAATAGCATCTTTAAATTAATTTTAAAACTTGTTTAAAAATTACACTGATGAAATGGCAATAGGTTTCCCCTCACTTGATTTCTACCAGAAATGTTGTTTGAAGTTCAGACTTTAATAATTTGGGGGAGGTTTGTAGGGTTGCTTAGATTCCGTATTGTTTCTTAATTGCAATCATCTTCTCTACTTTTGTTTAGTATGTCCTTGATTTTTCAGGAGTTGGATGATGAGGATTAGCTTTTATACTCTTTGTCACCCTAATTTTTTCCGCTAGTTTGTTGTGATTTCACATATGGCTTTTTTTTTTTCATTTTTAGAAACATGCACAGTTACTGAAAAAAAGTATGTCTGTCACTTAGAACAATCGTATGCCTTTTCTAGTTAAAGGGAAAAGATATTTCTTTGAATCTAAGTATACTATATTTCTAAGTGTAATAGATCCTACATCGAAGTGATCATAGACTAGGCCAAAGGAAGAGTAGCAAATTCTTGAGTGAGAAATGTCTGCTGTCTATTCTCCCTATAGTTCACATGTGGAGCTTCTAGTAGTGATGAGTTCTCTTATCTTGGTGACTTAATGAGACTACTGAGTAATACTAGTCAAATCCAACAGTTAGATTTGCATGACCGGAGACTAGAGAATCAAGAGATTGAGTAGAATGGAGCAGCTCAATGAGCAGTTTCTACGAATTGTTGGTTATACATGGACCTGGCTTATATATGTGTATATATCATATGCAAGTATTACTCCCTCCATCCCCCAGTTATAGCCATACTCAGAACCTCTCCCTATTCCCAGGTCCTCACCTATACTGACTGAACAAGCTTCCAACTTAGTGACTTATAATAAATGAACAAACAAACATGGATGGACCACTAGGCAAAGGTGGCATATGTTATTCATATTCATGCTGAGTCCCTGTGGTCTTTTCTTGCCTACAGTGGATCAGTTGCTGACCCTAAAGATGATGAGGCACTCAGAGCATCTGAAATTCCCGATTTCTTTCCTATAAATAAAGCATAGATTTTCCCTACATGTTGACCATGATTTAAGTCACAGTGAAACCTCTTTCCCCCAAGCCATATGTTATATTACTCTGGTACTTAATGCATTGTCTTATACTTATCTGTCTCTTCTAGACTATGTGAGAGCAGGGCTCATATATTGTTCACCAATCATTAAGCTCTGTATAAGTACCTGATACAGTTTGCAATGACTGAATCGGTGAATGAATGAATACCCATTTGTTGGTGAACTATAAGAGATTACCCCTGATGTTAAATGGGTGCAAGTTTTAGTAGTTCTTAAACTTTACCATTAAAAAATATATACAGAAAATTTATGCAAATGCAGATATGCAGGCTCTATTCTTGAAATTCTGATTCACTAGGGCTTAGATGAATACGCATTTTTAACAACAACCCAGTTGATTCTGATGCTGGTAGTCTGGAGACCACATTTACCAACTTATTCAGGGGTTAGCTAACCTCTGAAGTCTAACATCTTATTTTGGGGTGGGGAGGGAGCCTGAAGGGTCTATGATCTAGTTGTAAAATGACTAACTGAATTCCTCTAAAAGAAATTGTAAAAATGACTCTTGGTGGGAAAAATCAAGTATTTCTACCATTTCTGTGTGACCAGCACTTGTTTTAAACTTGTTCTAAACTACTCTTTTTACCAGATTGTCATAGTTCTTTCCTATTAGGATAATGTCCTCCAAATAGAAATAATGGCATTAGTGTAACTGCCTTTTTGTATTACCTGAATCATCTGGACTAAGGAAGATGCTTCTTGTTCGCAAAATGGCACGTCTGCTCTCTGGACCAGCAGTGCAAGATGGAGACCTTCTTGCCCGAAGTGATGTGCTAGGGCGTGCTTGACCTCCTGTTTCACATGCTCCTGATTCAACTTGCTGTGTGGGTAACCTGGAGTGTCCAACACCTGAATCTGCAGGGTTATCTCTTGTCCCCCTCGACGCATGAAGCCACAGAGGTGACAACTGCGACCCAGACAACAAACTTTGGTCACAGAACATGGAGAAAAGCTGCTGTGGAAGTCAGAGCTTCCCAGCAGAATGTTCCCAACAGAACTTTTTCCACTCTGAGTCATGCCAAAGAGGGCCAAGTTGATGATCATCTTGTTGGAGTCTGTCATGTCTGTGGGTAAACAAAGTTTCAGGATAAGCAGTTAGGCATCTATATTCACCCAATGTAAGGTTTCTTACTTGCCCTGGAGTACTCCAGGTACTATTTTTGGCTTACTTAACCCTCATTTATAGTAACTAAAGCATGGAGGGGCATTCCTCTAAAGTGTAGACACCGCAGTGACAGTGGAAGATTGAAATAATATTGGTAGTTTACAATGGGGGAAGAGAGAGAGAAGTCAAATACAGATAAGGAAGAAATGAGGAAGCAATAATTGCAGGAAAATGAAGGGAAAAAAAACCCCAAATTACATGAAGATAATGTAAACCATGTTTAGGAGAAATATGTTAACTCATCTGTGTGGTAGGTGAGTCAGTTTAGCAATGGGTGCTGACGTTTCTAAATTCATTAACAAGGCTAGCAGCAGTATTTGAAAATCAATCATTCTTGGAGAAGAAGTAGGAACAGAAGAGTGGAAATAATGGATCTTTCTTGCATTTTAAATAACATCCCCTCCTCCCCACCTCTCTACCCCTGGAATACACAAGTGGCATCTGCAAAAAATTATCTTTCTTGACTTCCTGATTGTTTGTCTCCTATGAAACATTCATACTGTTAAAGAAGATTTCTGTTTTTGTTTACTATTTTTTTTTACAACCAGGTAACATTCTGATGAAAGTGAGAACTGCTTATAATTTCTGTTATGAAATAATTAATAAATCATTTCCATGGTCTATCATAGTAACTTATTGGCTTTTGAATAAAGGAAGTAAAGCCCAACACATTGTGTAGTTCAGTTAGGAGGGAGGAGAATCTGTTCCATTTACAACACCCCTAAGTTGGAGGTAATCTTTTGTGCAGAACATAAGCGTTTTAAGGTCATTGATCATTTTCATTAGATCAGTAAGGCAGAGCTATAGACCAATTGCCAAATTAACTCAACCTGCTGATTCAGAAGTAAGGACATTTAATTAAAATTGCATATTTATTATTTCTGCTTATAACTTGTACTTCTATTATTCAGTTTTATGTACCTCTGGCCTTTCTTGTCCTCTAATATTCCTCACCCCAACCTCCTTAGACTCTAATATGAACATTTTGAAGGAAATTCACACTCCCACACAAGAGACATTCATTTTTGGCGTCCCTCAAGGTGACCCCAGTTCACCCAGCTCATTCAGTTGTGTCAGCTGAACCACAGTCACTTAGATTTCTTTTTACTCCTGAAGCAAATGCATGATTAAAAAAATTATAATCACAGAATCCCAGTATACTTGCTGTATGTCACCTACCTTTTCCAATCTTCAAAATACATTTCAACAAAGACTTTCCTGGAGCTAGTATAGTTGTTCGTTGGTATGAACTTTAACCTTCTGACAGTATTACCGTACCACTCTGGGACTGATACTGTATGCATTTTATTTAGTTAATCTATTACCAGAATCCTCTCTATAAATGATTAGTTGTCTTCCTTTAATCAGCACTGACTTTCTTTCTTTCTTTTTTTTTTTTTTTTTTTGTGTCACCTGACAGCCTGGTCATTTCAACAGGGTACTTCCTGAAACCTTATTTCTAAGATTAAATTGTTTATTTTAAGGCATTGCTGATAGGTAACAACTTATCTATAGCATAAAGAAATGCAAGATTGACAACTATTAAACACAAACTAAACATTCAAAAGCAATGGTCACAATTTTTTCCATTGTGAATGATGGAAAGTTCCTCATTTATTTCATCAAAAGTTTCAACAAATAGATATACAGCATACATGCAATAAATAGATATTGAGTTCATAACAGTATTTCATAAATTCTAGAAGAAAACTCTTGGCTATTTCTATGGAATTGAATTTATCTTTTCCTAACTGATGTAATCACAAACATACTCATATCTACACATGTAGTTTCTATATCAATTAATGATAGCATATTTCAGAAAAGGTGTACAACTAACTGTAAATTGAGGCCAGATATGTTTTGCTTAAAATTGGGGTTTCATTTTGTTATTGAAAGCTTTAATTTTTTTTTCTATATAACCCATACTTCTCCAAATACCTTTCTAGTGTGTAAGATGTAGAAACCTTAGTATGGTTATATTCTGGTTCATCTTCTCCTATACCTCTCAAAAGTCTGTAAAGTATGTATTTCTGTGTGAAGGAATCTGGGAGACATCTGGAATGCCTTATGACTTCATGGACAGAAAGTTAAAAAGTCTTCCTGTGGATATAACAAGGAAAACATGAACCGATTTCATTCATCTGACAAGCACATTTGGTTTTCTTAAATGAAGCAGAAAGAACCTCCCCCAGATGGCAGTAGTAGCCTGTTTGCTAAGAAGTGATTATGAACCAGAATTTATTTTCATTTTCTTCCTCAAACCATAAACTGACATTCCTCAAATCACGCAACTTACATCAATACATATTAATTGTGCGGAAGATCTTTTGAATAAAGGTAAAATGGAGCCATTATTCCTACGTTCCTTATAAAATGTGACAAGTGTAGAAGGTTCTAGTTTTTAAACCCTCCACTTTGAAATCATTATTTAAATCATTTGCTGAATGAAACAGTTGACAGTTTAACAAGGTTCTGAGATCATATGTGTGGTTTAAAGTTCCAATGAGATTGCAAAATTTTAAAATAATTTCCAACAGGTTTAATGGTGGTTTTAGATCTAAGGCAATGTAGAGATTATATAGAAGAGTAATGAACTGATATTAGATGATGTTAAATAATTAATGTTAATCATTTTTAGGTCAGAATGAAAAAAAATTGAAAAGTTACCTTCACTCTTTACAGAAACTTGACTAAATATAATGTACCTGGGATAAAACTGTATTACTTTAATGGCTGGCTCCAGGATTTCTCTGAGGAAGGGTATGGTCTTTGAGAAAATAGTTCGATTAGCTACTTGAAGTAGAAAAAGTGATCTTAATAACATAAGTCAAACTCCCAAAAAGTGATTGCCAAACTGCTGGAAATGGTGCAAGAGCCAAGAAAATAGAAAAGATCAGGGTATATCAAGAATGAATGGAGAGAAGGAGAAGGAGAGACAGAAGTGGAAAGGAGAAGGAGGTAGTGGGGGAGGAAGAGAAGGAGAGAAGGGGAGGGAGAACAAGAACTATAACATTAGAACATGGTGGGAATCTGGATTTCCCACTTGTGCAAATGGCTAAGGGACTATGTTAGAGCAGAAATAGCTAATGTTCGATTTTAAGTTCTTTGCATTTCTGGGATCTAAAGTAAGCTATGTCACGATTTTTACTTTTGTTTTGATTTTGATTGTTGTTAGTATTTTACTTTACTTTGTTTTGATGGAAATTAATGGAGAAACCTGAGGTCCACCCTAGGTTAGCAGAGGATAAATTGGAGTTTGGAAATGACATCTGAACTGAAGTTACTGAGGAAAGGCAGGAGGTTGAAGCTAGAAGGACACAGGTCCCTAAGATCTTCCAAGAGTCTGGGGAAGAATCTTAGACTTTTCACAGTTTCCGAAATGAGATATTATGTGGTAAGGGTGACTCTAGTTGACAGAAGTGACAATTATATTTCACATTGCACACATATTAGTTTGCCAGGACTACCATAGTAAAGTATCATAGACTGAGTGGTTTAAATAACAAAAATTTATTTTCTCACAGTTCTTGAGGCTGAAAGTGTGAGATTAGGGTGTCAGTGGTGTTGGTTTCTCCTGAAGCCTCTCTCCTTAGTGTGTCCAAGGTCATCTTCTCCCTATCTCTTCATATGGTCTTTCCTGTGTATGTTTGTATCCAAAGCTTTTCTTCTTATAAGGACACCAGTAATAGCGGGAATAGGGACCACCACAATGACTTCATTTTAACTTAATTACCACTTTTAAGGGTCCTGTCTCCAAATACAGTCATATTCTGAGGTATTAGATGTTAGGATTTTAACATACGAATTTGAGGGAGACATAATTCAGCTCATAACACACATATACATTATAATTATATAAATTATACATCTCCATAATTACTAAAATTGTGTCTCTATACTCCATAAAATTGAGGTTTACTATAAACAATCTTTGACTTATACTAATTTAACTTAACAGGTACTCCTATAGTTTTAAACAAATTCCAATTTTCATCGGCTTGAACTGTGAACACATTACTCATATGTTATGTCTTTCTGTAATAAAGAAGACCCTTAGAATAATAACCAGAATCTGTAATTATGGTGTCTAAATGACCTTAACCTTGGCCAATACTGTTGTAAGTCGAGGGGAGCACTCATATACTGGCTGCAGTTGGTGGTAACATAATTAACTCAGTCTAAACTGATCTTAGAATAAAACATCAGATCTTACCTTTCCAAAAACTTCAGAGAGCACTGGTCAGCAGCTTAAATTTTGAGGACAGTCTTAATTTGAATGCATTTTGAAGGTTTTTGGAGCCTTGAAGAATGACCACACCAAAATAGGAATATCTATGGGAATAAAAGAAGGCTTCAGTTCAACTTTGGTTGGTTTCACATTTTAAAACCTGTACCAGTCTCATCCTCACTCAGGAAAATTTATGATGTTATTTTTTTTGTTTGATATTTGCTTTCCTTCTCAGTATTTCTGATTGATTTTTTTTAGGATTATAAATGAAATATGTGTATTTCAAAGCATCTAGGAAATTCAGGAAAGAAGAGGGGAAAATAAAATCATTTAAAACATTTTATTTCCTAGCCCCCATGGGACACTGGCTCCTCTTGCAGACTGACACAGTAAGCACATTTCTTTTTCCAAATTACCCATGTCCTCCCCCTATTTACTCCTCTTCCTTAAGCAACACGACTAGGATGAGAGGCATTACTGATGGGATTGTTTGGCATGTGAATGATGAGGGGGCAAGACTAATTGTTGGCAATTACTTAGTGTATAGTATTCTTTTGCTATGCTACTGTATTCAGTTTTCTAAGATTTACTTATAATTTTAGCCACTTTATTAATAGCAAAATTGCTTTATAGATTTCTACGTTTTATCTTTTATTTGCCAGGTTTTCAGATCAAGAATATGCTAACCTCTTGAAATGAATTAGAAAAATCTCTTTCTTTTGTGGTACTCTGCAATAATTCAGATACCTTGGCAATTATTTATATCTAGAAGGTTTAAAAAAACGTTCACAAAAACAGCTAGATCCAGCAGCTTTCTAGAAGTCATTCCAGGACAACTTTAAAATTTTCTGCTATAGTAATTTGTTCTTCTTTTGTCAATTTTGACAATTTTTATATTTTATATTTTAGCATTGATCCCTCTTCTTGTTCTGTGATGGCTTATATATTGGATTTGACTTTATATACTTAATAAATTTTTGTACATGTGTGTATGTATGTGCAAATACATACATACATGTGCAACTTTTGTACTTTTATAGTTTCAAATGGATTTCTATTAACATAAATGAAATTTATAATTTGACACCTCGAGGATATAATGAATGATGTGACTTACAATAACTAAACTTTTGGACGCCAGCCTTGAGCCCTTTAGGTTGAAAACTGAGAATCACAAGTACACTCATGGTATCATTTACAATTATAGTAGAGTAAGTCATCATATAAACCTATGTCATTATTGAAGAAATGAATACAATCTTGAAAGCAAGAGAAAAATTAGTAGGCTTTTCTTTTTTTTTTAAGTTATTTTCTTTTTAAGATTTTATTTATTTATTCATGAGAGACACAGAAAGAGAGAAAGAGGCAGAGACACAAGCAGGCTTCATGCAGAGAGCCCAATGAGGAACTCGATCCTGGGTCTCCAGGATCATGCCCTGGGCTAAAGAGAGTGCTAAACCCCTGAGCCACCCAGGCTGCCCCTAAAGATTTATTTAATCACTCTGTGCTCATCTCAAGTGCACTCCTTAATCCCCATCACCTATTTCACCCATCCTCCTGCCACCTCCCCTCCCACAAACAGCAGTTTGTTTTCCAGTTGAGAGTCTATTTCTTGCGCTCATGCTCTCTCTCTCTTTTTCTTTTTCCTCTGCTTGTTTGTTTTGTTCCTTAAATTCTACAAACATGTGAAATCATATGGTATTTGTCCTTCTCTTAGTGACTTATTTCGCTTAGCATTATACTCTCTAGTTTCATGTTGTTGCAAATGTCAAGATTCATTCTTTCTTATGGCCAAATAGTATTCCATTACACACACACACACACACACACGATACATCTTTATTCACACATCAATAAATGGAATTTTGGGCTGCTTCCATATCTTGGCTATTGTAAATAATGCTGCAATAAACATAGGGCTGCATGTATTCCTTTGGATTAGTGTTTATATGCTGTGAGTAAATACCTCATCATGTGATTGCTTCTCATAGGGTATTTCTATTTTTCACTTTTTGAGGAAACTCTATGTTGTTTTCCAGAGTGGCTGCACCAATTTGCATTCCCACCAACAGTGCAAGAGGACTCCCCTTTCTCCACATCCTCACCGACACTTTTTGTTTCTTGTGTTTTTGATTTTAGCCATTCTGACAGGTGTGAGGTAAAACTTCATTATACTTTTGATTTGCACTTCCCTGGTGATAATGATGTTGAGCATCTCTTCATGTGTCTGTTGACCATATATATGTCTTTTTTAGAGGAATATCTATTTGTGTCTCTGTCTATTTTTTTAACTGGATTATTTTGGGGGTAGTGGGAAGTTTGGGTACTAATATTTTTTTGGATATGTCATTTGCAAATATCTTCTACCATTCAGTAGGTTGCCTTTCAGTTTTGTTGTTCCCTTTGCTGTGCAGAATCTTTTTATTTTGGTATTGTTCCTATATTTTATTTTTGCTTTTGTTTCCCTTGACTCAGGGACCTATCTAGAAAACTGTTGCTGTGACCAATGTGAGAGAAATTACTGCCTGTGTTCTGTTCTCTTCTAGGATTGTTATGATTTCAGGCCTCCTTTGCTTATTTATTTATTTATTTATTATTTATTTATTTATTTATTTATTTATTTATTTATTTATTTTTGTGTATAGTGTAAGAAAGTGCATGTTACTGTCCAGTTTTCCCAGTAACATTTGTTGAAGAGACTGTCTGTCTTTTTTTCATTGGGTATTCTTTCCTGCTTTGTTGATTACTTGACCATATAGTTGTAGGCCCATTTCTGGGTTTTCTATTCTATATGTCTGTTTTAATGCCAGAACCATACTGTTTTGATTACTATAGTTTTGTGACATAACTTGTAGTCTGGAATTGTGATGCCTCCAACTTTGCTTTTCTTTCTCAAGATTGCTTTGGCAATTTGGGGTCTTTTTTGGTTTCATAAAAAATTTAGAATTATTTGTTCTAGTTTTGTGAAAAAAATTGTGTTGGTATTTTGATAGAAATTGCATTAAATGTGTAGATCACTTTATGTAGTATAGACATTTAAAAATATTTGTTCTTCCAGTCCATGAGTGTGGAATGTCCTTCCATTTCCTTGTGCTTTCTTTAATTTCTTTCACCAGTATTTTATAGTTTTCAGAGTACAGGTACTTCACCTCTTTGAGTAGGTTTACTCCTAGGTATCTTATTATTTTTGGTGCAATTGTAAATAGGATTATTTTCTTAATTTCTCTTTCTGCTGCTTCATTACTGGTGTATAGAAATGCAACAGATTTCTGTACACAGATTTTGTATCCTGTTTCTTTAGTGAATTCATTTATCAGGTTTTTTGTGGAATCTTTTTGGTTTTCTATATCATGTTAGCTGCACATAGTGAAAGTTTTATTTTTCCTTTCAGATTTGGGTGCCTTTTACTTCTTTTTGTTTTCTGATTTTTGGTCTAATTGCCATGGCTAGGACTTTCAGTACTATGTTGAATAAAATTGGCTAGAAGAGACATCTTTGTCTTGTTCCCGACTTTCTGGGGAAAGACTCAGTTTTTCCCCATTGAGGGTGAGGTTAGCTGTGAGGTTTTTATATATGGCCTTTGTCACATTGAGGAATGTTCCCTCTAAACTTACTTTGTTGAGGGTTTTTATCATGAATGGATGTTATACTTTGTAAAATGCTTTTTCTGTGTCTCTTGACATGATCATATGGTTCTTATCTTTCTCTTGTTGATGTGATGTATCAAGTTGATTGATTTATGAATATTGAATCACCCGTACAACCCAGGAATAATTCCCATTTTGATCATGGTGAACGATTTTTTTAATGTATCATTGAATTCAGTTTGCCAGTATTTTGTTGATGACTTTTGTGTGTGTGTTCATCAGAGATACTTGCCTGTAGTTCTCTTTGTTGTGGTGTCTTTATCTGGTTTTGGTATCAAGGTAATGCTGATTATAGAATGAATTTGTAAGTTTTCCTTCCTTTTCTATTTTTTGGAATAGTTTGAGAAGTATAGATAATAACTCTTTAAATGTTTCATAGAATCCATTTGTGAAGTCATCTGGTCCTAGACTTTTGTTTGTTGAGAGTTTTTTGATTACTGATTCAATTTCTTTGCTGGTAATTGGTCTGTTCAAATATTCTGTTTCTCCTGTTTCAGTTTTGGTAGGTTATATGTTTCTAGGAATTTATCTATTTCTTCTAGGTTGTCCAATTTGTTGGCATATAATTTTTCTTAATAGTCTCTTAGAATTGTTTGTCTTTCTGTGGTGTTGGTTGTTATTTCTCCTCTCATTTGTGATTTTATTAATTTAGGTCCTTTCTGGTTTTTTGTTTTTGTTTTTGTTTGTTTGTTTGTTTTTGTAAGTCTGGCTAGAGGTTTATCAATTTCATTGATTTTTTCCCCCAAAGAACAAGCTCCTGGTTTCATTGATCTGTTCTATTGCTCTCTAGTTTGTATATCATTTATTTCTGTTCTAATTTTTATCATATCCTTCCTTCTGCTGGTTTTAGGTTTTGTTTGTATTTTTCAAGCTTCATTGGGTGTAAGGTTAGATTGTTTATTTGAGACTTTTCTTTCTGCTTGAGGTAAGTCTATATTGCTATAAATTTCCCCCTTAGAACCACTTTTGCTGTGCCCCAAAGGTTTTGAGCTGTTGTGTTTTCATTTTCATTTGTTTCCATGTAATTTTTTATTTCTTGGTCTTTCTAGATTTTTTTCTTGTGGTTGACTTCTAGTTTCAGAGTGTTGTGGGCAAGAAAGATTCATGGTAGGGTACCTGGGTGGTGCAGTTGGTTAAGTATCGAACTCATGGTTTCAGCTCAGCTCATGATCTCAGGGTTTTGAGATCTAGCCCCACATCAGTTTCCATGATCAGTGCAGAGTCTGCTTAAGACATCTCCCTCCATCTCCCTCTGCCCATTCCCACTACTTTCTCTCTCTCAAATAAATAAATAAAATCTTAAAAAGAAAAAAAGAATTCATGGTATGACTTCATTCTTTTTGAATCTGTTGAGGCCTGTTTTGTGACCAATTATGTAATCTATTCTGAAGACTGTTCATTTGTGCTTGAAAAGATTGTATGGTAGGTTTTAGGATGGAATGTTCTGAATATATCTACTAAATCCATCTGGTTGAGTGTGTAATTCAAAGTCATTATTTCCTTGTTGATTTTCTGTTAGATTATCTGTCCTTTGATATAAGTGGAGTGTTAAAGTCTCCTACTATTATTGTATTATTATTAATTAGTTTCTTTATGTTTGTTATTAACTTTTTAATGTGTTTGAGTGCCCCCATGTTGGGAGCATAAATATTTACAATGATTATATCTTCTTGTTGGATTGTCTCCTTTATTATCATATTGTGTCCTTCTTTGTTTCTTGTTACAGTTTTTGTTTTAAAGTCTATTTTGTTCAATATAAGTATTGTTGCTCTGGCTTTCTTTTGACATCCATTTGCATGATAAATGTTTCTCTAGCCCCTCACTTTTATTCTGCCGGTGTCTTTAGGTCTAAAATGAGTCTCTTATAGGCAGCATATAGATGTGTCTTGTTTTTTAATCCATTATGTCCCCAATGTCTTTTGATTGGGACATTTAGTCCATTTACATTCAAAGTTATTATTGATAGATATGTGTTTATTGCCATTTTATTACTTGTTTTGTTTCTGAAAACGCTCTCTGATCTTTTCTTGTCTTTCTCTTTTTGTGGTTTGCTGGTTTTCTTTGGTAATATATCTGGATTTCTTTCTCTTTATTCTTTGCATATTTATTAGTGGTTTTTGATTTGTGGTGACCATTAGATTTGTATATAACATCTTCTGCATGTATCAGTCTAAGTTGATGGTCATTTAGGTTTGAACTCATTCTTAGGGCACCTGCGTGGCTCAGTTGGTTAAACATCTGACTCTTGATTTCAGCTCAGGTAATGATCTCAGGATTGTGAAACTGAGCTCCACACTGGGCTCCGCACTCAGTATGGAGTCTACTTGAGATTCTTTATCTCCGTCTCCCTCTCCCCTGCACTTTCTTTCTCTCAAATACATAAATAAATCTTTAAAATAAAAATTTGGACCCATTGTTTACTCCTGTCCTCCTCATGCTCTAGGTATATGGTGTCATATTTTATATCCTTTTCTTTTGTGAGTTCCTTGATTGATTTTTTTTTTTTAGAGAATTACTCATTTTTACTGCTTTTGTGTTTTCTACCTTCATACTATTGTTTTTGGTCTTTCCTTTCCAATCAAAGAGTCCCCTTTAATATTTCTTGCATGGCTGGCTTAGTAGTCAGGAACTGTTTTAGTTTTGTTTGTCTAGGAAACTACCTCTCCTCCTATTCTGAATGATAGACTTGCTGGATAGAGTATTCATGACTGCAGACTTTTCCCATTTAGCACTTGGAACTTATCACTCTACTCTTTTCTGGCTTGGAAAGTTTTTGCTGAAAAATCCACTGATAATCTTATGGGGTTTCCTTTGTATGTAACTGTCTTTTGTCTTCCTCATTTTAATACTTTTCTTTATCTATGTTGCCATTTTAATTGCAATATGTATTGGTGTGGATATGCTTTGTTGATTTTTTTGAGAGTTCTCTGTTCCTCCCATATCTGGATATCTGTTTCTTTCCCTAGATTAGGGAAGTTTTTGGGTTTTATTTCTTCAAATAAATTCTCTGCCCCCTTTTCTTTCTCTTATTCTGGGACTTCCATTATATGAAGGTTATTACATTTGATGAAGTCACTGGATTCCTTAAGTATATTCTTGTTTTGCATAATTCTTTTTTCTCTTTTTTATTCAGCTTGATTCCTCTCCATTGTTCTGTCTTTTATATCATTCATTTATTCATTCCTCTGCTTCTTCCAGCTTGTGATTCATTCTATCAAGCATGTTTCTCATTTTGTTTATTGAGACCTTTATCTTTGCTATGTTATTCCTTTTTCTCTGTGCTAAATCTCTAACTGATATCTTCCACTCTGTTCTCAATTTCAGTGAGTATCCTTATGATTATTGCTTTAAATTTCCATCAGTCATGTTACTTATATCTGTTTCACTTAGATCTCTGGCTGTGGCCTTGTCCTATTCTTTCACTTGGGACATATCCCTGTGTCTTCTCATTTTGTCTAAGTCTCTGTACCTGTTTCTCTGTATTAGAAAAGTCAGCTATGTCTCTGTACTTGAGGATAGTAACTTTATGAAGATATCTTATAGTGTCTTGCAGTGTGTGTCTCTGTTCTCTAGGGCCTGGCCCTTCTGGAAGTGTCTCCAATGTGTGCTGCATGCACTCTGCTATTGTGTCCTGGCTGCTTTATCCTTCAGGCCAGTTGTCTGCAGACTCTCTTTGCCTGATGTGGGCAGTGTTTAGTCCCTGGCCTGAATGCTGGATGTTTTAACTAGGTGTGCTCTGGTTGTGAAATGAGACCAGCTTGTGAATGAGAACACTGCTGCCACTGGAACCAAGACCTTGAAAAACTCCTGGGTCAAGAGATGCAGTGTTGGCAAGGGTTTGGGCAAACCCATTGCACTGGGATGGAGGCATGACTGAGAAGAATGGTTCCACCAGAGTTCTGTGGGGGCAGGGCTTGTTATAAGCAAATTAAGTAGCAAGTGTGGTGCTATGCTGGTTCCCACAGGTGGCTCTGTGTTTATGCTGATGAGCAGGGGAGGGAAACAATGCTGGTCAGTTCCTTTGTTCCCAGAGGCCTCTTTCCACTAATGCTGCCTTTCCGATACACACTCTGAGAAGAGCAAATAACTTCTCCACTGTGTGCCCAGGCACTCTTCAAATTGCTATCTCCATGCTGTATGTCTGCAGTCTCTTTGCCCTGCCGTCTCTCTAAGAGCAGCCCCAGTGTCCTCTGAGCTCTGCCAGAGCCAAACACACTGACCTTTAAAACTCCAGGCTTTAAGCCCCACTGGTTGCAAGAATTCACAAAAATCTGTCTCTTGCTCTTTCCTATGACTGAAGCTCCTTCCCAACAGCAGCAGCCATGATCTCCTTCTCTTCCAAATCATGTCTTCACACTTACTATGTTCTTCAAGGTGGCCTCTTCTCTACCTTTTTTGTGGAGTTTGTACTGCCAATTTTTAGGTCAATTTCTGTTTTTTTTTTTTTTTTTTTTTTTTAGGATGATTTGATAGTTATTTAGTAGTTTTCCTGGGACGAGGCAAGCTTAGGATCCTCCTATTCTGCCACCATCTTCAAAATTTAGTAGAGCTTTAATTCAAAGGATTTCAAATTTCCCAAAATTTATTCTTAAAAAACTTCTGTTAAATTCTGTTACCCTAATTTAGATCCTCTTTTATAGAAGATTTTTCTTATTCAATCTTGAAAAATAAGATGATATAATATAATATAGAATATTATAATATAGAGTATTATTGAAAATATATTCATAAAAATAATTTTATATGTCAAAAATTTTATATGCTTTATTCTTCTTATCTAGGAAATAACATGCACTCAGCCTTTGTGGATAAATATATATTTTATTAGCCAAATGCACAGAGGCATTGGGTCTCATAGTGATTAATGCTAATAACTCCTTAGCCCTTAAGATAAGATACTAGGTTGACTTCAACTGCTAAGAGACTCTAATTTGTCATGTATTATTCAATTTCGAACATTTATGTGTTATGAATTCTTCTAGTAATGTCTTGGGAAGCACTAGAGAATTCTCTTATCATAATACAAAGAATCATTAATGCCATGGATATTGGTTAGAAACAAAGTTATGGCCATGCATATCAGATGTCACACCTGATATCTCCTAGGCTTGATGCCACAAAATCTGCCATTTTATTTTTTCCCCCCAAATAATTGAGAATCTCAAGTCAAGAAAAATAGACCCTGCATAATAATAACTCCAACTTATTTAACATGTTTTTAGTCTTCATACTAGGAGACCTAATTTTTCTTTTCCAAGAAAATGTAAACTTTTCCTCTCCCTAGAAAACTGGTATGGAACTAACTTCACAGATATCATCATAGAATTTGGAGACAAAATATCTGAAACCCGCGACCAATAAAAGATACTGCTAATTATTTTAGAAAGGTCAGAAATCCTCTAACTCCCTTAGTATTTTCCTATCCCATACTGAGGTTAGGTAGGGTATGTGTGTGTGTGTTGCTTGCCAATGATGGACTATTATCATCAACTAAGCTATGTAAAAAAACATGGTACATGACAATAGGACAGTCTTATCAGGCTCCTATCAGAGTGTCAGCTCCATGGGAGGTATAGTTATTAGTATTAAATTTAGGTCTTGAGTGACTTCAGGGGATGAAATACTGGATGGCAAAATTTTACTATATAGTAACCCTTTATTAAACCTTAAAAGATAAAATAGCAGAGAACTACAGGTACTTGTGGCCTAAAGCAAGAATTTTAGATTTCCAAATCCCTAACAAAACTGAAGAGTGACTGAGGTACTGAAAGAAGGAGAATCAAATGAATGTCATCCTTTGTAGATTTCTGTGCAATGCAGATTACCTAGGGACATAACACAGAGAGGTAGTAATAATGTAGAAAAGGAAATGTCAGTGTAGTGTTTGTGTGTATGTGTACATGCATGCTATATATGAGTTCAGAATACTGTAATAGAAAGCTAAGACTTATGTAGTACGTGTCCCAGGCACTGTTCTAGACACTTTTAATACATTAAGCAATGCAGCCCTCTGAAGTGACTAGTATTATTAACCCCATTTTAAAGGACAGAGAGGTTAGGTAACTTGCTCATGATCATATAGCTGGTAAGTCTCACAGTTAGAGTTACTCTTATTCTCAGTGCATAGTTATTGACACTCATCTGCTCAACTAGTTATTATTTTTATTTCAGCTGTAGCACTTGGCTAGAACAATAGGATTATGTGCCAGAGTGTAGAGAAGGGGAAAAAGCACACTGGAAGAAGGCAAAGGGACATGAGAGAACAATTTATTAATATATGTAAACTAGTGCTTTATTTTTATACTTTGTTCCCCAAAAATGTTTTGGGAAAACATTTAAAACATAAAGAAACAATGGATTTTCTAAAAGAAGAGTTAAAATTGTCCAAAGTTAGTTGACATTTGGTTAATGTGCTTTGTTTTTGTTTGGGCTAAATCTTTTTTTTTTTTAATAAATTTATTTTTTATTGGTGTTCAATTTGCCAACATACAGAATAACACCCAGTGCTCATCCCGTCAAGTGCCCCCACTCAGTGCCCGTCACCCATTCACCCCCACCCCTTGCCCTCCTCCCCTTCCACCACCCCTAGTTCATTTCCCAGAGTTAGGAGTCTTCATGTTCTGTCTCCCTTTCTGTTATTTCCTACCCATTTATTCTCCCTTCCCTTCTATTCCCTTTCCTTATTATTTATATTCCCCAAATGAATGAGACCATATAATGTTTGTCCTTCTCCGATTGACTTATTTCACTCCGCATAATACCCTCCAGTTCCATCCACGTTGAAGCAAATGGTGGGTATTTGTCATTTCTAATGGCTGAGTAATATTCCATTGTATACATAAACCACATCTTCTTTATCCACTCATCTTTCGCTGGACACCGAGGCTCCTTCCACAGTTTGGCTATTGTGGACATTGCTGCTATAAACATCGGGGTGCAGGTGTCCCGGCTTTTCATTGCATCTGTATCTTTGGGTTAAGTCCCCAGCAGTGCAATTGCTGGGTCGTAGGGCAGGTCTATTTTTAACTCTTTGAGGAACCTCCACACAGTTTTCCGGAGTGGCTGCACCAGTTCACATTCCCAACAACAGTGTAAGAGGGTTCCCTTTTCTCCGCATCCTCTCCAACATTTGTGGTTTCCTGCCTTGTTAATTTCCCCCATTCTCACTGGTGTGAGGTGGTATCTCATTATGGTTTTGATTTGTATTTCTCTGATGGCAAGTGATGCAGAGCATTTTCTCATGTGCCTGTTGGCCATGTCTATGTCTTCTTCTGTGAGATTTCTGTTCATGTCTTTTGCCCATTTCCTGATTGGATTGTTTGTTTCTTTAGTGTTGAGTTTAATAAGTTCTTTAGATCTTGGAAACTAGCCCTTTATCTGATATGTCATTTGCAAATATCTTCTCCCATTCTGTAGGTTGTCTTTGAGTTTTGTTGACTGTATCCTTTGCTGTGCAAAAGCTTCTTATCTTGATGAAGTCCCAATAGTTCATTTTTGCTTTTGTTTCTTTTGCCTTCATGGATGTATCTTGCAAGAAGTTACTGTGGCTGAGTTCAAAAAGGGTGTTGCCTATGTTCTCCTCTAGGATTTTGATGGAATCTTGTCTCACATTTAGATCTTTCATCCATTTTGAGTTTATCTTTGTGTATGGTGAAAGAGAGTGGTCTAGTTCCATTCTTCTGCATGTAGATGTCCAAGTTTCCCAGCACCATTTATTGAAGAGACTGTCTTTCTTCCAGTGGATAGTCTTTCCTCCTTTATCGAATATTAGTTGACCATAAAGTTGAGGGTCCACTTCTGGATTCTCTATTCAGTTCCATTGATCCATGTGTCTGTTTTTTTTTTGTGCCAGTACCACACTGTCTTGATGACCACAGCTTTGTAGTACAACCTGAAATCTGTCATTGTGATGCCCCCAGCTATGATTTTCTTTTTTAAAATTCCCCTGGCTATTCAGAGTTTTTTTCTGATTCCACACAAATCTTGAAATAATTTGTTCTAACTCTCTGAAGAAAGTCCATGGTATTTTGATAGGGATTGCATTAAATGTGTAAATTGCCCTGGGTAACATTGACATTTTCACAATATTAATTCTGCCAATACAGGAGCATGGGATATTTTTCCATCTCTTTGTGTCTTCCTCAATTTCTTTCAGAAGTGCTCTATAGTTTTTAGTTAGGTTTATTCCTAGGTATCTTAGGCTTTGGGTGCAATTGTAAATGGGATTGAGTCCTTAATTTCTCTTTCTTCAGTCTCATTGTTAGTGTATAGAAATGCCACTGACTTCTGGGCATTGATTTTGTATCCTGCCACGCTGCCAAATTGCAGTATGAGTTCTAGCAATCTTGGGGTGGAGTGTTTTGGGTTTTCTATGTAGAGTATCATGTCATCGGCGAAGAGGGAGAGTTTGACTTCTTCTTTGCCAATTCAAATGCCTTTAATGTCTTTTTGTTGTCTGATTGCTGAGGCTAGGACTTCCAGTACTATGTTGAATAGCAGTGGTGAGAGTGGACACCCTGTCTTGTTTCTGATCTTAGGCGAAAGGCCCTGTTTTGGGTTAAATCTTATTGATCATCATGGACATTTTAATCATAAAGACCCAACCACCACCACCAAAAATAAAAACTAAAAAATAAACCCAACCAACAACAGCAACAATAGTGATAATGACAACAGCTGTACTTTTTTTGTTAGGCAAGCATGTGCTTGCTAAGTGCTTTATGTGAATTTTTTCATGCAATTCTGAATAACAAATATGTGTGCTTGGCACAATTATTATCACTTCATCTGTACAGATGCAAACTCAAGACAAGAATCCTCCCAAGGTTACACAGCTTAGAAGTAGCGGAAAAGTAACTCCAGCCCAGGTCTACCTGAGCCCAGAGACCATATACTTATTCATTATACCATAAAATGGATAAATACAAAAGAGAAATGTTAAATGCTCTGCACAAGTCTTTTGCTTATGTTCTACTTAATTCTCATCATACCCAGTAACTATCATAAATAGCCACTTTGTTAAAATTGTACACTGACTTGGTATTGTACTTCTGTGATCATAGCCCCACATAGTACTTCACATCCTGCTTGTCAGCCAAATCTCTACAGAAATTAACAAGCATGATTTAAAAGTCAGAGGCAGAGCAGGCGAGAAAGTGGGTGGTAAATTTTAAGAATGGTTTTCAGGTGCTCACCACATGAGCTAAGTGCAAAAACGACAAATGCTAAGGTCTATGCGTTGTGTGGTCTATGAGAGATGAGGTCAGTAATATAACACTGTAGTGTAGTGGTAAATTTCAAAAAGAGACATATGATATTTACATAATTCCGAAAAGGTGAAATTAAATAGGTCTGGATAAGAGCCACTATCTGTGCCAAGCATGATTATATGAAATTGAAGTCATTGCTTTACAGTATTACTATAAAATTGCTGGGCTAAAAAACAATCCATAGGCCCACAGTATTTGGAGACATTCATCTGAAACATATTGTTGTAAGCTTAGATGTGGTGGAAGAGTTGAATTTGGTCTTCTGACCAATTTGGGAAGAAGGTATACAGGATATTACAGAATAGGATAAAGATCATGTTCACATGGTCCAATAGTAAGTTTAATTTGGCAAAAGAAATGGCAAGAAGTAGATTGCATATAGAAGTGGCAATACAGCTCTATGGTTCAAAGTGGTCCCTTGTATGATATTAGTTTTATTGTCAGTTGTATTTTATAATACTTTATTTTTAAAGTAGATATTCTTTAAAGCAATCTCTAAAAAAAAAATAAATAAATAAAGCAATCTCTAAACTTTGTGGTGTGCACAAATTTACATTATAATCAAAGAGCAAAATATAACATTTTGAGATAATATTATAGAACATAAATACATAGATGACATCACAACCTAGTGTGACAATAAAGTATCATGAATGGTGTTTATAGCACATTATATAAAAATGTTTCTTCCTATGGTTGTCTCTTATGTTCACTAAAGACAAATGAAATAAATGTTGCTATTATTCAAGATAAAGGTAATTATTTTTAAAAATGAAATATCATGAAAATGTGTTTATTAAAATTTATGCCAGTACTATGGATATTAAGGAACATCTGAAGCTTATTCAAGTTGAGCCCCCAAATAGCTAATTGATTAGTAATTCGAAACATATTATTGAGTGACTAATTTGTGCTGGGTACATCATTTATTTTCCAGAAATCAGAGGTTTGATAATTATAAGGCAAATTAAATTCTACAGGATCTTTTTAAAAATTTTGAATATAGTTGATATACAATGTTAACATTAGTTTCAAGTGTACAACATAGTGATTCAACAACTCTGTACTATTATGCCATGTATTTCTTTTAATATCATATTTGGTTCATAATGTAGGAGTTACCAAGAAACTCAAAAGTGAAAACTTTTCAGAATCTGGACACACTTAGACTCCAAATCATTGCCATAAAACTAGAGGATTACATTGCTTTGTTTCTCTCCTTTATTAGCACCTAAAGGAATAGTTACAGTCACTCAAATAAATGTTGAATGAATGCCTTTCTATGAATGTGTAAGAATTAGAAACAAATTGGAAAAACTGGATTAGAAATCAGGAAAGCTTCTGAAAAACAAGAAATGATCTACTTCAGAAGATTTTTGTAGAGCTTAAGACATAATCTATGTGAATATAGTCTGCAATATGTCTTATTGTGTTTAATAAATACCGATTGATTTTGAATCTATCTTTACAATAAAGCAGAGTTTAAATATGTCTTTTCCAATATTCACCCCATCCAAACTATATTTTTGCATGACCTTTATAAATATGACAGTGGGGGGTGTTAAAAGTGATTACAGGCAGTAAAGAATAGATTAGATTTCCTGTATTGAACTTACGCATAGTTTATTTCTTCCCAATAGCTTTCTAGGATGAAATGTAGTCATGAAAGGTAGTTTAAATTGGTATAGATATTTAAAAACTATAGATCTGGGTTTAAATTTCTTCTCCATTACTAACTAGCTATATGAAATAGTTTTGTATCTTTCCTCAGCCTTAGTTTCCTGTTCTGTAAAATGAAATCAGTGAAACCTTAAGGGGCTGCTGATATACTGCATGTAAAATTAAGTGAAATACTGTATGTGAACATATTCAGGAATATTCAACATGTCCCAAATGTAAATGATTTTATTGCTCTCAGTCTTCCTCTTGTGCTCTGTAACTTCTTTTTTACTATATACAGTGGGTATTTATTGGCTTGCTGTTTGTGATTATCAAACATGGTACAAACATGAGAAAGCAATGACTGTGGAATAGAAGTCTTGTATTTTGAATGCTAGGACTGTCACTTACAAGCCTGAGACTTTGGGCAATTCACATAACATTTTTGGATTTTGACTTTCTCATCTGTAAAATGAGGATAATAATATGTATTCTATTATATGTTATGGCAGTTGAATTCTTTTGTTTATGTATAGCACTTAGCTCAGTGCCTTGACACAGGAGTGTTCATAAATGTTATAAAATATTCTGCTGATATATTACATACATACATGTACCATATTTGAAACTATTCCTTGAAGGCAAGTAGGAATATACAATCAACACACTCGTGCTTGTCAAACACACTAGTCATTTAGATTGGTTTTTCAGTTGCAAGTTAGGAAATATACCATTACATCAAAATTTTAACATTTTTTCATTATGTCAGTGAATTTACAAGCTGCATAAAAAATGTTGTCCTCAACAATTATCTCTCCAATTGTCTTTCCTTTTTAGAGTTCACTTGGGGAAACTGAGGATTTTGGTCCCTGATTGTACTACTTGTGTGTTAAAAAGAATAATGCAGTGAGTGGAATGAATACTGTATAGCAATTTTTCAAACTGTAGTCAGATTTTTATCAGAGTTTTGTTGCATTTCTTTTCAAATACAGGTGCCACTGCTAAATTTTTTCTATAAATCAGTACTACCAAATAGCTAACTAGTCCTTAAATAAGATCATCAAAACCTTAACAGTGTGCATAGGGAATTCATTCTGTAGTGTAATGAATATAGTCAGATCTTAAACTATTTCATTCATCTTTCACCTGAGAAATAAATGAATCATTTAACTGATTTTCAGTGAGAAATGACTTCTCAAGCTTCTTGTCTTGTCCCCTTATCTGCTTGTTTATTTATTTCAAGTTGCATCCATGATAATAGAATGATGCCAGGGGATGAATGTGAAATTCATTGTTTAGCCACTCAAAAAACATGCTTCCAATCTTAGCTGCTGTAGAATGGCAGAGATAATTCTAAGGATATTGACTCTTGTCTGTTACTTTAAGCCACTCATGGTCTAGTTTGGGACTTTCATGTTCCTGGAACAAAGATGTCTGAGGAGAGGAGAGGGAAAAAATGACTTCTCAGAGGGCTTTTTTGAGGATTCTAAAATCACATCAGAACTGAGTAAGGACAAGTGACTTGATTGATTACTGATGTTTGCAATGGCTGTGACAAAGAGGGAGTAGAGGTACTTGAGCCAGTTCTTTATTTTCCATCTTAAGAGGTATGTCTTAGGTGTTCTGTATAAAATCAGCAACTTTGAAATCAATCTATTTTGATTCAGTAATTCAGGGAAGAGTTGGAATAGAGAGGATGGGAAAAGAACTTACGTTTATTAAGCATCTATTATGTACAAGCTGCTATTAAGACACTTTGTATTTAATCCTTACAGTAACCCTTTGGAGTAGGTATTGTTGCCCCACTTAAAAAAGATTGATACTCTTGGTAATTTGTGTCAATTTATTTAGTTTGTATTTGTACCCTTGGCTTATATGCAAAATCCCATGCTCCTTCTCCTTAAAAATATCAGACCAGCAGCAGGAAATAGATGATGTACACAAATGGGGTAATTTAAGAGAATAAGGAGACTACTATAAGAGAAACAAAACAAAGATGGAATGGTACCCTAAACTATCACGAGTGGGGGCTCCTGGAACTATTAGGGAAGGAAGTAGTTATTAAACTCAGAGAAAAGCTACCTGACAGCAACTGTGGCCTCCAGCATGATCAAGAAAATCCCAACTGATGATGACCCATAGGGAAAGAAGAAGGAGTAGGTACTCATTCTTACTTTTTCCCCCACCCTATTTTCTTTTTTTGGTGATTCCCAAGCACTGAAACAAACTGGGAGTCTGAGGCCAAGGGATTCCATTGAGGAAGTATATAACAGTCAGCCATTTGGCAAACACAGAAGGATGGAATAGAAGGGTCAGAAGATCCAGAGGACAAATATACTGCATAACACAGTATCCCATTTTTCATAAGATAAATAGTGCTCCGTGGTGGCATAGGTGCTTTCTTTGGACTCTTGTACTGATAAAATAACTGGTCAACAAAACCCAATGTGATTCATCAAAAGAAAAAGATGTGAGGATGCAAATAACAGAAAACTCAATGAACAATGGCTTAAGCACTGAGGACTTTTAATTATCTTATATTTGAAGAAGTCTGGAAGCGGCAGTCCAGGACTAATTTAGCAACTTATTGAGGTCATCAAGAACATTGTCTCTCTTTCCATCTTTTCTCTCTGCAGTTCCCACTGTGTTAGTTCTTTGTTTTTGTGACTTATTGCTGGGCTATAATGTGTCCACCATAGTTCCAGGTCACAGAAATGCATTTATAGGAAGTTGGAAGCAAAAAGGCAAGGGCTCTCTATTTACAAAGTTTCGTCTTCTTATGCATGAAGCAAAATCCTAACAAAAACCCTCAGGAAGACATATTCTTACACCTTATTTTTCAGATTTGGGTCATATGTACATATCTACTTCAATGGGATTTTAGAAAGCAAGTATATAACAAAGGGACATTGGAGCCTTTATTACCAGCATTGGGCCACAGCAACTCAGGGGTAATTTAAAAAGTCCTATTCACCATCCTCTTTCACATTTCATAAATTAAAAAAATTGAGCTGTAAAGAAACATCCACAGTCACGTGAACTAGGGTTCCAGTCCTATACTGTCTGGCTCAAAAGCCTCTGTATAAACCACAATATTGTATTGGCATTCCAAGGAGATGATTTCTCAGAATGTAAAGAAAAAAGGGCAGAGGACTGAGGGTTATGTAATATCCCACACATGTTAAATATTCCTTCTCTTTACTCTATCTTGCTTCATGAACTAAACTATTCATTTAGATTACCCTGACCTCAAACACTGACAACTATGGACACTGGGAGTTGAAGAGTGAAGTGAAGCACCTCATAAACTTTTCATGGAAATTCTTTTTAAAAATGTTCAATCATTCATGCTCCAAAAAACCTGAAATGTGCATGGAAAGTTTCCATTTTCTAATTGATACATTGAGTAAGGCTGAGACTGACAATGTAGAATAGAAATCACAGTGCCCTGGAAGAAATGAACATCTTAAAAATTTTCTAATGCTCATCCCCCTAAAGCTCCCTATTATATTTCTAATGCATTCCTACATGTTCTACATTTAGGCATTCTACATGTATCTCTCAATTTTATAAATCTGCAGAAGTCCAGTATTCTCCAAAATCAGTGAGGATTCTTCTAAAATTAGTATTTTTTCTCTAATTTTGAGAAGTGTAATACTTCTTTCTTTTGAGAAAACATATCATTCTATCTGCTTCTGGACTCACCCACATGTGTTTCTGGAAACCATGTTTTATATGTTCTAATTTGAAGAACTCAAGAGAAAAGAAGAAAAGAAACTCTAAAAGTAAACTGATCATAGTCATCATTTTTAACATCTTAATTTTTAATTCCACTGTAGAAGAATAGTACTTTCTGTTTCAAATTTGGGTAATTGAATAGTGACTTAATGTGCAAATTGACAATGATTGTCAAAAAAAGAATTCCATCATGTTGATGATTAAAGTAACAAGCACTGATTTTCTTTTAAGTTAATCTGTCCTTTGCAAACTCTGCCAATCCTACTAGCTTTTTCTGATTCTCTTAGTTATAGGTGGGAAAGCTTTTGCTACCCACCTCCCCATTGTTTGTTTTGAGTAAGCTAAGTCTTCATTATGGCAATAGTTCTAAGAGTATTTTTTTAAAGCTTTGTATGATGCCCTAAAATAATTTGAATCATGATTAATATTTGTGCATGCTTATCATTCCTGCTATTTTAGTTACATCATCACTTAATAGATCTTGTTAAAGTAATATAATAACAAAGTACTGTTAGGATAGCCACTAGCTAAACCCTATTCTAAACCCTATTCTTAAAAAAATTATTCAAAGCCAAAGTATTCATTTTCTTCAATTTTATAGTGTAACAGATGCCAGAAGTCCTGGATTTTAGCCCTAGTGTTTCTACTAATATGTCCTATAAACTAAGGCAAATCACCTGACTTTTTTGGATTTGACTTTCCCCAATAGAGAACTTGAAAATGATGGACTTGATGTTTCTAAGGTTATTTCACGGTTTAGAATTACAATTCCAATATTATAGAAAGAGAGTGATTATTCAAATGCAGGCTCAGAAATTAACATTGGCTGGTTTTATTTTTATTTTTTATTTTTTTCATCTGGCTGGTTTTAGTCTCAATAAATTGCAGTGTCTAAGATTAATAAGCATGTATCTAGAGTAGGTATATGGAAGAAATCCTGATTCCCACAAGGAATGTAACTTAACAATTCACTGGCTCTAATTGATACCAATGCCTATTAAATAGAAGGGGAAAGAGAGATGTCTTTCTCCATATTAGAAAATGGTAGAGGGGTGAGAACTTATAAACTATTTCTGGGGTTTTCTCCCTCCTCTATTGGCCTCCTCTTTCCCACCCATCTCCCATTAGCATCATGCTGATATGGAACTGTTAGCTGCTAGAAGTTAGTGGCAGGGCTAGGATTTTGCAAATGAGCTCACCTTGTTTTGAATTTCTATTTTCCGTCTGTTTTTGGCAAACATTCTTGCATTTTTAATAAGTCCATCTACTTTAATATAATTGATGAACATTTAATTCTCTTTCTAGTGCAATACTAGAAAGAGAATTAGATTATTTCAATACTGAGGAACAAGGAAGCCTGGCTTCCTTCCCCATCAGGTTCCACAGGCCCTTGCTGCCATTCATGATAAGAACTCTTTAATTTACTTTTGCCTTTATTCCCACTTAGGCAGTATAAACCTTTTCTTGTGGACTTTTCTCTGGTTTTCAGAATCTCTCTCATTCTTTTTCCCCTTCTATTTCTAGTTTTTGCTATAGAATAAATGATGTGTGGGGCCCATGGAGCTCTCACCAATTCTTTTCTAGGGACAGATTATACAGGGAGCTGGCATCAGCCAAGGGAGCCAGCCCTTCCAGTTGAGGATCTTTCTTGCCTTTTTATGCCTCCTGCCAGGTGGGAGGAAGAACCAGTTTTAGTCATTATCTCAGAGTTTCTCCTAATGTTTTTTCCTGATGTTTAATTCCCACATCACTTCTTTCCCTTTCCTTTAAAGACTTTCAAGCTAGTGAGTACACAGGATTTATTTATGTGCCAATTATTGTTGGCTATAGTTGCTTGGAATATTGTTTAAGCAATGACTATAGGCTAAGCAAGGATGAATGCTGTGATCTCTCTAGGTTTAGCTATGGGAAAGGATGGGAGTGGGATCTTGAATCAACAACTTTATTGGTCCTTACTTTATACTCAGAATTGATCCCAATCCTACTTGTAACTGACTGTTTATTCTAAGAATTATATCCTACCACATTTCATTGCTAGAGTTCTGGGCCCCAAATCCAATTTGGTAGTGGTGGTGCTGGTGATGGGGTTTTTCCAGGGCACCATGCAAGTCTCTAGCACCAGTGGGGTGTCCTACAATTTAACTAAATTTTTACACTATCTATCTGGAGATAGCATCAAATTTCACAGGATAACGGCTAAGTCCTGCATTAGATACCAATCCTGGATTTCTGACCAACTGCCTATAGATCTGAAGTTTTATACGATCCCCTCCTTGGGTTCGATTAATTTGCTAGAGTGGCGCATAGAACTCAGAGAAACATTTTATTCATTAGATCCCTGTTTGCTATAAAAGGATATGTCAGGAGCAGCTTAATGGAAGAGATGCATAGGGCACAGCATGGGGAAAGGGCATGGGTTTCCAGGCTTTCTCTGAGTGTACTACTATCCCTAAATCTTCAACTTAGAAGCTCTCCTAAACCTATTCTTTTGAGTTTTTAGGGAGACTTCATTACATAGGCACGAGGGATTAAATCATTGGCTATTGGTGATGGATAGCCCCATCGATCAGGGGGATGGGTCTGAAATTTCCAACCTTCTAATCACATTGTTAACTCCAGTGGCAACCAGTCCCCATCCTTAGGTGAGGTCTAAAAGTCACCTCATCAACATAACAAAAATCACCCTAATCTCTCTCATCACCTAGGCTATTCCAAGAGTTTTAGAAGTTCTGTACCAGAAATAAGATGAAGACCAAATATATGTTTCTTATTTTAAATCACAACATTGCAATTGCACTTGCTTTTAGAAAGTCTTCTTGTTGGGCAGCCCCGGTGGCACAGCGGTTTAGCGCCGCCTGCAGTCCAGGGTGTGATCCTGGAGATCCAGGATCGAGTTCCACATCCGGCTCCCTACGTGGAGCCTGCTTCTCCCTCTGCCTGTTTCTCTGCCTCCCTCTCTCTCTGTGTCGCTCATGAATAAAGAAAATCTTAAAAAAAAAAAAAAAAAAAGTCGTCTTGTACCCCTCCCCATAGTCCCAACACACAAAGTTTTTAAGAACAATGACCATATATTTTCCATATTTTTATTCTTAGGTCTGACCTAATATTTGGCTTGGCATATAGAGAATGCTAATTAAATTACACAAATGTAGAAAATGAGATTGTTTTGTTTTTCTTTAGTCTTCCCCCCCCCCCCATCTCCCATATCTGATCAGCAAGTACTGTTTCACCTTCAACTATCTCTCAGATCTGTCCATGCTTCTTCACACAGCCTCAAAGTTTTCCTTCCTCTTCTCTGGTGAAATCCTACTTTTCTTCAAGTAATGTAGATCAGCTGAGAATAGTTTTCTCACACCTTTTTGTCCTTACTTCAAGTCATGTTAAGTTTCCCTCCCATGTGTACCTATTGAACTCTGGGTATAAACTCTCAGAGCAGTGATTACTTTGTGCTACTACTCTTGGTTTTCCTGTCTAGCTCTTTCCTACATCCTGAGCTCCTTAAAGGCAGGAGAAGTATAGCACTTGGTAATATACTAGCTCTTAATAAATGTTTTTTAAATGAGTGATAAAATTATTCTGTGTTAAGAGGTAGAACAGTGAAAAACTCAAATATTTTACTACCCAAAATGTGTCCAACACTAACTTCTGTTATGTGTGACATTATGGTCCTGACAGTTCATTAGATAACATTTTAACTTAACAAAATATTTTTCTAGAAGATGCGCTGCCATGGGTTTGATTACTCCACATTCGATTTTCATTATCATCCTTGTCTTCATTGGGAAAGATCATTCCTTCTTTTCTCTAGAGAGTATGCAATGAGTAATTTTATGCCATTCTGATAAACTTACACAGTTTACAGGAAAGAAAATTCTAGCTAGAAATTCAAAAGGCCAAAATGAAAAATTTCGTAACCCACAGGATAAAATTTTTCGGAGAGAGAATATGGTAGATTTCTGTGTACTCATTAGTTTTCCCATGCCATAGAAAACTGCTCTGAGTGGTGATCATTTTCTATAACATCATTTCCATGGAAATGAATGGAAAGCATATATAAGAAAAGCGAAGAAAAAAACAAAAGCAAACAAAAAAAAGAAAAGCGAAGAAGACCTGAGAAAGCACTCTCTCCTGTACCTTTTAATCACTACCCTCATGAAAGTTGTGTTTTACAAATGATCTTGATTTTATGCTATGTTAGAGATTACTTAGTTGAATGATGTGAATATTTAAAGGCAAAACATATGCTAAAGAAATATAAAAACAATTTTCTGTATTATTCTCACTTATAGTTTCTCTCTTTTGTAAAGTGAACAGATGAAACCAGTTGGGAAAATTGAGAGAAATAAATAAATAAATGTATATATGTATAAAGTTTGAATCTTTGCAATGGTTCATAGGCTGTTCTCATTTTTTTTTTTTTTTCTTGATTGGGCTCAGATTTAAAACAAACTACACTTCCAAAGTCCAGACAAAACATATAAAAAATTGCTTACATGTGCTTTCATTTTTTCTTATTTCTCCATTATTCCTCTAAAGAAAATAAAAATAATGCCATTGTTAATTTATATTTCACATACTATAAAAAAGTGATGTCACTTTAACACCAAGTGTAATCTAATGTGAAGTTATTTTATTTTTTTAACTTTTTTTTTTTATTTATTTATGATAGTCACAGAGAGAGAGAGAGAGGCAGAGACACAGGCAGAGGGAGAAGCAGGCTCCATGCACCGGGAGCCTGACGTGGGATTCGATCCCGGGTCTCCAGGATCGCACCCTGGGCCAAAGGCAGGCGCCAAACCACTGCGCCACCCAGGGATCCCCTGTGAAGTTATTTTAAATGACTCTTTAGATTCTACTACCACACCCTCATGTGAAATCTAACATGATATATGCTTTATTATGATTTGAGTTGTATTCCTGCTTAATTCAGAGGCTAATTAGGAAAGACTTTAGGAAGAATTTTTGCCACTCCTTCAGTTAATGATGTCAAAAAACTGCATCTTTGTACGTTGTGTGTCCAAAAACATAATAATTGTGTTTTTTTATACATTAATCTCTTTAATTATATAGAAAACAGTATGTGGAGTTACATACTATTATTATAATAATACTAGTTTTTATAATTTCCCATATATTTACATTTACTAAGATCTTTATTTCTTCATACAGCTTCTAATGTTCAACCTGCACAACTCCCTTTAGGATTTCTTGCAGGGCAGGTCTAGTTTTAATGAATTCCCTCAGCTTTTGCTTATCTGGGAATTTCTTCATTTTTATCTCACTTTAGAAGAACAGTTTTGTTGGACAGAGAATTCTTGGTTGACAGCTTTTTCTTTTAGCACTTTTAATACTTCAATTTAGTGTCTTCTTGCCTCCAAAGTTTTTGGTGAGAGATCTGTGATTATCTTATTGAGGACCCTTTGTACATCCCTTGCTGTGTTCAAGATTTGCTCTTTGTTTTTCCTTCAGTTTAATTATAATGTGTCTTGGTGTGGGTCTGTTCATTCTGTTTGGAAGTTGTTGAGCTTTTTGGGATGTTTATAAGATGTCTTTCACCAAATTTGATGCTTTCAGCCATTATTCTTTAAATAATCTCTCTACCCTTTCTCTTTTTCTTCTCCTTCTGGGACTTCCACAATACATATGTTGATTTGACTGATGATATTCTCCAGATCCCTGAGATCTTTTCACTTTTCTTCAGTTTGTCTTCTCTCATTTCTTCAGACTCAATCATTTCAATTGTCCTATCTTCAAGTTTGCTGATTCTTTTCCCTGTTTAAATTTGCCTTTGAATCTCTCTAGTGAATTTTTCATTTCAGTTATTATATTTTTCAGCTCTAGTATTTCTTTTTAGGTCTTTTATCTCTTCATTGATATTTCCATTTAGTTCATATATTGTTATCTTGTTTCTCCAAGTCTTCCTTTAGTTCTTTGAACATCCTTAAGACAATTGTTTTAAAGTTTTTGTCTAGTAAGTATGCAATCTGGTAGTTCTCAAGGACAGTATCTATTGGCTTATTTCTTGCTTTTGAATGGGCATACTTTCTATTTCTCTGTATATCTTATTTTTGTTGTTAAAAGCTGAACATTTGAATCTAATAATATGATAACTCTGGAAGTTAGATTTTCTCCTCTGGAAATCAAAAACTCTCTAGGGTTTGCTGTTTCATTTCTGTTTTCTTTTTGATTGTTGTAGGTTGTCTCTATGTTAAGGATCAGCCTAAGGTATAAACATAAGGTCTTCTTAGGTCTTTTTTGAGCCTGCACCTTTCCCTGGACATCCATGGTGACTTTTAATTTTTTTTTTCTTTTGAATGTCCTGATCTTTTATGACTGGCTTCCAAAAAGAGAAAAAGAGAAAATAAAGGGAGAGGGGGAAAAGGTGCTAGCCCTTTAAATTCTCCAGAAGTCACTTCAGCCAGTGCAGTAGGGGCCTGAAACAAATGAGTGGGAATAACAATAGTTGTCTGCCTCTGTGTCCACACCTCTCTGATCAGAAGCAGTGATCAGTGGCTCGAATATAGATCCCAATGTTTGTAAGACAGGGTCTTTAGTGCCCACCCTGGCTCTTGCAAGCTGTGTCTGTGCAAAGTGTTCCAGGAAAACATGCACAGATACATTCAATGGGTTAGAAGTGGGAGATGGGTAGCCACTGATGACCAAAGAGCTGAAATTAATCACAATTTACTGTCTAAGCCTTCCCTGGAAGTGGAAAACCTTTAGTAGACTCCAGAGTTCCAAAATAGTTACATTAGACAGACTCTACCCATGTAATTGTTATCTAGGATGGAAATGGATTCCTGATGCATCTTATTCTGTCCCAGAATGCCCTTGGGAAATTAAAAAATGTATATAATACACTCTTAGTCTGTTAGTTCAAATCATATTTCTCATAAATGTCAATATCTTATACTCAGTAGGTAATTTCTTTTTATACTTTGCACACATAAATATATATATTCCAAAGATTTTTCAGGGACAAAACTTTTAAAAGTCATTTTTTTCTGAATATGATAGGGGGAAAACTGTTCAAACTCCATTGTTATTAAGATTTCATTAACTGAAAATGAAAAGTGAAATTGAAAAGGAATATGAAGATATGTACTATGGACTCATGAATAAATGTGTAAAGAGGGGAAAATTGTGAAGTGAGGTCTGTGCTGTCATCTAAATTATTAAATAAAAAACAGTGACCATTATGATCTTGTAGCTAAGTCAAGCACATTTATTAGTTCGGGAACATACTTTATTTCATAGGATTTAACATATAATTATTTTTTGTATATAAAATCTTATTTACCCTCTCCCACACAAACTAGAATCATGAACTCCAACTTGCTCTTTAAAATAACAAGATGCAGCTTACCTCTTATGATGTAACAGAATTAAATAAAACATGAAGTGTTTCTAAAATAAAAAATCCAATGGTAATTTTAGCCATAGCCTAGTAACATTTCAAGCAGAGACATCAAATCATGGTTGGACACAAATTTATTAATGATAAGGCATTGCATTGGTGCAAATGCAAACTGGTGTAGCCACTATGGAAAACACTATGAAGGTTCTTTAAAAAGTTAAAAACTACACTACACTAGCAATTGCACTACTGGTTGATTACCCAATGAATAAAAAAACACTAATCCAAAGGAATACATGCATGACCTATGTTCATAGCAACATTATTTACAATAGCCAAGATATGGAAGCAGCCCAAGTGTCCATAAACAGATAAATGGATGAAGAAGAGGTGATATATATATATATGCAATGGAATTTTTTAATAATAAATTTATTTTTTATTGGTGTTCAATTTGCCAACATACAGAATAACACCCAGTGCTCATCCCCTCAAGTGCCCCCCTCAGTGCCCATCACACATTCACCCCCACCCCCACCCACCTCCCCTTCCACCACACCTAGTTCGTTTCCCAGAGTTAGGAGTCTTCATGTTCTGTCTCCATTTCTGATATTTCCTACCCATTTCTTCTCCCTTCCCTTCTATTCCCTTTCACTATTATATTCCCCAAATGAATGAGACCATATAATGTTTGTCCTTCTCCGATTGACTTCTTTCACTCCGCATAATACCCTCCAGTTCCATCCACGTTGAAGCAAATGGTGGGCATTTGTCATTTCTAATGGCTGAGTAATATTCCATTGTATACATAAACCACATCTTCTTTATCCATTCGTCTTTCGATGGACACCGAGGCTCCTTCCACAGTTTGGCTATTGTGGACATTGCTGCTATAAACATCGGGGTGCAGGTGTCCTGGCTTTTCACTGCATCTGTATCTTTGGGGTAAATCCCCAGCAGTGCAATTGCTGGGTCGTAGGGCAGGTCTATTTTTAACTCTTTGAGGAACCTCCACACAGTTTTCCGGAGTGGCTGCACCAGTTCACATTCCCACCAACAGTGTAAGAGGGTTCCCTTTTCTCCGCATCCTCTCCAACATTTGTGGTTTCCTGCCTTGTTAATTTCCCCCATTCTCACTGGTGTGAGGTGGTATCTCATTGTGGTTGTGATTTGTATTTCCCTGATGGCAAGTGATGCAGAGCATTTTCTTATGTGCATGTTGGCCATGTCTATGTCTTCTTCTGTGAGATTTCTCTTCATGTCTTTTGCCCATTTCATGATTGGATTGTTTCTTTGCTGTTGAGTTTAATAAGTTCTTTATAGATCTTGGAAACTAGCCCTTTATCTGATACGCCATTTGCAAATATCTTCTCCCATTCTGTAGGTTGTCTTTTAGTTTTGTTGACTGTATCCTTTGTTGTGCAAAAGCTTCTTATCTTGATGAAGTCCCAATAGTTCATTTTTGCTTTTGTTTCTTTTGCCTTCATGGATGTATCTTGCAAGAAGTTACTGTGGCCATGTTCAAAAAGGGTGTTGCCTGTGTTCTCCTCTAGGATTTTAATGGAATCTTGTCTCACATTTCATCCATTTTGAGTTTATCTTTGTGTATGGTGTAAGAGAATGGTCTAGTTTCATTCTTCTGCATGTGGATGTCCAAGTTTCCCAGCACCATTTATTGAAGAGACTGTCTTTCTTCCAATGGATGTCTTTCCTCCTTTATCGAATATTAGTTGACCATAAAGTTGAGCTCCACTTCTGGATTCTCTATTCAGTTCCACTGATCTATGTGTCTGTTTTTGTGCCAGTACCACACTGTCTTGATGACCACAGCTTTGTAGTACAACCTGAAATCTGTCATTGTGATGCCCCCAGCTATGATTTTCTTTTTTAAAATTCCCCTGGCTATTCGGAGTCTTTTCTGATTCCATACAAATCTTGAAATAATTTGTTCTAACTCTCTGAAGAAAGTCCATGGTATTTTGATAGGGATTGCATTAAATGTGTAAATTGCCCTGGGTAACATTGACATTTTCACAATATTAATTCTGCCAATCCAGGAGCATGGGATATTTTTCCATCTCTTTGTGTCTTCCTCAATTTCATTCAGAAGTGTTCTATAGTTTTTAGGGTCTAGATCCTTTACCTCTTTGGTTAGGTTTATTCCTAGGTATCTTAGGCTTTGGGTGCAATTGTAAATGGGATTGAGTCCTTAATTTCTCTTTCTTCAGTCTCATTGTTAGTGTATAGAAATGCCACTGACTTCTGGGCATTGATTTTGTATCCTGCCACGCTGCCGAATTGCTGTATGAGTTCTAGCAATCTTGGGGTGGAGTGTTTTGGGTTTTCTATGTAGAGTATCATGTCATTGGCGAAGAGGGAGAGTTTGACTTCTTCTTGCCAATTCGAATGCCTTTAATGTCTTTTTGTTGTCTGATTGCTGAGGCTAGGACTTCCAGTACTATGTTGAATAGCAGTGGTGAGAGTGGACATCCCTGTCTTGTTCCTGATATTAGGGGAAAGGCTCCCAGTGCTTCCCCATTGAGAATGATATTTGCTGTGGGCTTTTCATAGATGGCTTTTAAGATGTTGAGGAATGTTCCCTCTATCCCTACACTCTGAAGAGTTTTGATCAGGAATGGATGCTGTATTTTGTCAAATGCTTTCTCTGCATCTAATGAGAGGATCATATGGTTCTTGGTTTTTCTCTTGCTGATATGATGAATCACATTGATTGTTTTACGGGTGTTGAACCAGCCTTGTGTCCCGGGAATAAATCCTACTTGGTCATGGTGGATAACTTTCTTAATGTACTGTTGGATCCTATTGGTTAGTATCTTGTTGAGAATTTTTGCATCCATATTCATCAGGGATATTGGTCTATAGTTCTCCTTTTTGGTGGGGTCTTTGGTTTTGGAATTAAGGTGATGCTGGCCTCATAGAACGAATTTGGAAGTACTCCATCTCTTTCTATCTTTCCAAACAGCTTTAGTAGAATGGGTATGATTTCTTCTTTAAACGTTTGATAGAATTCCCCTGGGAAGCCATCTGGCCCTGGCCTTTTGTGTCTTGGGAAGTTTTTGATGACTGCTTCAATTTCCTCCCTGGATATTGGCCTGTTCAGGTTTTCCATTTCTTCATGTTCCACTTTTGGTAATTTGTGGCTTTCGAGAAATGTGTCCATTACCTCTAGACTGCCTAATTTATTGGCGCATAGCTGTTCATAATATGTTTTTAAAATCGTTTGTATTTCCTTCGTGTTGGTAGTGATCTCTCCTTTCTTATTCATGATTTTATTAATTTGAGTCTTGTCTCTCTTCCTTTTAATAAGGCTGGCTAATGGTTTATCTATATTATTAATTCTTTCAAAGAACCAACTCCTGGTTTTGTTGATCTGTTCCACAGTTCTTCTGGTCTCGATTTCGTTGAGATCTGCTCGAATCTTAATGAACTCTCTTCTTCTGCTGGGTGTAGGATCTATTTGCTGTTTTTTCTCTAGCTCCTTTATGTGTAAGGTTAGCTTTTGTATTTGAGTTCTTTCCAGTTTTTGAATGGATGCTTGTATTGCGATGTATTTCCCCCTTAGGACTGCTTTGCTGCATCCCAAAGAGTTTGAATGGTTGTATCTTCATTCTCATTAGTTTCTATGAATCTTTTTAATTCTTCCTTAATTTCCTGGTTGACCCTTTCATCTTTTAGCAGGATGGTCCTTAACCTCCATGTATTTGAAGTCCTTCCAAACTTCTTCCTGTGATTTAGTTCTAATTTCAAGGCATTATGGTCTGAGAATATGCAGGGGATGATCCCAATCTTTTGGTATCGGTTCAGACCCGATTTGTGACCCAGTATGTGGTCTATTCTGGAGAAAGTTCCATGTGCACTTGAGAAGAATGTGTATTCAGTTGAGTTTGGATGTAAAGTTCTATAGATAGCTGTGAAATCCATCTGGTCCAGTGTATCATTTAAAGCTCTCGTTTCTTTAGAGATGTTGTGTTTAGAAGACGTATCGAGTGTAGAAAGCTCTAGATTGAAGTCACCAAGTATAAGTGAATTATTATCTAAGTATGTCTTAACTTTGGTAATTAATTGATTTATATATTTGTCAGCTCTCACATTCGGGGCATATATATTGAGGATTGTTACGTCCTCTTGTTGGATAGATCCTTTAAGTATGATATAGTGTCCCTCTTCATCTCTCACTACAGTCTTCGGGGTAAATTTTATTTTATCTAATATAAGGATGGCTACCCCTGCTTTCTTTTGAGAACCATTTTGAATGGTAATTGGTTCTCCAACCTTTTATTTTCAGCTGTAGGTGTCCTTCTGTCTAAAATGAGTCTCTTGGAGACAGCAAATAGATGGGTCCTGCTTTTTTATCCAGTCTGACACCCTGCGCCTTTTGATGGGGTCATTAAGCCCGTTCACGGTCAGAGTTACTATTGACAGATATGAGTTAAGTGTCATCATGATATCTATTCAGTCCTTGTTTTTGTGGATTGTTCCACTGAACTTCTTCTTAAACGGGAATTTTAAGAGTCCCCCTTAATTTCTTGCAGAGCTTGTTTGGAGGTCACATATTCTTTCAGTTCCTGCCTGTCTTGGAAGCTCTTTATCTCTCCTTCCATTCTGAATGAGAGCCTTGCTGGATAAAGTATTCTTGGTTACATGTTTTTCTCATTTAGGACCCTGAATATATCCTGCCAGCCCTTTCTGGCCTGCCAGGTCTCTGTGGAAAGGTCTGCTGTTACCCTAATACTCCTTCCCATAAAAGTCAGGGATTTCTTGTCTCTTGCTGCTTTAAGGATCTTCTCTTTATCTTTGGAATTTGCAAGCTTCACTATTAAATGTCGAGGTGTTGAGCGGTTTTTATTGATTTTAGGGGGGGATCTATTTCCTTGATCTGAATGCCTGTTTCCCTTCCCAGATTAGGAACGTTTTCAGCTATGATTTCTTCAAATACATATTCTGGCCCTCTGTCCCTTTCGGTGCCCTCGGGAACCCCAATTAAACGTAGGCTTTTCTTCCTCAGGCTGTCATTTATTTCCCTTAATCTATCCTCATGGTCTTTTGTTTGTCTCTTTTTTCCTCAGTTTCCCTCTTTGCCATCAACTTGTCTTCTAAGTCACTCACTCATTCTTCCACCTCGATAACCGTCGCCGTTAGGACTTCTAGTTTGGATTGCATCTCATGCAATTGATTTTTAATTTCTTCCTGATTAGATCTAAATTCTGCAGTCATGAAGTCTCTTGAGTCCTTTCTGCTTTTTTCTAGAGCCACCAGTAGCTGTATAATAGTGCTTCTGAATTGGCTTTCTGACATTGAATTGTAATCCAGATTTTGTAACTCTGTGGGAGAGAGGACTGTTTCTGATTCTTTCTTTTGAGGTGAGGTTTTCCTTCTAGTCATTTTGCTCAGTGCAGAGTGGTCAAAAACAAGTTGTATTGGGAAAAGGAGAAAAAGAGAGGAGAGAAAGAAGGAAAGAAAAGAGAAAAAGAAAAAAGAAAAAAGGAAGAAAAAAAGAAAAAAAGAGAAGAAAAAGAGAGAAAAAGAAAGAAAGGAAAAAAAGGGTGGGGAAAGCAAACAGAAACCAAGAAGCAAAAAAAAAAAAAAAAAAACAAAAAAAACAAAAAAAACCACGCGGGAGTATCTTCTGATTCTGTATACTTTAAGTCCCTTGACTTCCCCTGGAACTTGTCGGTCTAGCTGGTCTTCTGGGGGAGGGGCCTGTCGTGCTGATTTTCAGGTGTTAGCACTTGGGGGAGCTGCTCTGCCCCCTGCCTGGTGCAGGGCTCAGTGGGGGTTGTTTACCCCGTGAGGCCCCTGGAGGAACAACCGCAGTGGCGGGGCCAGCTCTGGAGCCCTGGATTCAGCCCCCGCAGTAGCTCCGGAGCTCTCTGTCTGCAGGGCCTGGAGGCTCCGGGCGGGGCCGCTGATCTGCTCAGCTCGGGGCAGGAGCTTCCTTGCTGTCCTGGGCCCTCCCGGCCTCTGCCTGTCCCGGGGGGAGGCTGGATCCTGGGCTGTGTCCCGGCGCCCTGTGCTCCGGGGCTTGCGCTGTTGGATTCTCGCTCCCGCCCCGCAGCCCCCTCCGCGGAGCCTCCCCCGAGCCCCCCAGAACTGCTCCCGCCCCGCAGCCCCCTCCGCGGAGCCGCCCCCGAGCTCCCCGAGCTGCTCCCGCCCCGCAGCCCCCTCCGCGGAGCCGCCCCCGAGCCCCCCCAGCTGCTCCGGGTCCCGCCGTGCGCGCTGCAGCCCTTAGGGAGCTCGGCGCATCTCCCGGGGCGCGGGTGTCTGTTAGTGTCCCCGGGAGCCCGAGGGCATCCCCGCCCTCCTGGGTCCTGCTCCACCTCCCCGCGAGCCCCTTTCCGCCCGGGAAGGTCGGTGCAGCTCCTGCTCCTCCGGGACGGGGCTCTCCAGTCCTGGGGACACTCGCCCCGGCCTCAGCCCGGCTCCTCGCGGGGCCCCTCCCCCTTGGAGGCCTTTTGTTTCTTCATTTCTTTTTTCCCGTCTTCCTACCTGGATAGAAGCGCGAACTCTTCTCACTGTAGCGTTCCAGCTGTTCTCTCTTTAAATCTCAGGCCGAATTTGTAGATTTTCAGGATGATTTGAAGGTTATCTAGGTAATTTGGTGGGGACAGGTGACTTGGGGACCCTACTCTTCCCCCATCTCGCCCCTCCGCCCTCTGCAATGGAATGTTATTCAGCCTTAAAAGAGAACAAAATTTTGCCATTTTCAATGACATGGATGGAGCTAGAGAGTATAATGCCAAATGAAATATAAGTCAGTTAGAGAAAGACAAATACCATATGATTTCACTCATGTGGAATTTAAGAAACCAAACAAATGAGCAAAAGGAAAAAGAGAGAGAGAGAGAAAGAGAGAGAGAGAGAACAAAAAGGAAAAATGAAAACAAAACCGAAAACAGACCCTTAACTATAGAGAACAAACTGATGGTCAACAGAGAGGAAGTAGGTGGGGGATGAGTGAAATAGGTGATGGAGATTAAGGAGTGCACTTGTGATGAGCACTTCTGATGGAAGCACTTGAAACTAACTGGAATTAAAATGAAAACTTACAAAAGACATAAGGCATTTCTTAATAGTAGTTTGTGTATTCATTCGTCCCATTTAACAAAGTGCTTTTGATGCTTATTATCTGATAAGAGTGGAAGGTACTGTGTATGGATGTGTGGCAGGTGACAAATTTGAAAATAGGTGAGACTCCCATTTTTAACTTAATTTTTAAAATTTGAGTGTAGTTGATACGCAGTGTTACACTAGTTTCAGGTGTAAGTTGATACATAATGTTACACTAGTTTCAGGTGTATAACATATTGATTAGACAAGTTTAGTTTATACATTATGGTATGCTCACCACAAGTATAGCTACCATGTCATCATACAATACTATTATTGATATCATAGACTATATTCCATATGCTGTGCCTTTTGTTCCCACGATTTATTCACTTCATAACTGTAAACCTGTATTTCCTACTTCCCTTCATCCATTTTGCTCATCCCCGGCCCCCTTCCCCCTGTCTGATATTTAACTTTTGAGAAGCCTACATTCTTCGACATTATTCATTGATATTCCCAAAATGTCATTCCAAATGAATATAGATATTGATGTATAACCTGATAAATCAATCCCACAATACATACAAGTCAGTGTTCAGCATTCTCCTCTTTAACTTCTGACATACACAGATATGAATTATATATGAAAGTAGCAAAAAAAAAAGTAGCAGAGTACTAGTAGAAAAAAGTCCTACAATCATTGTCATTGTATATAAAAGCTTAGATTTATATTCTGACAATTACAATGCAAAGAAATGTATGAGAGGCCCATGTAGATTGAATAATGACAATAGTAACAACACTTACGTAGTACATACTATATGGCAGACACTGTTCTAAGCACTTACTCATAATAAATCATGAAATTCTTAAAACATACGAGGCAGTTAGTATTACTACCCCCATTTTACTTGTAAGAAAATTGAAGCACAGAAGGATAAGAGTTTGTCCAAATTTATATATCTTGGATATTTTAAGTTTGTGATTCAAACTCTGGCATTCTGGTTCTAGACTCTGCAACTCACTTTTGGCTAGGATCACCAGAGGGAATTTCATAAAATAAATGGACTCTGAGTAAGGAAGTAAACAAAGATTTCATTTAAAGGAATTTTGTGGGTTTTTAAAAAAATAATTTTAAGACTTACATGGAGGTTGCAAAAATATATAGATAATTTATATATACCCTTCACCGAGCTTTCCCTGAGGTTAACATTATAGATAACAATAGCACAGACATCAAAACCAGGAAATGAACATCCCTATAATACTATTAACTTTCTTTCTTTCTTTCTTTCTTTCTTTCTTTCTTTCTTTCTTTCTTTCTTTCTTTCTTTCTTTTTTTCTTTCTTTTCTTTCTTTCTTTCTTTCTTTCTTTCTTTCTTTCTTTCTTTCTTTCTTCTTTCTTCCTCCCTCCCTCCCTCTCTCTCTCTCTTTCTTTCTTTCTTTCTCTTTCTTTCTTTCTTTCTTTCTTTCTTTCTTTCTTTCTTTCTTTCTTTCTTTCTTTCTTTCTTCCTCCCTCCCTCCCTCCCTCCCTCCCTCCCTCCCTCCCTCCCTCTTTCTTTCTTTCTTTCTTTCTTTCTTTCTTTCTTTCTTTCTTTCTTTCCTTTCTTCTTGTATTTATATAGAGAAATTTAATTTGATTTTTATGAATTGTTTCAGTAATATCCTTTTTCTGGTCCAGAATCAATCCTGGCTTCCATACTGCATTTATTTATTCATTCATTCATTCATTCATTCATTCATTCATTCATTCATTGTTGTTTATATATATATTAGAAATGTGTTCTTTTAAAAATATTTTATTCATTTATTCATGAGAGACACACAGAGAGAGGCAGAGATATAGGCAGAGGGAAAAACAGGCTCCTCAAGGGGAACCTGATATTGGACTCCATCCTGGGACTCTGAGACCATGCCCTGAGCCAAAGGCTCAACCACCGAGCCACCCAGGTGTCCCTCCATGCTGCATTTAGTTGTAACATTTACTTTGTCTCCTCCAAACTGTGACAGTTCCTCAATCTGTCTATGTCTTTTGTGACCTGACACTTATTTTAAAGAGCAATTTGGGACATTTTATAGAATGCTTTTCAATTTAGGTTTGTCTGACTTTTTTCTCAATATTTTAGTGAGACTATTCATTGTTAACAAAAATACTACAGAAAGGATGTGCTTTTGGTGCATCATATGAGCAAGTATCTGATGTTGATATATCTTCCTACTAAGTGATACTAACCTTGATCACTTGTTAAAAGTGGTGTCTGCCAGTTTTCCCCAAAGTCAAATTTCTTTTTATTCCTGAGAAAGATACTTTGTAATAGAGACACACATTGAGACTACAAATATCCTATTATCATTTTGCTCACTGATTTTTGTCATTCATTTATCATCTGCCTGCAACCAGTTGTTACTATGGTATTTACTTAATGATAATTTGTTCTCAAAAGTAGCTATTCCTTTTGTCCTTTTATTCATTTATTCAATCATTTATTCATATTAGTATAGATTACAATCTAATAGTATTATTATTTACTTTGTTGCTCAAATTGTTCCAGTTTTGACCATTAGGAGATCATGTGTATTTTAACATGTCTTCATCATTTCTTGAGTGTTTCAGGCTTTTGACAGAATTAAATCAAAGCAGCCTGGAATGTAACAGTTTAGAAAATTCCTTTTATGTTTGTAAACTTTGTGTATTGAATAAACTTCAAAAACTATTTTTCTCAAAAATAGCAATGCTTGGGCAGCCCAGGTGGCTCAGCGGGCTGAGGCCTGCTCCCTCTGCTTATGTCTCTGCCTCTCTCTCTGGTCTCTCATGAATAAATAAATAACATCTTTTAAAAAAAAATAGCAATGCTAATAAAACATTTATTTTTTAGTTAAAATTAAATATTTTTCATAGCTCATTGCTGACTTGGATCTAACCTAACTCTAAGGTTTATTTATGCCCCAATGTAATACTGGGTTGGCTAGTACTCCCTAAATGGGGGAAAATAAGACATAGAAAACTTTTGGAGTTATAGATACATTGTATGGTGTTTTCTTGCCTTATTCCAGCTATTCCATTGAAACTGGAATCACCAAATTCACTTCATGCAAACCCTAGACCATGAATGTGGAATACCTTAGGCCACATCAAGCCACAGATAAAAAATTAAACACTTAGCAAACTTTTACTGAGTGCTTTCAAGTACTAGTCATTGTGCCAGGAACTATGTATGTATGTATGTATGTATTGGCTTTATGCATTTATGAAGAATATATTTGAAATAAGTTAGTTAGAAAATTAGGAAATAATACTTGCATTTAAAAAAAGGAATCATAAACAGTAGATCTGTGGGCAATTAAAAATATTCCATAGCTAGGTGCTCATAAACATAGGGAAAATGTACATCAAATAATAGATACATTATTTTGAAGGTACATGATATTATATACATATTTTAATGGTCTTTCATAATAGAAATATTAACAAAACCATGAGAATCATAAAGGAGGGAAAACCTAATTCTACTATGAAGATGAGTGATGTGAAAGAAAGTTTCAGAATTCAGGAGACTTTTTAAATATAAGTAAGAAATCACTTGGTCAGGAAAAAATGGAAGGACTTTACAGGTTGAAGCAAAGTTTGATTATGTACATAATTACGGAGAACAATAGGATTAGGGAACCACTAGGAGATTGAAACTCCAGTTGCATTGTTAGAAGAGGAGTGGGAACACTGGGAAATGGAAGGCTGGCTTGGTAGGTGAGAGCCAGAATCTGATGTGTCTTATAGATCAAGGTAAGGAGTTTGGCTTTGTCTTAATCATTGGAAATTTTTGGACAGCCGCATTTGGATATTTTTGTGCCAGAAAGATAACTGCAACAAAATGAAAGATGGAGCGATTTTATGTTATTATCCCAAACAGGGTATTGAATCAAACATGTAGATCTCATTCCTGGCTCTATTTATCTTGACCTCATATTATCCTGTGGTATTCTTTTTCAGGAGAGAGATCTTGAGAAAGATGGGAAATTGAATGAAATTGAATATAATCAAATAATGAAAGCATTCTCTACACTCAATGTTAAGACCACATTGTCCATAATTACAGTATTTTGGTCATATTAAGGGAAATGTGCCTGATTTTTGGTGTAGAAGTATATATACATATGGAAAACTATATGCAGCATGCACTTAAACTAAGGAGGAATTGACTGACTTTGGAATCTTCTTTTAAATTAAATATAATCTTAATTTCCTAACTAATATTTTTTCAAAGATAGCATAGCTTATATTCTTTGTAAATACTAAATGTAAGACAAGTCAACCAATGTATGTATTAAGGGCAGCCTGGGTGGCTCAGCGGTTTAGCGCTGCCTTCAGTCCGGGGCCTGATCCTGGACACCTGGGATCAAGTCCTGCGTCAGGCTTCCTGCATGGAGCCTGTTTCCCTCTGCCTGTGTCTCTGCCTCTGTGTGTGTGTGTCTTTCATGAATAAATAAATAAAATCTTCATAACAAAAACAAAACAAAAGTATGTATTAAGTAGTTGGCTTAAAAAAATTTAAGAAATTCTTTTATAAGAAAAATACTTTCTCATGTTAGAACAGAAATATCCAAGTGCGACTATAGTTAGGGTTTAAAAAAAAAAAGAACAACCTTGTTTTGCCTTAAGAACATTTCAGTGACTTTACTTTTAAACATGGTTTGCCAAAAGGACATGGAACTAGTAGAAGTACTTAAATCATCAAATACCATAATTTGAAAGCACAAGCCATCTCAGCGATGACTGAGATAGAATAACAATGTTTACATTGTCTTGGAGCTCTTACTATAATGGAATATTTGTGGAATGATTTTGCAAAGAGCTATACATTTCTTATTCTTTCAGAAAATGAATAACTCAATGAGTTGTATATATAAATGAAAACTGAGTGTACATTATTAATTTTATTTTATAAAATTTCAATTAGGCCAAACTCTAATATGTGAAAAAATAAGGCAAGATATTATGTCTGGGAGAACTTCTAATTAAAGTTTGGATCCAAAGTTATATTTTTGAGAATCGGTGAAATTCTGAATATAATAGTCCTTTGGATTAAGCCCATAAATTTAATCATATTGATGATTCCTGCCATTTGGGATGATATCTGTGAATAAATGAAGATATCTATCTAATCTATATCTGTATCTATCTATCTGTATTTCTTCACAAATTTGGGGGTTATTGGGATTGAAATTTAAACCATTGAAAATGTTCATAAGCTGTTGCTTTGATACTTTTTGGAATGTTGAAAGGCATATTAGTGTTAAACCAATATTTTTCCTCCTGGGCTCTGAATTCATTAACTTGATTGATGTCTCTAAAATAAAGGAAAAATTTAAATTAACAGTTGTGAAAAGTTATATAACTACACTGTATTAAATCAATGCAGCCATGCTTTGGTGGAGAGAATGTTAATGCTTAGCACTCTGAACCACTGATGTAAATTACAGCCTATTTTGGGAAACCAAAAGGATGAGTAAACTTTCTAGGATTCCGACCTATAGTTGCTCAAAGACTGAAGGATAGGCAGTCTATTAAAATATTTTATTTATAGATTCCAAAAGCACCTTAGGGTAAACTTAGTTGAATTACCAACTTGGTCAGTAATCACTTAGTCTATAGTCTTAAAAGAAGATAAAAGTTTCATTAACCATGATATCCTTCTTTTTCTTAAGATGACCAAAAACTAATTCTATGTAATTTTCATTGATGTGGAACTTCATGAGTTGGAAGAGTTTGAAGTGAACATTAATTACTTTCCTCCTGTTATAAACCATGTAAAATTAATATTTGAAATTTATCTTATTTACCTTCTTCCAAAATGAGGAATGATTCCCAAAAAACTGTTTTATTATGGAGCTCGGGTGTCTACCCGGGTTAACTCACTGGTACAGGAGAAATGTTTCCCTGATACTTAGTATTGTGCTAGGAGAATATTTCAAATATAAGTGCCTGACCATCCTGAGATAGGAAGAGGAATTATAGGACAAGGTGGTAGGGTGTTTTGCATGACCCCATATTCCCAACCCTTGCCTAATGTTTTATGTTCTACTGTTAACAAGCTTCCTGTAGGCTCATCAACCTAATCCAGACTCATTTTTACTCTCACCACTAAAAAAGTCTTTTATATTGCTATCGTCTATTCCCCTACTGTAATTTAAGAACATTTTGAACCAATTTCCTCTGGTTTGATTCTCAATAGAAAAGAAGAACTAATTAACAATTTCTGCATAACAATTCATTAGATTTCCTTTTCCATGGTACATAATAGAGCACAACTTTGTTTTCATTCATGTTTTGACTAACAGAAATTTCCTGCCTATTTCATAAAGATGTTGAAAGGATTCATCAATTAGCGTACATAAGACTCAAATTCCATTGAAAAAAAGTTATTACACATAAACATAAATTTCACTGGGAATAGAAATTTAGAAGAGAATGTCCCTTTTTATCATATTAACATGGTCAAATTTAGATGTCAAAGTTATGGGCTGTATTTGTATTTTTTACAATAGGGATTTCTAGAAAGTAGAAATGATGAAGTAAACAAAAGTGAGATAAAACCTATATTCTCTGTAACAATAGGTAACAATCATACTGATTTCAATGATATTTTAAGTGATACATATATTTTTTTCATCTCAGGCACAATGCAGTGTCATTTCTTGAATGTTATAAGAAATGTTGTCTTGGTTACACAAGATTGGAAACATGTGCTTTAGGCCTAATAGTATTGCTGTTCTGTAAAGTCAGCTCCAAAGATTCTATACAAAATTTGATTGATTTAAAACGAAACAGAAGTAGCTATTGTAGGGAATGCATTATATAAGCTCTCATTGAAGTTTTTATTTTACATCTATTTAATTGTGTATTTTGGGGACGCCTGGGTGGCTCCGTGGCTTGGAACAACTGGGTAGCTCAGCGGCTGAGCGTCCGCCTTTGGCTCAGGACCTGGTCCCAGATTTCCGGGGATCGAGTCCCACATCCGGCTCCTTGCCTGGAGCTTGCTTCTCCTCCTTCTGCCTGTGTCTCTGCCTCTCTTTCTGTGTCTCTCATGAATAAATAAATAAAATTTTAAAAAATGTGTATTTTGAAAGAAAGAAAGAAATAAAATAAAACCTGATTGTAACTATACTAAAATAATGCATGAAATTATAAAATTCAATTGTAATTTTTTCCTTTTACATAAAGGAACATGGATTTGTTGTTGTTGTTGTTTTGCAATACAGGTTATTGTAATCTTTTTTTTCATGATAGATTACAAAAAAGAGTTAAATACTGAAACTTATATTTTAAATCGTACCACTTCCAGATGGATTTGAGAAACCAAAGGAAGCTACATTGTCTTTCTATAGGTTTAACTACTCTTTTCCAAAACATGCAGCTCAGAGCTTAATTACAACCACAAAGGTATGGACTAGATGGCACATTATTTAGACAATTAATCAACCAGATCTTAAAAATGGATTGGTATGGCACTTTCTTGATTTCAAGTTAAGACCTATCTTGGCTCCCTCTCTTTTCCATTTTTTTCATATACATACACACACACACATCCTATATGCATGTAGGATATGTCCTATTTTACATATATATAACAATGTATATATACACATATATATACATATATATAGCGTATTATATGTAGAATATTATATAGAGAGTATATTCTAGTGTACTGTATGAAACCTAGATATCATCTCAAATTTTTTTGAATTTTACACTAAGAATGTGTATTTATTTTATTACTAGATAAAGTAAAGATGAATATAACTGCCACGTAGATTTAGAAATTTTTAAATAATTTTTTAATAATTTTTTTGCATAAATCATAATCATTTAATCCACAAGGATTGAACTAGCCATATACATATGATTGGTTTTAATATTTTGAAGAATGTTTTCTGGGATATGAGTGATGATATAACTCACAACACTATTATTATATTCTGCATATATTGAATTATTGAATATCTATGATATACTTCTGTTAATAACTGATTCCTTCTAGGATAATATTTTGAAGATTGTAACTCTGAATGAAACCAATGACTCAAAACAAATAGAAAATATTTTATTATCTTATTTGACATTTCTATATAGAAATATAATCCAATTTGGATAGTGAGGTTTGATTAGCCCTATATTGCTCAAATGGTCATGAGATGACAGTGTAGAATCTAGAAGTAAATGTTAAAGACAATGAGTTAGAATATATTATAATGATTATGTAAATATTTATGTCCTGAGTGAAATAAAGACCTATGGCTAGATAAGTTTACTCAAATAATGTTTTAAAAAAGTCAGGATGAATTGTTTGTTTCCATGATCTTATTCCATTTTGCTCTTTATGACATCCACATTTCTCAGGTGAAGAGATGGGGTGTTAGGAGAGCAGTAATAGGTACAGACTCTCCTCATTCACCTCTTAGAGCAATGATCTTGGAGCAATGTTACTATTCACTCTACTCTTGATTACTCTGAGTGCTTGTAATCAGTCCATCTTGGGTGTTTTTTTGGTTTTTATAGTTGTAGTAAACTCTTCCCTAAAAAAAATGTCCTCAAAATGACATTGAATCTAGGTTAAGCTTATTTGTGAGGAGTTTGGACTTCCAGGGTGTTTGGACTGTTTTCCTGCAATAAGATGGTAACTCTAGTTTCATGTGTTTATAAGAAAAATATATTTCAAATATTTTTTATCTATTTTTTTAAAATTTTAACTCATTAAAATGTAAACATGTAGTATTATGTATTATATGTCATGTATATAATTCTGCATACTAGTGGATTTAATAGTGAACAAAATTGCCAAAAATCTCTGTCCTGGTGAAGCTCGTACTCTAGTGGGGGATAAAAGAATCTGGAGTTTAGGTCAATAAACAAGACAATTAATATGGGAATATGTAAAGAGGATGTTAAGGTTGGGGGAAGAGGTTGCAATTTTAAATAAGATGATTAGGATAAGACTCATTGAAAAGTTGACATTTGAAAAAAGATTTGAAGAAAATGAATTATGTAAATATCTGTGGGCACTGCTTTCCAAGGCTCTAAGTCAGGAACACTTATAAGTGTTGAAGAAATAGCAAGACCAGTGGAATATAACAGGGGGAGCGTGCAAAGATATATGGTCAGAGAACTAAAAGAGATGATGGTTAGATTAGGTAGATCTGATAGGACCTCTGCATCATATTCATATAGAATTAAATGACCTTATTTATATCTAGGACATTTTAAGTTCATTGTTTTTTATAGCTTAGGGAAATGTGGAATCATGGAACAATTTTTTTAAGTAGAGAAGTTACAAAATCTGACCTACATTAATTAGGATTGCTGTGTTCAGAAAAGGCATTGCAAGGGGTAAGAGTGGAAAAAGAGAAATTATTTGAAAGGTTGTTAACTAATCTAGGACATGGATTATTGTAACTCAGACCAGAGTTGTAGCAGAAGTGATAAATAGTCAGATTATATTTTGAAGGCATAAACAGCAGGATTCTTGTGAGTATGGTAGTCATTCCCTAAATTCATCCTCCCAGAAATTTTTGGTCATTTTACTGGTAAAAGAGCTGTTGGCACAGGGTCCAAATTGATCCTGATACCTTGGGACCTAGAAGATCTGAAGGGAGATCCAAAGTGGTGTATATATATTTCCTCTGGCTATTTGAAGATTTCTTTTCTCTTTGTCTCTGGCTTTTAGAGTTTTTTCTATAATGCATGTAGTTGTGATTTATTATGTATGTGTTTATATTGCTTCAGATATCCTGCTTCATGGACAGTTTATAATTCATTTAGCAGTTTTGGATAATTCCCCACAATTATCTTTCTTTTTGTCCCCTCTTGGAATTTCAAGATTTAACATATATGATTTAACATATATGATTAACATATATGTTATATATATGACTTATGATTTAACATATATGATTATGATTTAATCATATATGATTTAACATATAAATATGTTACATATATTTCAATTAAATATATATGTTAAATCTATAAACACATATATATATATTTAACATTTTTTCCATGTATCTCTATGCTGTCTTCTGTATTTTCTATCCTTCTATTTTCCAGTACTCTGGTATGGACATTTCCTCTTCTATCAATTTGGTTGACAAAATACTCCATTTATAATTATTTTGAAACATGTAGTAGGAACTGTACTGAATGAATGAAACAAAAGTTTTGAGTAGCATAAGTCTACCTTTTTATTCATGTGAATGTGGTGATGTTTACTGTTACTACTGAATTTTTATTTTTTTAAAAATCATATTTCAAATTGTGCTACATGTCTCATATTGCAGAATTCTGTAACAGAAGCCTTAGCTACTGTGCTTTAGCAATGTAAACTCTCTTAATTTTAAACAAAAAACCTTGGGCATACAAAACTTGCATCTAAGTTTTAATATAGTTAACAAGTCTCCACCTAAAACGGCTCTAATGATTGAAAAGTAAATTAAAGAATCATGAATAAACCACTCCTAAGAGCAAAAAGTAAATCAATTTAGATAGTCAGTGGCTCATATTTTCCATGGCAGGCAGGACACCAAGTAGTCTTGGTTAGTTGACAAAAATTTTGCCTCCACCTGGCTTGCTGCCTTGCACATATTTGTGCACTAACAAAAGCCATGTTTAAGGCTCAGAGTATTGAACAGCTTGACATAGCTGTTCCAGAAATACAAATAAGTTAAACAGAGAAACATTCTTCTACAAATGTAGAAAAAGATGAAATGCAAAAACTGTATTCTTTCAGTTGGCTGTCTAGGGAAAAGGGAGTGTAGTAGGCTGAATAGTGGCCCCTAAAGATACCCAAGTTCTAATCTCTGGAACCTGTGAATATTACTTTATAATGCAAAAGAGACTTTAGTGATGTTATTAAATTAAGGATTTCAATTTTGAGAGATTATCCTGGGTTATCTAAAGGCAATCACAAGTGTCCTTAAAAGAGGGAGGCTAAGGAAAATATGACACAGAAGAAAGGGTGGCCATGTGACAGAAATTAAGGGAGGGAGAATCAGAGAGAAATATGCTATGAAGATGGAAAAGGGGCCATGAGCCAAGAAATGCCAGGAATGCACTTCCAGACACTAGAAAAGATAAGGAAAGAGATTATGCTCTATAAGCCTCCAGAGGGAGGTTGGCCCTGCCAATACCTTGATTTTAGGCCTGTCAGACTCATTTTGGACTTCTGGTCTCCAAGACAGTAAAGGATTAAATTTTTATTGTTTAAAGTCACTAGGTTGTGGTAATTTGTTATAGTAGTAATAGAAAACTACTATATGGAGGTTTCTAACTAAGCTAAATGTTTTCTAAGAAAACTTGTACCAGTGTAATACTATATAATACTTAGTGAAATTCTAAAAAATATCTCTAAATTGTAAGATCATAATTGTCCAAGATTTCTCTAAACAAATGTTTCTTATTTAAATATTCCTAAGCTTATCCTTTTCTTTCCCATATCCAATTAATAAAACTTTCTACTAATATCTGTGATCCATAATTCATTTTACTTTAAAATATTGTAGTTATAAAACTTAGAGCTGGAAATAACTGTAACTTTCCACTAGTTTTAGATCAAGTGTCACATGTGGATGGAAACTCTGAGTAATGGTAATTTTATACTCATAAAACAAAAATAACAAATTTTAGAAAGTTGTAATATGACAAAATACATGTTCTAGAGATCCACAGAGTACCACTTTGATTACTTTAAACAATAGTTATGCTAGTTTGGCAACAGACTATCCATCCATTTACCTATACATACATTCAGTTACATAGTCATTCCTCAAACAACTGGTCTTTAGAGGCTTTAACAGATAAACATGTATTATGGATTTTTTTAAAAAGATTTTATTTATTTATTTGAAAAAGGGAGAGCATGAGTGAGGGGAGGGGCAAAGGGAGAGGGAGAAGCAGACTCCTCACCAAGCATAGAGCCCAATGCAGGATGCCAGGACCCTGACATCATGACCTGAGCCGAAGGCAGATGCTTAACTAACTGGGCCACCCAGGTGCCCCTGTATTATAGATTCCTGAGAGTAACTATTCTAAGCATATTTGATCCCAGAACCTCCTTTCGTGGAGCATTTTATAGGACCAAGATTCTGAAATGATATCTTAAATATAATCTATGCTGTCTTTAGTATATGCTTTAAAAACATATTAAATATTTGACAATATACATCCTTTATAATACTCAATATAGTATCACATTATATCTCTAGTCACTTTGCTATTCATAGCCCCTTCTCTGTATTCTTTCTGGTATTTTCTTATAGTCTTAATCCTCCTCCAAATTGTATTTATTTATTTTATGATGAGTGATAGAGTCTTTTTGATGAATTACAGGCAGAAATCTCTCTCTCTCTCTCTCTTTCACATACACACACACATATACACAGGTAAAGGTTGGATTAATTTCCTGAATTATTTATTATTTACCAAGGATACAAAATCTTATCTACATGAGGTGGTTACTCAGGATAAGTACTATGCAGCATATTTATTAGACTTTTAAATTTGTATGTGAAGTAGGCAGTTGGATTTGTAATGAATCTGGAGAATAATGGAGAGGCAAGTTCCAGAATTACAATTTTGTAAATCATTTGTATGTGAATTGTAATTGGAGATATGGAACTAATGAAATCACCTAGGAAGGATGTATAAAAAGACAATAGGAAGGTGTCTAATGAGTCCTGGATCACAACAACATTTGGCTATTGGGCAGAGGAAGAGTCATCAAAGAAGACTGAGCAGTTGTGATCATTGAAATAGGAGGAGAATCAGTAGAATGTATTGTCACAGAAGCCAAGAAATGAGTGTTATAAGGAGTGTTTGTTTTGGTCACTGTCTTGAATTCTGCAGGGAGTTCAGGAAATATAAACATACTTCACCCCTGGAGGCATTATTAACTGTGACAGAAACTACTTTGTTATTTTCCTTTTTCTTCTCAGGCACTCATTTATACTTCATCTCCCAACTTCCCTTGTAGTTAGATATGGCCATGTAAAGGAGCTCTATACAATGGACTTCTCCCACATATGATTCTGCTTCCCCATCCTGCAGATGAGCGGAGGTCATATGGGTCCTCAGAACCAGAAGGGTCCTGGGCCCTTGAGTCTGTGGAAGAGAGAGATTCAGGAGAATTTTTGGCCAGGAATTCCTCCTTTAGACTGCTGTATGAACAAACAGTAGACTTTTATTGTATTAAACTGCTGGGATTTTGGATCCATTTGTTATAGTAGAACCTACATGACTAATGCAATAATCTTGACAGTACTACATTACTGGGAATGGTGGACTCTGAAGTCAAATTAGAGATGTGTAGAGCATCTAGGGGCATTTGTGGACTCAGTTTTGATAATCTACCAGGTGGCTATGGCAGCTTATAGTTAACCATTTTGAATGCTTTAATTTCCTCATTGCTTAAAATAATGCATCTCTGTGAGTGGTCTAATCAAATATTAGCCAAACTAAATCTATCTAGTTGTTTTCTCATACTTTCTTTTCCTCTTGATTAGTTTACATGGTAAGTCTTAACAGTTAAAATGTCAAACAATTCAGTAACTTGTACAATAGTAAGCAGTCTGCTTGACAGTAAGCACTCCAGCAAAGATTGTCTCCCCTGGCCCTCCAGTCTATCAGAAACAAAGATTCCCTGATACCAGCTAGCATTTACAGACAAATTCCATCCATCATGATGATAAGAGAGTTTCTGTTGTCTCTTTCCTCCCTTAAAGAACATCAGTAAATTCCGTCCTGTTTTCCAAGCTTCACAAGAAGGGATCGGAGAGTAGAAAAAAAAGTTCTCAATACATTTTTGTGAAATAAAACTTGGAAAAAAGACCATTGTATTCATGCATTTTAAGATGCCCATTTTTCACATTTTAGCATAGCAAACTGAGATGCCTCTTACACTCAATGTAGTTAGAAAGCTTTATGTCATAATTCAATTGGCACCAAGTTCTCTTTTTTACTTGTACTTAAAACAATGATCTAACAATGAATTGAGACTTTCCCTCCTTTCTTAGCTGTGCTTAAAATAATGGTTTGTCTTACAATTGACAGTGTCTTTGAAATACAGTCATCACTGCATACTTTGTGGATTGTCAACCTGTCATTTAAATTTATATATTGAAAAAATTTGCTGGGCTATTTTTTTTTTTTGTTCTTACATGTATAAGCCACATTTTGCAGCATTATGTATTGTTTCAACATTAAGCAGACTTCTACATATTTGAAGTTCTAGTGTCTTTCCTAGAACAGTGTAACCACTTCGGTGATTATTAAAATAGTATCATTTTTATTGAGGCTAGCATTTTGGCTTCTGAATATGTCATATTTATGAAAAAGTCTCACGCAAGTCCTCACATCACCTCATTAATTCTTTTCTCCAAAAAGAAACAAATTTCCCTTTGCTGTTTCTTAGAAACAACATTTGACAATGTGATGATGTGACAAAAGGGACAGTAGTCTTCTCAATGAGTTGAGATATTTGAAGTTACTCAAATAGCTTTAAAACCAGTATTTTGGGATCCCTGGGTGGCACAGCGGTTTGGCGCCTGCCTTTGGCCCAGGGCGCGATCCTAGAGACCGGGGATCGAATCCCACGTCAGGCTCCCGGTGCATGGAGCCTGCTTCTCCCTCTGCCTGTGTCTCTGCCTCTCTCTCTCTCTCTCTCTCTCTCTGACTGTCATAAATAAAAAAATAAAAATAAAAAACAGTATTTCAAGCATTATGGTAAAGCAGAATATGGGATATTCTTTTTTTTCAACATTCTGGCTGTATTCATTATGACTACTGGGTCCATATGTGGTTTGACCCACTGTGGGGAAAGACATTTTATCACAAACCAACCCATTCATGCTTAAGCATTAAGATCTAAGATGAAGATAAACCATTCCAATCTGAATATAGAAGGCATATTCACAGTTCATTTATAATAAATGGTAGGCTAAATACCTTTCAGGACACTAGTATCATTTCTATTTTGAACATGAGAAGATAGATAAATCATTCCATTGAAAGATTAATCAGATTTCCCAAAGTTATACAACGAACCAGTGTCAAAAGTAACTCATCATTTTTTAACTTCCTCCCAGCTCATCAATCATATATTTTTAAAATTATTTATTTGAGAGAAAGGGAGAGAATGAGAGAGAGCACAAGCAGAGTGGGGGGCAGAGGGAAAAGTAGACTCCCTACTTAGCAGGGAGTCAATAATACTTGCAAACCAGAGTCTTCTTCCATCTAAGGTAGATGATGTATTATTACCTTGTTAGCTTTAATCTTTCAGGAAGATCAAACTAAAATGTTTACAAAGGTACAAAAATGGAAATTCAAAGATATCAAGAAATCTCTGGAGAAATAACATTTTGTGTAACACGTGTTTCTCACTTGACAAATGAGAATGACAGCATGGCAAGATAGTTTTAAAATGCTGATTGAGAAGAGGGAGGTATTCACCCAAATTATTCAGGTTTAGTAAAAGTAGATTCACTTAGACTCAATTTCAGCCTATGTAGGGGCTAGAGAAAAAAAAACCTATGTGTTTTATGTTAGTTATGGTTTCCTTAAAATGTTTTAGAATTTTGGCAGATTAATCTTTTCAAAAGTCCACAAGTTTGTAAAATTTAGTAAAACCAGTAATGGGGAGGGGTAAAGAGAGTAGAGACAGGAAAAGAGGAGACAGGATATGAGAACTGAAACACATGTCTGAGCTGTAAGCTCTAATAGCAAACAAATATCATAAAGAGAACAGGGCAAAAGAGAAACTGCTCTGTGCCAAAAGTTTGAGAGTTTAGTTCCAGATTAAAAAGCCTAAATGTATATTGACATGAAAATGGAATTTTGTGTGAGAGGGACAGTGTACCACTGGCTGAAAAGGAAACATAATTTTACTTTTTCTCAAATATTCAGAGTGATTCTTAACTTCATAACTCTGAATTAGAACAAAATGGAACAAATATTTTCATGCTGCTTAGTGAATTATTCATCATTACTGCTCATTCAAATACATTTCTCCTTTCAATAAACAAGATGGAAGTAAACATATTTAGGGCATGATCTGGAGCAGAATTTCTCATCCTTGTCACTGATGACATTCTGGACCACGTAACCTTGTTGTAGGGGACTATCCTGTGCCATGCAGATGTTTAGCAACATCCCTGATTTCTAGATAGCAGCAGCAGCCTCCTGCAATTGTAACAATCAAAATGTCTCCGACATTGTTAAAGTGGGTGGTGGAGGATGGGGCAAAAACCACCCCTGGATGAGAACGACTATGCGAGAGGCAAGTCTAACAAAATTAGTGTATTGCCTTTTAAAGATTTTTCCATTATCTCCACTTCTACACATTTTTTTTTCTAGAATTGGAAACATGATAGCCCATCTGGTCATATAAATGGTCTTATTATTTTGTAGCTACCCACACATGGGATTTAAGTTCTCTAAATTCACACAGAAGGGACTAGAGAGTACTGAAATGATCACTCATGGTAGGGACAGAGAGGGTGAGGTGGGAGTCGAGAGTGCTGTATGGGAAGAAAAGGGTAAAAGAATTGATGAAACATGCAAAAGGAAAAAAAAAAGAGGAAAGGTCTATATTAATTTCTTAGCGCTATGAGAACAATGTGCTTCAAAACTGGATGGGTTAAAACAGAAATTTATTCTCTCTCAGTTCAGGAAGCTAAAAGTCTAAAATTAAGATATTGTCAGGGTCATGGTCTCCCTGAACATTCTAAGGGAGAAGCTGTTCCATGCAATTCCTTAGCTTCTCATGTTGCTAGCTTGTGCTCCTTGGCTTGCAGACACCTGACTCCATTCTCTGCCTCTGTTGTCATATGATACTTTGCCTCTATCTGTTTATCTTGTTCTCCTCCTTTTCTTATAAGGACACCAGTCATATTGGATTAGGGCCCACATTAACTGAAAATTACCTCATCTTAATGGGATTATATCTGCAAAGACTATTTCCAAATAAGGTCACATTCACAGATACCTGGAGGTTAGGACTTCAGCATCTTTTGAAGGAACACCAGAGTCCAAAGGTAAAAGCTTTGTTCTCAAATGGTTCCAAAAGAAATCGCCATTAGGGAAGCTTCAAAAGCATTAACAAAGACCAGGCCCATTCAGGAAACGGGTAATGAATAAAAGTAAAGAGGATAATGCTGAAGCCTATGATATCTCTAGGGATTGAAGGATACAACACAAGTTGGAAATTTTGTACTTTGTGACTTTCATGTATGTGTGACCAGCTTAAGGGAAGTTGATTAATGATGGATCATATCTTCCTCCTTTTCTCTACTAGGGATGGCAGATTGAAGATACATAGGTATCAGGTGGGTATTTAAGTTAGGATATTTGAGGAGACTTAAAAATAAGACTATTACAAAGGTAGGGAAAGGGTATGAGAAAATCAAAAGGATTGTGTGGTAGTTTAGAATTCGTAAGTAAGGGCTTTGTTACTATCACTTGTAGATAGACCTGATGGAGGAAGTGTTTCTTTGGAGAGAGAGAGAGAGAGAGAGAGAGAGAGAGAGAGAGAGAGAGAGAGAGAAACATTTTGTGGTGGTGTAAGCCTGATAGGATATTTTGGTCAAGTGATACAGCTATCCCATGGACACCCTGCGTGGGAGAAGCCTGAGCTAATAAATATCCTGATCTCTTCCCTTTCCCTGCCACCCCACCAGTGCTACCCTATTGGTCAAACCCAACGAAATGCTGGAGGGCAACCTGTTGATACAGTGCATATGGTTAGCCTGCTGCCACTAGTTGCCCCTTACTCTCATGCTCCCACCAAGCCAGTGCATAGCAAGTTTAAGAAGGCTGAAGAATGGATCTGTAAGTCCAAATGAAATATATCTAGAACACATAAGAAATTTGTTAAGATATATTTTCTCTATATTATTTTGTCTATTAAATGTAAAATTCAATCTTTATTAATCTGGCCATATTTTGACCTCTATATTTGAAAGGGATCTCCTACTTGGTTAATGTATGTATCAGTCCTTGAATAAAAACAAATAAAAAATTCCACAGTGGATCAGTGGATGAGACCAGTATAAGCATGGGATATTTTGTAGAAAAACATTGTAGCATTTTATGATGCTACTGATATATTTGAGGGATGCATCTCAAACAAGGACACGGTGATAAGAAAGAGCCAGGAGACCTTAATTCTAGCCATAGATTTACAGATAATTTGAGGAGTGATGTTCATGTAAGTCACTTAATTCCTAGCCTAGCTAATTTGTCCCCTTCCTTTAGGTCACAGTACAGCTATCAATCAAGAAGCCTCCTTTAATCTTTCTCACCCACTTTCCCACTTTTTAAATAAGATCCCTTCAGTTATTTTTATTCTTAGAATCTATTTCATTTATTGTACTTATACACAGTTTGTAGTTATATGTTTATTTATACAATTTTTGCTTCTTTGTTTGCCTTCTATCTTTCTTATTTGACTATAGATTCCTGAAAGTAGAGATTATATCTGGATTTATTTTAAATCTTTTCCTCCAGTCCTTATCACAGTACCTTGCCCAAATTAACCAGTTTTCAAGTGGTCAAATGAATAAACTTAGCTGTGTTGCAATTACTATATCATGAGGAGGAATTTGGTCTTGTGAATCTTTATAACTTAATATAGTATGTTTTATGTATTGTACAGGGATTTGTCAAAGGAACAGATATTGGGGGCTAGATGGCCAAGGGGTTGAAGGTGGCCAACTTCCCTTGCTTGGCACAAGGAATATCCTCATAGATGTGACAAGGAGATAAGAATATATAAAATACATTTATAGAAAAAGCACATTGAAAATAACAAAATAATGAAAATAAAATGATGATACAATAAATAAAGTACTCTAAAAAGTTTACCATTCTAAACCAGGATTTTTCAAACTCTGCACAGTTTTATTACTTTGAACCAAATAACTCTCTGATGTGGCAAAATGCCCTGTGTATTGTAGGATATTTAGTAGGATTGTTGGCTTCTACCCAGTCAATTTTGGTAACCCGCCTTCAGTTGTGACAACCAAAATCGTTTAGATATTACCAAGTGTCCCTTGGGAGACAAAATTACCTCAGAGAACCACTGCATCTTAGAATTAATAAACAAAAAACAAAACAAAACCAATCAAAATAAGCACTTTAACACACTATGCATTATCATTTCACTGTCCCAAGAGCTATAAAAATCTCATAAAGAAGATTAGTATTGGGGCACCTGAGTAGCTTTAGTGGTTTAGTGCCTGCCTTCGGCCCAGGGCATGATCCTGGAGTCCCGGGATCGAGTCCCATATCGGGCTCCCTGCATGGAGCCTGCTTCTCTCTCTGCCTCTCTGTGTCTCTCATGAATAAATAAATAAATAATCTTAAAAAAAGAAGATTAGTGCTGTCTCTATTTCATATATAAAGAATAGGAAAAAGGAGAAATTAAGCGATAACTTCAATGCCACATAGAGGCAGAGCAAGAATTATGAATATAAGTTTTTTGTTTTTCAAATCTAAGTCTTTTAATCCTGAAACTTGTCCTGTTTCTACAAATCTATTCTGTTCCTTTAGTAGAAAAACCTACTGGAAGGGTTCCAGAACAGAGATGAACACCAGCCCCTGGAGACAATGAGGACCCCAGGAGGTGAGTGGGCCATAGCTATGCTACACCCCATCACTCCCAAGCCTGAGTATCACCTCTAGAATTTCCAGAGGTAGAGGCCTAATTTGGGATACTTGGTGGCCATTGTCTGAGCTCTCCCAACTACACATTCTTAAACCTGAGAAGAGAATTTCCAAATCTTTCCTGACCCCTTCTTTTATGAGAGAAACTTAGGAAAAGGGAGTTTGATCTATTTTCCTTTTCAATATATATTTGTATTGATACTGTAACTTTTAAAAGCAAAATTAATAATATCAGTCGTTGATGTGCTTTTAGAAACATTAAATTTATTTTATTTTCTACTGCATCAGGAATGGTTTGGGGAAGAGGGAAGGGAGGAAGAAATAGAGAAACACACATAGTCATAGACCAAGAGAGATTGAAAGAAAGTCAGAGATAGAAAGGCAGACAGAAAGAGACACACTTAAACACACAAGTGGAGCCACAGAGAATGGCACACAGACACACTGTGAGTTAGGAGGGAGATAAGAGAGGGGGTTTTGGGAAGTGGAGGCTGAGGAATGGGAAAGGGCCCTGGTATGTAGGGTCTGAGAGGGAGTTGGTAAAGGTGGAAGGTGACTGGTTACTCTCCAGGGACTTGACCAAGTAACAGACCTGATTTCTGTAATGCTGCAGGCATTATTGGTGAGCATATTAAAGATCATTTCTCTCATCCTGAGAAACACAGTGAGTCTGTACAATGTCCTAAAAGAACTCTCAAACTTATCCAAATGATAATCCCTTGAGGACACAGGACATGAAAACCCCTGTTTCCCTCTCTCTCACTTTTCTGTCCCCTCCTTTATTTCCCTCTGGCCCAACAAATCCAAGAGCAGCTGACTTAAGTCTATGTCAGGAAAGGTGGCTACAAGCAGCTGCATGCAGCCTGGGTGGGGGTGGGGGCAGCTGTGAGCTCTGTGTTTGGGAAGGCCTAAAGGTTTGCTCCCCTGGGGCCATTTGGACCACTCTAGACTTCTAGACTGAGGCACACAGCACTGAAGCAGCTACTATCCAGTTTATAGCATCACAATTACAGTGGAAACCTGACTATTCTGGGAAGGGTTTTAGTGCCTGATCCATATAATATTTGATACCTCCCTCTGGATCAAAAAGGCCCAAAGTCAATGTCCAGGATCCAAATATTTTCTAACTGGCTTCTCAGCCGACAGCCAGAGCCAGCCATCAGAGGTTTAACCAGACTGTGTGCAGCTGACAGTTAGACCACAGAACAGTTAACCTTCAGGTGAGAAATTGAGTTGACATTGAACATGGAGGAAGTAGTTGTCATAGTTTATGATAAAAATAATTTCTTAGTCTATGGCTATGGTGTTCACCCCAAGTGATTTGTGCCTCCTCTCAGTCAGTGGATGTTGAAATCAAAATATTTTGTGGGAATTGTCAAGAGCACAATTACCACTGGAGACAGAGCTTTAAGATTACATCATAACAGTGCACTGTTCTATGAAAAAGTCACAAGTCCCAGCACCAGAAGAACCTTAATAGTTTCCTAGTCCAACTGCTTCCTTTACTGAGGAGGATACCCAGCACCACAGGAATTAAGGGACTTGTCTAAGAACATACAATAATTTAGTGGCATAAACTATGATTAGAACCCAAGCTTCCTAGTCTTCATCCTGTGCTATTTTCACTTAGGGCACATGATAAATAATAATATTTTCAATAGAAATATATGGTCTTTTTGAAAAATTTCAATTAATAGTCAAAAGAAAGTCAATGTATAGAGTGAATGTTTAATAGACAGAATTAGAGGGAGAACTAAAAAAAGTATACAGCATCTAGCCTAATATGTATGTAATCAATATTTATTGAATGAAAGGAATGGGGTCAAATTGTTAGTGCTCTTCTCAGGAGGTTCCTGTTATGAAACGCCCACAGATTTATTTGCTTTAGTTAAGGATATAGGGCTCAGAACTCAAAAGGCGCCATTTTGGAAAGGTTTTTTAAAAAATTATTAAATAATTAAAACTAATAGAAAATGACTAAATAGTGAAATGTTAAAGATACAGGGCGCTCGAGAAATGACCAGATACAAACCATATGTAACTACTTAAGAAAGCACACTCTCAGCAAATGCGAAGCTCCTCTGTTGTCCCTGCAGAGTGAAGCAAGTCCTATTTCCCAAGTCTCTTTGTTTTGGATTTTCTCCCAATGTAAAAAATCCTTCTTCCATGTAAAATTCAACAGCATAGACTACAAAGCCAGATTTCATAGAAATAGTAGGTTATTTGAGGAGAATTATCCTCCTCCAATACATTACTCTTAAATAGAACATTTCATTAAATACTGCCACTAGAAAAGTGGGGCAGGGGGCAGTGTTCCTCCTAGAAGCTGAAATAGCATTGAAAGTTTGAATGAGCCAGATTTATACTCACATTTTTCAGATAACTAGATTCTCTGGGGACTAACAAGTGGTAAAGGCTTAATAGGATTTCAATGAATCTCTCAGGTCTCCTTGTATTTCATTGTATTCTGACCATGAATCATGCAAAAGTTCATCAGATCAATTCATTTCTCAGCTGTTTGTATCTTAAGACCTTCCCTCTTGTTTGGCAGATCTGAGTGTGATGATCTGTCTGTGGTTCCAGGTCACCTGAGCATTTAGGCTGCTGTTCTGTTTACAGCTCCCCAAATGTCTTCTTTTCCCAGAGGCTACATCATCCTGGTTTTTTGATGTATTGGAAGGATGGAGATACTGCAAAACAGCTCTTTGAGCATCTCTATTTTAGGCTATAAATTGCTAAGTAGAACATAAAAGGCCAAGGATCCCCCTTTACAATTGCTCCCTGTATTAACACAAGCCAAAATAGTGCTTGCCAGGGTCATTTTTGCCTAGTCTTTATGAATAACAATTTCAATCCAAAAAACTTAATATACAAAAAAAAGTTTTTTAAGGTTGTTTAGAAGAAACTCTATTAGCCATCATAGTAAACAGAGTGAAAACGTAATTTACTGATAAAAAAATCAAAGATTCCCATGGGATATTTTATATTTTGGCAATATATACTTCAAAGATTCCTATGTTAAATGATTCTAAAAGTTTATAAAAGCATTTTAAAGTATATGAATGTCCTAGAGTTTTAAAAGCCATACCTTTTGTCCGTATAACACACAAATTGAATGTTACTGAGGCTTTATCATGCATTCTACTGTCTAAACTCATAACCTTTGAGAAGGGTATAATTAGATGCATCCTCAAAGTAAAAAAGATGTCTCAGAAAGATTAAGGGGTTGGTCTCAAGACATACAAGCTAAGAAGAAACTAGGAAGACAAGCTAGAAAAAAACAGGTTAGGTGAATCTTCTAATTCAAGCACTTCAGGACAATAAAACTATTTAAAAATAGTTTTTGTAGCATGTTGCCTGCTAAATGCTTGATCCCTCAGAAACCATCTAATGCTTTTTGGGTTCGCATTAGAAAGAAAAGACCTATTTATCAAATTATATAGGGCTGGGAAATATATATTTTTGTGAAATTTGTATTTATGAACTTGTAGACTGAGATCAGAAGATAAACTTGAAACTAATTTATTTCTTTGCCATTTAATTGGATTGCTTGTAAACCATCCCACAAGAATCAATTTAAGATCTAAAAAAAAAAAAAAAAAAAAAAAAAAAGCACCTTTTTTTGGTGTCAGCCATCTCACTGCTTAACAAATCTACTGAATTTATTTATTTATATGTCTATTCTTTGTTTAATTTAGAACTATTGACCTGTAAAGAAAGATTATTGGTTATTAAACTGAAATCTGTTAAGAAAAAAGTCTTTGTCAAATCTTCCCAAAGCTGATCTTTAGGTTACTTGATCTTTATATTGTTTCTAATGCTTGATATTTATTTAGATATGGTCCCCAAATAAGTAAAATGTTATGCTTCCCCTTAATTCCAAAACTTTAGACCTTACTCAGTATTAAAGTAGAAGTTCAAAAAGTACTGAATGCAATAAAAGCATTGTTTTATAGGTCAAGTGCATATGTATTTAAAGATTATGGTCTTAAAATATTAATGTATTAGTCAACCCGTTGTCTGCAACCATCATCTACACTGTTCCATCTTTTTGCTACTGTCATTTTCTCAAATCTTCACCATCTGGCAGGCATTTTAGCTCCCCAGCTACCCCTTCTCTGCATTTGTCCTTAGTCTACAGAAGTGATTCTCAAATGTTAGCAAGTTTCAGAATCATCTAGAGGGTTTGATAAAACACAGGTTGCTTGGCTCCACCTCTAGAATTTCTAATTCAGTAGGTCTGGAAAAAGTCCAAGAATTTGCATTTGGAGCTGGTTCCCTGATAATGCTGATGCTGCAGATCCAGGGCCCACATTTTTGTGACCACATATTCTGTGTCTTTCTGGTTATTTCTATTTCTTCAGTTTGCCTTTTGGTGCATTGGAAAGACATTTCAGTTTCAATTATCCAAGGTTCATTGGAAAAACATCTCAGTTTCAATTATCCAAGGTAGCAGAATTTTCATTCATCCATTTGCCCCCAAGCAAATGGATGATCTAGTAGAGCCATAATGGCTATTCACAGAGAAAAGAGATTCTCCCTTAGGCTGTTCTTAATATAAACTACTTCCTACCAAGGCTTGTCCCCTGCCTTCTGGTACCAAGAAGGACGTGAAAGAACAGCTCTTCCTTCTTTTTAGAATAGTCTCTCAACAAAATCAGGTAGGATACCTAGGGGTGTATGGATCTTTGTGCTCTGTGTGACTTTTACCTTTATATATTCAGAAGTATGTGATCAGTTATTTCTTGTTTCCGCTATGGACAGATGAGGTGTTACTGTCAGGGCAGAAAGCTGTTGAAATTATTGGAGTGATTCCTCTCGTTGCTTACACTCATAGTAATTTAAGTTCTGGAAATAAAATCATAATTTTAATCCATTAGGTTACTCATTAAAGAAGTGGAAGAAATGAAGAAGATTTAAATCATGTTTGGATTGACATTGGTGGAGCTGGAGTTAGTCTTAATGTAACATCTAAAACTCTAGCTGCTTTTTCTTTGGTTATAACAAGTCTTATTGATTTTTCTATTGAAAAGACTCTTGGCTTCCGATTTTTATGTTCTTTCTCTTGAATTGTATAAAATCAGAGTTTTCACAAAAAGGTATTTTATTTTACTCTGCTTTCTGAGCATCAATCATATGCCAGATAATAGAGTCAATGTTTAAAAGACAAGACTCTTGCCCTTGGAAGCCTATATAAAATGTAGACACGGCTGAGCAACATTAGACATTTTTCTACGTAGTTAGAGCTACCTAGGGAAAGTGTATCTCATCACACATCTATAGAAGATTCTTTGGCTGAGGCCTTTTCATAAGGGATTAACCTTCAGATGCATTTTCCTTCCTCCCACCAGATGTGTGTTTCTCTTACAAACACTCCCAAATAATTCAATACTTTATATAGTGAAATAATTTCATTGGAGTAGAGGATCCTTTCTCTGTCCCGAGGATTGATTTTTCTATGAAACACTTAGTCACAGGAGGTCAATATCCGTGTTTCTGTAGATGGTCAGAGTACTGTAAAAGAGGCAATGGGGACCATAATGCAGGACAGGCAGCAGTGCTGGTAAAAATAAATAAATGAAACTATAGACAAAATAATTCCTTCTTCAAGCCCTTGCATTTGCTAAATTGTCAGCTGTATTCACCATATACTGGTCTTGAGCTCATTAATCTTTAAACACATTAATTATCACTATTTTGACTGACTCTGTGGGATATTTACATGCTGTAAACAGTTCTGGTGTTCTTTGCGGAACACATGCTGTGAAGGACCCCTTGGGTTCTAAGTGCGTTGCTTTTCCTTACCAAACATTTGTTCTTTTGTAAACCAAGAGCATGACCAGTTTCCTTATACCACTCTCCTGTGTATGACAAAAATAAAGACACATACCAATGGGAAAGATAAATTAAAGTGTCTTTCCTCCATTCAGCATCGTTACACAGTAATAGGTAAACTCTGGGTCTCTTTTGCATGCCATCAAGAAAGTCTTATCATCTCTCTGGAAGGAACCCATATAGACTTACTGATTCTTCTAATTAACATGGACTCTGCAAGGCAAAAGTCTACTTTTTGTCACTGCCACCGCTTTAGTCCCCAACATACCAAAATCCAATTCTACCATCCCTGGCCACATTGAAGACGTGTCTTCCATCTCCTGCTCACAATGTAAACTTACAGGCAAGCAGCCTGAAAGGAGAAATGCAGGGGATGCTAACATGGTCCATATTTGTTAACGGGAACCTCCTTCTGCTGAATGAGGGAAGCTTAATCCCATGGAAGTATGGTTTCAATTTTTCATTGAAATTACAATCAAACAAGTTGCCAGCACACATTTTTCTTTGTCAGATGTTTCCCTTATGGTATTTTTGGAGTACCCTTGGGCCCGCTTATAAACTTTATCCTCTGCCAGTGTTGCTACAGACTCTTCTCTTTGTTTTCAAGTTAATTTTGCCTTTTTCTCCAAGAGATGGATACATTTGATATACAGTAGTACCTGACAGGAAAATGTCTCTTCAACACTGACTTTTTGCAGGACTCTGATGGAAAGGATGACACATTACTGGCTCTTCTTTCACTCTCTGTAGGGAACTCAGTATGATAAAAATTACAAGAGCCAAGGGCCTGCAATTTCCTGATTTTCTAGTGCTTATTAAAATTGTATTTATCAAGGTTGACTCTTGGCTGCTGGTTGAACTGGCTCTTGTGGATGGAATGGCTTTTAGAGCTCTGCTTTGGGAGCAGGGGATCCTATGCACACTATTGGACAAAGTAGTCTTGGGAATGACTGCACTGTTTTCAGACTCATGAAACCACAAGCTTCTCAGGAGAGCTGAACCCAAGTTGGAAATCATCCACCTCCTTTTCTTTGAGCAAGCAGTGTCAGAGGGAACAAGCAAAGGATAATAAAGACCAGTGTTTTTTTGATCTCTGGTCCCAGAACTGTGTCCCTAATGGGTGAGAATCTACATCAAAGAAACTAGAGTAAAACTGGGAATTGACCATGTTTTTGTTTTCAGTCCATCTCCAGGCAAAGGTGTGATGGAATTGATCTGGCCTAGAGTTCTGGCCATGTGAATCTTTTGGCAACTGCCAAACATTACCATCTGGACCAAATCATTTTTTTCTCTATCTTTGCAGGTGTTATTTTCTAAGGTAACTGTCTCTGCTTTAACTAGGGAGAAGGTGGGACCTAAAAACAGAGATAGTGTAAGTACTATTAATGCTATGTCTTACTGAAGGAGGATTATTCTCATAGGCACTTATTACCACATATAAAAAGGACCCACAAGAAGAGAAAGAAATGAGTATGAGTTACTGTGATTTTGTGAAGGGAGAACTAGAGAGGGAGCATTAAGGCCTTAGCTCAGTCTGGTCTCTGGTCCTCAAATAGTTGGTGACTGAAGTAAGGCGTCTTTGGAGGTCCGTATTCCTTTTCACATATAATTGTACCTCACCAGCATCATAACATCATTGAATCTTAGGAATGAAGGGACCTTGGGGTATTAATATTGCTACCTATTTTAGTATTATTTTATAAACCAAATGAATGTTAAAGCTGCCCTTTGACTTACTTTATTTTTCCTCCACTGTTACAAAGAACCTTCAATGTAGAAAATATTGGGAGATGGACAGAAAAAACTAAGGTGAAAAAGGCATGAGCCCCTCCTTCCAAGAAACCCACCATCTTATAGGAAACATTCATTCTTTCTTTCACCCAGGGATTCAACAAACATTTATTTCACACTCTGTGCTAGATGTTGGGAATACAGGGATGAAAAAACATAATTTTTGCTTGTTTTCAAGGATCTCTTTTATTTACTGAAGAGATAGATAAATAAATAGTTTAAAACTGTGATAAATGCTTGGTGAGAGGAAAGCCCTGAGAACTATGGTGCATTGGGTATCAGGGGAGGCTTCTCAGAGGGAATGACTTTTGGTTTGAAGTCTCTACATAAATAGTTAAAGGGGTGAATGAAAGGGTGATGTGTATGATCTGAGGATTGGAAGTGAGGGGCATATGGCAGCCGGCATTCAGTAAGATATAATTTTAACAGGGCACCTAGGTGGCTCAGTTGGCTAAGCATCTACCTTGGGCTCAAGTCATGATCCAGGGTCCTGGGATTAAGCCCCATCCCCCATTGGGCTCCCTCTCAGCTAATGTTCTCTCTCACTATCTCTGTCTCCCTCTCAAAATGCATTTAAAAATCTTAAAAAAAAAAAAAAAAGAAATGATTTTAACAGACCTGAGCTCCATATATCTGGGCACTGTATCACCACAGTATGAACAGAAAAGTTTTTCTTAGTATTAACTGAATACTTAGTTTTTCTTGCATACTTGTGGAAAAGTGTTGTCAGGGGCTTGTTCAAAGGTTATCCCTCTTAGGGACAAACCATAAACCATAAGAGACTTTTAATTATATAGAACAAACTGAAGGTTGCTGGAGGGGATATGAGTGGGGGATGGGCTAAATGGGTCACAGGCCTGAAACTGGGCACTTGTGCTGAGCACTGGGTATTATATGTAAGTGATGAATCACTAAATTCTACTCCTGAAACGCATACTACACTATATATTAACTAAATTGAATTTAAAAAAATCTTGGGAGGAAAAAAATTATGAATGAATGTTGAATTTTCATTAAAAAAGTCAACTCTCTTAGAAATAAGTCAGACAGAAAAAAGACACTTGAATTTTCACTTACATGTAGAGTCTAAAAAAAACCAAGAAGGGAAAAAGGAAACAAAAGGTGCAAAATTCAACCTAAAGAAAGGTCTGGCCCTATGCAGAGGCCTACTTCTGCACATGACTTGGTGGATTGAGATGGCCACCTTGGGAGACATGACTGGAGGGTGGCAAGGCCATCTGAGAAGAGAGAAGGTCACTGTGCCACTCCAGAGCAGTAGAGTTGCCTTCTTTCAGGAACACTTGGATTAAATGAGGGAAAAACTGGCTCCACTTAAAATCCATAAAATTTTGAGAACTTGCCAAAGCAAAAGAAAAAAAAAACAAAAGCCACCTCTGTTGGTCTTGCTTTGAGTCTCTAAAATACTAAATAGAAAGAGTACTACTACTCTATCGATCACTACCACTGTCAGTATTACTATCACCCCATAAAACAACCACTAATACCATTACCACCATCACTATTACCATTACCATCACATCACCACAATAACTACCACTAAATTATTAGCACTGTTACCACCACTACCAACACCACTGCCACTACCTTGACTTTAACTATCACTATCATCACTATCACTCCCACCACCATCACTCCCACCATCACTCCTATTCTCATTCCTAAAGTAATTTTTGCTAGACCTTCTCAGACATCCTAATGGCCATCTATGCCCCAGGTCATAGTTCTTGCATGTGTTAAATGGGTGATATTTGTAACAATAAAAGCCTTTTGTCACAAAAGCTAAAGAGAATTCTCCAGGTTCATACAGGAGAACTGAATTTTAAACATATTCTTCCCTAAAGGAACAAACAGCAACAGCACATACTGCTGTTATTTGTTTAAGATATATTAACACGTGGCTCCTCAACATTTAGAGAGCTGTTTGAAATTTATTCCCTGGAAAAGTAGAGAAGATAGGATGGCATATTACTCACCTATGGTGATACTCTCATATTACTCTAGTACTTAGTTTTATTCTAGAAGCTTGTTCTTTCTAAAAACTCTGCAGTTGAGGCTGAGAGTAAGAGTAAGTCTTCTAAGAAGTTAAGAGTTCCATGGTTAAAAGTGTCTCATGGTTTCTGTCAATTCCTATATACTAAGGGATTACAGAAGTATCTAGAGTCAAAAGAAGTGTGCCCAGAACAGAGTTGATAATGGAGGAAAAATAAGAAATGGCTGGAGGGTAGTGATTTTCAAAACATGTGTATGTAGTTAAATGCCAGACAGTTGTGTTTTAAGTTAAATTTGGAGCATTTTTTTCCCCAGAAAAAGATGGGAAAAATATACAATTTGTATGCAATATAAAAGTGATAATCACAAGCATCTATGGAGGAAACACTACTGAACCACCATAATAATTCTTTTCAACTTTTAAAGATTTGTCTGTAATTTCTTCAGTTGTTTTATCATCTGTTAGCATTCTTTCATGTCACTCAATAAAGATTTCTTAAAGCTAGTAGGTCACATTATTGAATGAATGTTAGCTCCTGAGGACACCACAAAGACCATGCCTTCAGTATCTGCCTTGGAGTTTGTCACCTATCAAAAACAATAGTAAGCAAGTAGTAGCATCACAAAGGGATCATGCCACAGTACATGATGCACCTGGTCCAATGAAAGCACCTGAGATAGGTATCCAAATCAAGTTTGGCATCATAAAGGATATAGTCAGAAAAGGAGGCCAAGATTATATGTCATCTATTTTGTCACTTAAAAGATAGAAAGGATTTTGTTAGAGCAGGGAAGGTGGGAAGATAAGAAAAGAGGAAGGGATATTTTAGGCAAAAGGATAGTGTGTGCAAAGACAAAAGAGTATAAAATAAAGTATAGTTTTTTCTAGGAATTGCTAAAGAGATCAGGATAGTAGGGTTATCAGGGTAGATAAATAGTAAAAGCTGCAACCATGTATGAAAAATTATCTGAGGAAAACTAAACATTGAGAACATTCTGTTTGTTATCAGTGTTTTTCCCACATAAACTGAAAAAAATCATTGTTTTTTTTGGACCATTTTGATCCAGGTAACCGGTGAAACACCAGTATTTCATGGGGCAAATATAACTGAGTCAACTAGTCTAGGGCCAATATGGCCATATCTGGTTTTAGGATAAGGTCTAATTTGGGATTAAATCCATGACTACCCTGAGGTTTGGACTGAAGGCAGAGTTAGAAGGAAGTTGCAGTGAAGATGGGAAAGTGATAGTGGAGTTGTAAACATATTTTAGAAGATATGTGTGGGTGTGTCCTGTTATGTCTTTTACTGTCTTAGCATTCAGATCTGTTAAGCACATGCAAAATGAAAGACAGATATTCATAATGAGTTTCTAGGATCTATTAGAGGTTAACGACAGAATCCTGGTCTTTTATATATTTTATTCTTGTTATAACTACAAAAGCATGGAAGGAGTAGCAATATTAGTAGTAGAAAGTAAATGCTGAACTAATCAGCTCTGACAGTTCAATTTTAAATAGCACGTTTTCAGATATTAGATACTAAGTAGCCATACTTCCATTTATTCTAAAGGGAACTATAACTTTCTTGAAAAAATGAAGATACAGATATTTTTGTAAAAAATAAATAGTATGATGTTTTTCAATTAATTTCAAAATATTTTCCTAGCTTTCTTTAAAATAGTATTTTCTTATTTAGTTGAATTGTCATTTCTTTTTGTTTATTATTTTAAAAGCTATCTTGCATGATAGAGCCAAGATTTTTAGAACATATTTAACTGCCAGAGAGAATGGCTCAGAAGCCCAAGTATCAGCTTCAGCACACATAAATTCTCTGGAACAACATCTTCAAATCCCAGCAGTTTTCTTTTCAGGTTGCCAAAATAAGGTCAAGGAAACCATAAAATTTCTCTGTTACTGTACACACACACACACAGACACATATTCTCTTTCCTGATTTATCATTGTGAGACATCTTATAATGTACACTGAAGCAGATCGTTTTTGAGGTCAATATTGGTAATACACACTATATTCAAGGGCCTGAAAAGTCAAGCTTTTGCTATAAGAAGACAAAGGGCAATAATTTGGGGCTTAAAAGGAAAGTTGTCACTGATTTTATTGAAGCTTTTCTTCCGCTATAAAATAAAATGAGGGATCCCTGGGTGGCGCAGCGGTTTGGCGCCTGCCTTTGGCCCAGGGCAGGATCTTGGAGACCCAAGATCGAATCCCACATCGGGCTCCCGGTGCATGGAAACTGCTTCTCCCTCTGCCTATGTCTCTGCCTCTCTCTCTCTCTGTGACTATCATAAATAAATAAAAATTTAAAAAAAGTAAAATAAAATGAGTAAAATGCAAATTCAAATAGGACAGGCTTTAAAAATATGGATTAGAAGCATGGCAGTCACTTTGAAAAGTCAGTTGTTTCTTTCCTCTTGACATGTAAACTAAAATATTCTATCAGTTATTTTTAAAAAGTCGTAATAAAGAAGTTAGTATTGGCTCCATGGTACTATTTCAGCCAATTCATGTCAAGGGAAGAAAAGAAAAATCATAAGTAATATGGTTATTATAATTACATGATAATAATAGTATAGCTGATACAGGTGTCAACTGTTGACCAAGTTTTATATTTGTTCATCATTTTTTTATTGGGAAATATTCCCAGCACATGAATTTTAGTAAAATTTTAATTTAAATTTAATACTTCAAGAGAGAGAAAGGGAAACAACACTTAATATGCACCTATTGTGTCGGGCCCTGTGTTACATGCTTTGTATACAGCATTTAGTTTCCATAAGAATACTATGAAACCTATATTATCAAATACTCTTTATTTATGAAAAATAGAGGCTCCAGTAGGTTAAATGAATGGTCTGTGGTCACAACTAATAAATGGTAGATTTGGGATGTGCAGATTTGTGGTTTGGTGTAGGTTGGGGTTTGTAATCAGATTTTTCTGACTCCACTGAACTTGATATATGCACTTTGTTACATTTCTAGAAAAACTTCTTGCACGTTTTCTGAGGCTTTACAGAAGAGAAAAAATTGTCCTTTGTACATATTTAAATAAATAAAACTTTAGGTTGAAACTTCTGTGCAATTCTATTTCATTATCAAGCGCATGAAATTTCAAAAGTCCCCACTTGGGATCTTGCTACTAGGTTTCTAATAGCATTTCATTTTTAAAATAAATGGTTCCATAGGATTAAGAAAAAAACACTAGCCATTAATCCTAACCTGATTTGGAGGGTACAGAATGCAAGCCCTGAAGGAATAATTTTTCTGTGTATAGAATTTGATTATAAGAAATTCTGAAGTCATTTTTAACTTTTGAAAGAATGAGAAAGTTTTTTCTTTTTTCCTTTGTTCTTTCTAATTAAAGCCATACTTTTAATTTTTTTAAGAACAGGAAATTTGGAAAATAATTAGTTCATACTATGGTCCAATTATTTAAAAATATGTGAGAGGAAAATGTAGACAAAAGAGAAGGTAAACATTATAGTTTTTGCACAGGATGCAGTGGAGAGGGCAGGGAATAGAGAGTCCAATTTCTTTATTTGGCTGTGTCCAGCCATGTTCTGCTCTATGGGATGCATCTTGGAAAATTTGCCCTAAGAGCCACAGAAACTGATTTTATTTGGGATGGAAGCTACGAGAGAGGATTTTTAAAACAATTGTTTCATCTAAAGGTAGATGTGGAGAAACTTTTAGGAAGGACACTTCATTGGTCTTTCACTCTTTTGTTCCAAATTGCCTCTAAATTCACATATTCATTCATCCAACAATTATTTTTTTTTAATTTTTATTTATTTATGATAGTCACAGAGAGAGAGAGAGAGAGAGAGAGAGACACAGAGAGAGAGAGGCAGAGACATAGGCAGAGGGAGAAGCAGGCTCCATGCACCGGGAGCCCGACGTGGGATTCAATCGCGGGTCTCCAGGATCGCGCCCTGGGCCAAAGGCAGGTGCTAAACCGCTGTGCCACCCAGGGATCCCCCAACAATTATTTTTTGAATAAACAATGAATATGAACAAGAAAGTATCTTCTCTCTGTAAGATTTATTAGTCCAGTAGAGGATTTTTCTCTTTCTCTTTTTAAACAACAAAGCTACTGTATACAAAATTTTGGAGAGCAGAGATGGAGTACCTACCTAGCTCTGTCTGGAAAAGGGGGCAAAAAAAGTTACAAAAAGGTGAAGCCTCAGCTAAATCTTAAATCAGATATTTTTCAGGTACATAAGGCAGAGGGCTTAATCACAGGCTCTAAGAATGGCTGTGGAGTAAGAAACAACATAGGATGGGGTGGCTGGCTCTCATAATTTTGCCCCAAGATTCACCTTTAAGTTGGGCAATGGTTTGACACTGCCCTGAGAATTCTCTCTTTAACTCAAAACCAAGTTTTGACACATTGACTGATTCTTAGTTCCCCACATCTCTTCAGGAACCAGATCTTCCTGAAGATATGGTGATAATGGCCTTTCAAATAAGAGCATAACCAACAATTGAAAGCAAAACAGTCTGTCTTATCAGATACCTTGTTCCTTGAAGACCACTGAATCTGTCCTATCTTTATGTATTCTAGGGAGAGAGCATATACAGAGTCTCAGTCTTTTGATTCTAAGCTTTAGTAAAGTCTTCTTTAATATTTCTTGATCTTGTGTCCAGCTGTCCTGGAGAACTAAGGAAAGTGTTCAAGTTTGTAGGACAGCAGTATCCTCTGAACCTAAAAAGCGGGAGGATTCATCATTCGTGGTATGAAATTACAATATAACCTTCCTATTGCTCAGGGTGACCAACTGGTTTCAAGTGATTTTTTTTAATTGTGATAGAAAATATGTAATATAAAATTACCAACTTAGCCATTTTTAAGTATATAGTTCAGTTGTGTTAAGTATATTCACATTGTTGTGAAACAGATCTCTAGAGCTTTTTCATTTTGCAAGTTTGAAATTCCATATCTATTAAACAACTCCTCTTTTCCCTCTTTCCCTAACCCCTTGTAACAACCATTATGCTTTCTATTCCTATGGATTTGACTACTTTGGATACCTCATGTAAGTGGAATCACACCGCATTTGTCTTTTTGGAATTGACTTATTTAACTTAGCATAATATCCTCAAAGTGTATCTTTGTTGTAGAATGTGACGGATTTCCTCTTTTTTTTTTAAGGCTGAATAATACTCCACTATATGCATATACTATATTTTGTTTGAGTCATTCACTCTTCAGTAGACATTTGGGTTGCTTCCACCACTAGGTGATTATGAATAGTGCGGCCATGAACATGGATGTACAAATATCTCTTTGAGTTCCTGCTTTCAATTCTTTTGGATATATACACAGAGGTAAGATTGCTGGACCATATGGTAGTTCTTTTCTTAATTTTTGAGGAAATGCCATACTGTTTTCCATAGCAGTTGCACCATTTTACAATCCCATCAATAATATGTAAGTGTCCTAACTTCTCATCCTCACAGTTATTTTTTTGCTTTTTTGGTAGCAGTCACCCTCTGTTGGTATGAGGTGATATCTCATTGTAGTTTTCGTTTCTCTGATGATTAGTGATGTTTAGCATCTTTTCAAATGCTTATGGCTATTCAAATGTCACTTTTTGAGAAATACCAAGTTCTTTGCCCATTTAAAAATTTTATTTATTATTATTTTTTTAGTATTGAAATATAGCTGATATACAATGTTATGTTAGTTTCAGGTGTACAATACAGTGGTTTGACAATTCTATACATTTCTCAGTGCTCACCATGATAAATGTCATTGTCATCTGTCACCAAAGCTATTACAATATTATTGGCTATATTTCCCAATGCTGCCCTTTTCATCTCCATGACTTGATTATTTTATAGCTGGAAGTTTGTACCTGTTAATCCCTTTCACTGATTTCACCCATCCCCCCACTCATCTCATTTCTGGTAACCACCAGTTTGTTCTTTATAAGAGTCTATTTTTGTTTGCTCATTTGTTTTGTTTTTTAGATTCCACATATAAGTGAAATCATATGGCATTTGTCTGATTTATTTCAATTAGAATAACACTTGTTATTTCTTGTTTTTTTTTTGATACTAGTCATTTTGATTGATGTGAAGAGATTTCTCATTGTGGTTTTGATTTGCATTTTCCTGTTGGCCATATGTATGTCTTTGGGAAAATATCTATTGAGATCCTCTGCCCATTTTTTAAACAGATTATTTGTTTTTTTGGTGTTGAGTTATATAAGTTCTTTATATATTTTGGATATTAACCCCTTATTGGATTATATCACTTGCAAATATCTTCTCTCATCCAGTAAGTTGCCATTTCCTTGTATTAATGATTTCCTTTGCTGTGCAAAAGCTTTTAATTTTGGCGCAGTCTCAAGAGTTTATTTTTGCTTTTGTCTTCCTTATTTCAGGAGACATATCTAGACAAATGTTGCTGAGGCCAATGTCCACAAGGTTATTGCCTACCTATTTTTTTAAGGATTTTTATATCAGGTCTTAAATTTAGGTCTTTAATCAATTTGAGTTTATTTTTGTGTGCGGTATAAGAAAGTGGTCCAATTTTATTCTCTTGCATGTAGCTCTCCAGTTTTTCCAACACCATTTATTGAAAAGACTATTTTTGCTCTATATATATTCTTGCCTCCTTTGTCATAGATTAATTGGCCACATAAGCATGGGTTTATTTCTGGGCTATCTATCCTCTTCCATTGGTCTATGTGTCTATTTTTGTGCCAGGACCATGCTGTTTTGATAATACAATTTTATAGTATAACTTGAAATCTGGGTTTGTGATACCTCCAGCTTTATTCTTTCTCAAGATTGCTTTGGCAATTCAAGGTTTTTTTGTGATTCCACATGAAATTTAGTATTATTTGTTCTAGTTCTGTGAAAAATGATATTGATATTTTGAGAGGGATTGCATTGAAACTGTAAATTGCTTTTGGCACTATAGATATTTTAACAATATTAATTTTTCTAATCCATGAGCATGGAATATCTTTCCATTTGTGTCATCTTCAGTTTTTTTCATCAGTGTCTTATAGTTTTCAGAGTATAAGTATTTCACCTCCTTGGTTAAATTTACTCCTAGATATTTAATTTTTTTTGGTGCAATTATAAATGGGATTATTCTTTTACTTTTTCTTTCTGCTACTTTATTATTTGTGTATAGAAATGCAAAAGATTTCTGTATATTAATTTTGTAACCTGCAACTATACTGAATTCATTTATTCCAATAATTTTTTTATAGAATCTTTAGGGTTTTCTATGTAATACTGTGTCATCTGCAAATAGGGACAGTTTGCTACTTTCTTATCACTTTGGATGCCTTTTTTTAAAAAAAGATTTTATTTATTTATTCATGATAGAGAGAGAGAGAGAGAGAGAGACAGGGAGAGGGAGAAGCAGGCTCCATGCAGGGAGCCCGATTTGGGACTCCATCCCAGGACTCCGGGACCACGCCCTGGGCCGAAGGCAGGCGCTAAACCGCTGAGCCACCCAGGGATCCCCTCCTTTTTTTTTTTTTTTCTTATATGATTACCGCATCTAGGACCTTCAGTAATTATGTTGAATAGAAGTGGTGAGAAGTATACATACTTGTCTTGATCCTGATCTTAGAGGAAAACACTTTTGGTTTTTCACCATTGAGTATGATGTTACTAATGGTGTTTTCATTTGTGACTTTTATTATTTTGAGCTATTTTCCCAGTAAACCCAGTTTACTGAGAGAGTTTATCATGAATTAATGTTGTACTTTGTCAAATGATTTTTCTGCCTCTCTTGAGATGGTTATATGGTTTTTATCCTTCCTCCATTAATGTGATGTATCATATTGATTGATTTGTGATTATTGAACTACCTTTGAATTCTTAGAATAAATTCCATTTGTTCATGATCAATGGTCCTTTTAATGTATTGTTGAATTTAGTTTGCGAATATTTTGTTGAGTATTTTTACATCTATGTTCATCAGGGCTACTGGCCTATAATTTTCTTTTTTTTAAAGATTTATTTATTTTTTTTATAAAGACAGAGTAAGGGAGACAGAAAGAGTGGTGCGGGAAGGGTAGAGGGTGATGGAGAGAGAATCTTACACAGACTCCCCACTGAGCATGGATGAGATCTGGTGCATGTCTCCATCCCATAATCCTGAGATCCTGACCTGAGATAAAATCAAAGGTTGGAAGCTTAATGAATTGAGCCACCTAGGCTCCCCTATAATTTTCTTTAATTGTAATTTCTTTGTCTGTTGTTATATCAAGGTAATGTTGGCCTTGTACAATCAAGCTGGAAGCATTGTTAGCTTTTCTATTTTTTGGAATAGTTTGAGAAGTATAAGTATTAATTCTAAATATTTGGTAGAATTCACTAGTGAGGCTATCTGATCCTGAGCTTTTATTTGTTGGGAGTTTTTTTTACTATTGACTCAATTTGGGTACTATTTATCAGTCTGTCCGAGTTTTTATTTCTTCTTGATTCAGTTTTAGAAGACTGTATACTTCTAGGAATTTATCTATTTCTTCTAGATTGTTCAATTTATGGGCATGTAATTTTTTTATAGTAGTCTCTTATAATTATTTGTATTTCTGTGGTGTTGGATGTTATTTCTTTCTGATTTTATTTATTTGAATCCTTTCTCTTTTTTCTTGATATGTCTGGCTTGTCAATTTTGTTGATCTTTTCAAAAAAACCACTTCTTGGTTTCATTAATATTTTCTTTCTATTTTTAGTCTCTGTTTCATCTCTAATCTGTATTATCCCCCTCCCCCCCCCCCCTTTTTTCTTTACTAACTTTGGTCTTTGTTTTTCTTTTCTAGTTCCTTAGTTATAAGGTTAGGTTGTTTATTTGAGATTTTTCTTATATCTTGAGGTAGGCCTGTATCACTTTAATTTCTTTCTTAGAACTATGTTAGTTGCATCCTCAAGATTTTGGACCATTGTGTTTCCATTTTTATTTGTCTCCATATATTTTTAAAAATTCCTCTTGATCTCTTAGTTGACCTATTGATTATTTAGTAGCATGTTATTTAGCCTCCATATGTTAGTTTTCCAGTATTTTTTAAAATTGATTTCTAGCTTCACACCATTGTGGTTGGAAAAGATAATTGATAAGATTTCAACCTTAAGTTTATTCAGACGTGTTTTGTGGCCTCACATGTGATCTAACCCAGAGAATGTTCCATGTGCACTTAAAAACAATTTGTATTATGCTGCTTTTGGATAGGATGTTCTGCATATATTTTTAGATCCATATGGTCTGTGTTCTTCAAAGCCATTAGTTCCTTGTTGATTTTCTGTCTGGATGATCTATCCATTAGTGTAAGTCAGGTGTGAAAGTTCCTACTATTACTATATTACTATTAATTTTTCCCTTTATGTCTCTTAACATTTGCTTTGTGTATTTTATTCCTTTTATGTTGAGTGCATATATATTTACAATTGTTATATCCTCTTTATGGATTGATCTCTTTATCATTGTGTAATAACCTTCTTTGTCTCTTGATACAGTCTTTGTTTTAAAGCCTATTTTGTCTGGTACAAGCATTGCTACTTTGGCTTTTTTTCATTCTCTTCCATTTGTATGAAATATCTTTTTCCATCCCTTTACTTTCAGTCTGTATGTGTCTTTATGCTGGTTTGGTGGTGATGAACTCCTTTAACTTTTTTTTTTGTCAGGGAAACTCTTTATCTCTCCTTCAATTCCGAATGATAGCCTTGCTGGGTAGAGTATTGTAGACTGTAGGTTTTTTTCCTTCAGCATTTTAACTATATCATGCCATTCTCTCTGGCCTGCAACATTTCTGTTGAAAAATCAACTTATAGCCTTATGACTAGTTGCTGCTTTTAAGATTCTCTATCATTTCCATTTTAATTATTAGGTGTCTTGGTGTAGACATTCTTGGGTTTATCTTGTTAGGCTCTCTCTTTGCTTTCTGGACCTGGATGTCTATTTCCTTCCTCAGAATTGGGAAATTTATGGCTATTATTTCTTCATATAGGTTTTCTGCCCCCCTTCATTTCTCCCTCTGGGATCCCTATAATGCAAATATTATTGCACTTGATGAAGTTGAAGAGCCCTTAACATATTCTCATTTTTTAATTACTCTTCTTTTTGTTGTTCTTCTTGGTTCCTTTCCATTATTCTGTCTTCCAGATTGCTGTATCATTTTTCTGCATCCTCTAATCTGCTGTCAATTCTCTCTAGTTTATTTTTTATTTCGTTATTTTATTCTTCAGCTCTGACTAGTTTTATCCTATGTTTTCTATACCTGGGTGAAGTTCTCACTGAATTCACATCTGCTTTTTTTTTTCAAGTCCATTATTTTTATGACCATACTTTGAATTCTTTATTAGGTATATTGCTTATCTCTATTTTATTTAACTCTTTGTGATTTTTACTTGTTTTTTCATTTGGGACATATTTCTCTCTTTTGTCTGACTCTATATATAAGGTAGGTCAGCTACATATTCTGCTTCATAGAAAAATCCACCCTTATCACCAGAACTAAACACTCCAGGAGTTTGCCTGCATGGCCTGTGTGTACCGCCCTGCTGTGGCTGAGCATGATTGCCTGGCTGCATGCATGACCTGCTTTGCTTGCTGTGGGCATGTTGGGCAGGGTTAGCTGCCTGCACTGTTGAGAGGCCTGCCTTCAGTCACCATGGGTTCATTAGTGGCAGGGTAACACTTAGCCTAGTTGTCTTCCGTTAGCTTCTGCCATTAGCTGGAGGTGCACTGAAGGTAAGAGCTTGCTCTCTGCAGTCAGCTAAGAGGTAGGTTGGACTACAGAAACTGTGGGTACATTGTTGCAGTTATCTTCCTTTTTCTCCAGGGAAGGAGTCACTTTGGAGTGGCACCTGTCTTGGCTGATATTCTGCTGGGTTTACTAGGATGGGAGCTGCTTTGAAGGATGCCTGCAGAGTTGGGTAGGTTGGGTGAGGTGTGTCTGCAGGGGAAGGCCATGACGAGGCTCATGGTGCTAGCACTGTAGATGGAGAGTGCTTGAACTGACTCCCACAAACGTCCCACTATCTAGGCTGAGAGAGGACAAGAAAAATGGCACCCATCAGGATTTTTGTTCCCAGAGAAAATTAATTTCCTGTAGGTGCCTGCCCCTTGAGCATATGTTCTAAGATTAGTCAATAAATCTCTTTCACATATATCTCAGGTGCCTTTCAAACTGCTGCTCCTCAAGCTGAGTTATTTAGCTTGTGGACTCTTTAAGAGCAGGAATTCAATTTTTTTCCCTTTGGCTCTCCCCTAGGATTAAGCCCCACTGACTTTCAAAGCCAAACATTATGGGGTATCATTTTCCCAGTGTGGGCCCTCAGGAACAGAGGTGCCCAATGTGAGTCTGATCCCCTTGCTACTCCATGCTAGTACTGTCCCTCCTATTCATAGTGAGCCACAACGGGGATTTGGCTTGTGACTGTGTTTCTACCTCTTCTCCCCTTTTAAATGTGGCTCTCTACAATTAGCTGTGGAAGATCTGTTTTGCCAGTCTTCAGGTCATTTTCAGTTAGATGTATAAATGTAGTTATTGCCTTGGTGTGTACATGGGAAGAGTAGAGCTCAAGATCCTCCTACTTTGTTGTCTTTTCCTCTACATTCCTCTTTGCTCATTATTAAATTAGGTTATTTGATTTATTACTATTGAGTTGTAGGAGTTCTTTATACATTCTGGATATTAATCTTTTGTCAGATATACATGATTTATAAATATTTTCTCCCATTTCACAGGTCGCCTTTTTACTCTTTTGATTGTATCCTTTGATGCAAAGAAGTTTTAGAGTCTGATATCATCCCACTGTCTCTGCTTTTGTTGCCTGTACTTTTGGTGCTATATGAAAGACATCATTGCAAAATTCATTATCATAAAGATTTTTCCCTTATTTTGTTCTGTTTCTGCAAAAATGCTGCCGGAATTTTGATAGAAATTATGTTGAATCTGTAGATGGCTTTGGGTTATATAGGCATCTTAATATTAAGTCTTCCAATCCATGAGTTCTTTCCATTTATTTGTGTTTTATTTAATTTCTCTCAATAATGTTTTATAGATTTTAGCATATAAATCTTATACATCTTTGGTTAGATTTATTCCTAAGTATTTTATTATATTTGATGCTATAGTAAATGAAATTATTTTCTTAAATTTTTTGGTAGTTAATTGTTTGGGTATAAATATCCAACCAATTTTTATATATTATTTTATATCCTGTAACTTTGCTAAATTTGTTTATTAGTTCTAAAGTTGCTTGTATGTGTGTGTGTGTGTGTGTATTTGGAATTATATAGTATACAATTTGGGGGGATTTACTATTTTTCACTCACTCAGCATAAACTCTAAAGATTCATCCAAATTTTTGTCAATATCAATAGTTTTCCCTTTTTATTGCTGAGTAATGTTACATGGTATATGTATTACGTGGTACTGTAGTACATGGTACCAGTTTTTTAACCATTATTTCCAAGCTTTTTACTTCATATAACTTTTTCAGCATAATTATGAGATGTGTGCGGGTCCCCAAGATCACCCCCAGGTTTAATGATTTGCTGAAGGGCTGTATAAGCTACTAGAAAGAGTATTGGATAGGGAACTGGAATTGGGCCCAAGCAGAAACTCATGATTATGAAAACAATTTGGCTTCTTTAAGTTATTTTTATCTATGGAAAATCAAGCTATCAAATATGTGCAGGAAAAGAGCAAGCCTGGTGCTATCATCAGAAAGGTCTGCTTATAGGATGACTTTGGTATCTGGGAACTTGGATTTCAGGAAATTTCCCACCATTCCCTCATAAGAGTGGCTCACTGTGTCAAAAATGCTTGTAAAATGTCAAATACCTGCATGAAGTTTATCCATGTGATTACACCAGGAGATGACTCTGGAAGCTCATGCCTGGCTTCCCCTGGACTTTACTCCATTTGCCTTTTACTTTTGCTGATTTTGCTTTGTATCATTTTGTTATAATAAATTATAACCATGAGTTAGACTATATGTAGACTTCTGTGAGTCCTTCTAGCAAATCATTAAACCTGGGGGTGATCTTGGGGACCCCCACACATCTCATAATTATGCTGAAAAAGTTATATGAAATAAAAAGCTTGGAAATAAGTTTTATTTCCAAAAAGTTTTTATATATTTCCAGTATTATTACTAGTAATTATAGTGAATCTGCCAAAGAAGTAAAAAACCAGAAAAAAAATTTATTAAAAAATGTAAAAAATAAAATGGTTTAAAATGAAGCTAAAAAGTTAATGAATAATTTATAATATTATATTACTAATAATATTATAAATTATTCAATACTTATAACTAATAACATTGAATAAATTATGTCTAAAATATTTAAAACACCATTGTTGTAATTTTACTGATATTAATTGGAAATACAATATATTGGGACTAGGGAAGATATAACCTGGTGAAAAAGAGAGGACCCCATGCCATTATTGGACTTTTGAATATCCTTGGAAAAACCTTCAAAGCTGTCCAGAAATGTGAACTGCAATGGCTAAGATTAAGAATTTCAGTGAAACAGAATAGCAGCCATTTTTCCTTGGATCAAGTTTAAAGAAACTGAAGAGTCATCTTAACACAAGTCCCTGGATATGAATTTGTCTTTCCACAACAGGTTTAAGTGACTAAAGATCTCAGACTTGACACATGTCGGTGGATCTTGGCAGCAGCTGAGAAATATGGCCTTGGCTTCCAGTACTGAAGTGGGAGCTAAACTCTCTCCTTCATTTTAAAAGTCACTTTTATAACGTATCTTCTTGAGTGAATTCTCTTCTAGCTCAAACATCATAATCTTTACACAAACATGAAAATATTTTTTCTCTTTGTTGTTCAATTCAGTCATATCCAAATTCCAAATATCAGATCACCCTCTCTTCTGATTTCTACCACTCATTTTCTACAGAATGGTCCCACAGAGAATAAATGCTTGGTTTCCTACAAAGTTGTCTGATGATAGTTCTTGGTCCTTCCTTCTTTTTTCTCCCTCTTCTTCCATCCACAAGAGTTTTTATTCAGACAACCAATTTTTAAACTAGAAAGTTTAGATCAAAACACTCCTGAGTATCAAGCATCTGGGGCCTAAATTCATATATAAACTGTGTCTGGGGAATACTCAAAGGTTGTCCTCATGGCCACAGGGTCATTTAAAAGTATAACAAAGGGGGATAAGAGAAACAAGAACCAAGCCTTATAGAGCATAAACTAGGATGGAGGCTGAGGCCATACATGAATGGAACCAGACTGCTAGGATTCAAATTCCACTCTAAGTATTTCTGTTTGACCTTGGACAATTTTCCTAACCACTCTGTGTTATGATATCCTTCTCTCTAAAACAAGATGACAACAGCATCTACCTTATTAAGATTTTATGGAGATTAAATGAGTAAATTCATGTAAATTACATAGACTACCTAGTGTTACATAAATATAGTGACCATCTAATTGGTCACCCAAACTGGGATATTTTGAAGATGGAAAGGGGCATTTTGAAGGGGAATTATGCTAGGACAATAAGTATAATATAATTATAAATATTTTGGTATTATTTTTAAATTTTACTTGAAAGCAAACTCAGATTTTTAGGAAACCAGGTCTTCTACAGATAGCATACCCACTGATATGAACTTCTCCACTTATAAAAGTGCAGAATGTGGTAAAACACACACACACACACATGCACATGACTACACCACTGTGTGATAGGACTCCAGAAGGATGAATTCAGTTGGCATAGGAACACACATTGAACTGTATATATGCAAAGTATATATGGTAGATGCCTTTCAATGTGGTTTACATATGTTTTTGAATTTGACCTTCACAACAGCCCTATGAAATAGGCGCTGTTTTATCTTGGACATACAGGGAAATTAAGTTGCTTGCCCAGGGTCTCACTGCTAATAAGTGGTGGAGCAGGTTCAAACTTCAGAGCTCATGTCCACAACTCTTGTTCAATTTTGACCTTATGACCATTACCAGAAAGATGTTTGAACACATATCTTAGATTAATGCTAAATAACTTCTAATACTTGGCATAACAAAAGCATCTAAAGACAGAATGCCACAAAATCCTGCTTTTGTTGAACTGACTTACAAGTCCGATGTGGGTTTAAAATAATTTTTTAATGAGTGCTTATATATTTGTGTCAGCCAGAAATAGAAGCAAGTAGTTAGTATAAGAACCAAAGCCAGGGAAATCGAAGATGCTAGCAATAACCACAAGTGCAGGATGAATTACACCATTTCTTTAAGGCTCACTGGGATATTTATGGAGGATGGTTCCAGTTTGACTCTCAAGACACTAAACTCTATATAAGTCTTCAAATAAATAAATATAGCACTGCATTATTTAGTGGTATCTGAGAATTTTTTGTTTTTTTTTGGAGAGGCAAGCCTTTGACATAAGGTTGTATTCTATTGTTTTATAACTGGCTTGAACTACAAATACCTTATAAAAGGTGTATAGTTAGATAAGCAGACATCTTAGCTAATTAAATGGCTTGAAACAGTGTATGTAGAACCATTTCTTTAATGAAACCTTATTTTGAGTCCAGGGCCTATCACGGATAAAAGCAGAACTGCTCTGGATGAAGAGAGGAAGACATAGGGACCCAGAACTCCAGCAACTAGGTCTCCTTTACAGCTCTCCACTTAGGTAGCCCCAAAGGCACCTGCATTACATGGCTAGGATGTCCACAACACAGTTTGGAAGTAGAACCCATGAGTGGAAACAAAATCAAACTTCAACTAAAAAAATTATAAATTTAAGCAGATAAAATTTTAACTGACTTTATTTAGGACTCCACTTCATTGGATTTCTACATATTCCCAAATTGAAGCTCTCTGTGTTGCTATATAAGGAATCAAATTATGTCCATGAAAAACAAAAACATACACAAAAAGATCAGTGTTAGCTTACCTTCTTTTGAAGAAATGATATTACTATACCATTGGTAAACATTATTGAAGTCAATCTTCAATATCACCAAGGTATCAGATCTCCATCTGCATTTTATGGAAGATCAGAGAAGGAGGTTAGCTAAAAATTATATGGAAATGCAATTCCACTGCTGACTCTTGAGTATAGACTGAACTTACCATCTTCTTAGGCTTTGGTTTCCTAATACAAACATAGAAGATCATATATATTCTTCATTTAAAAGTTAATCAAAGTTTTTGTGGTTTTAAAGAAAGCAATTATTTAATACGAATTTGAGTCAAATAGGGTATCAAGTTTTTAAAAGGCTTAAAAGTGAATCTAATTGTGGCTGTTTCTTCTCATTTCTATGAGGTGTATATGGAGATAGTGCAAATTTAGGGGGAAAGAAAGTTTCTTTTTTAGTTATAATCACTTATAGTGAAGACTACAGCTAATATATAAGATCAATCAATATATAGGAAATCAAAATATTGTACCAATGTGGTGTTAGGAACCCAGTGGGATGCCCTGTTATCTCCAGAATTGTGGTTAAACATCTGCAGCTGAGAACAAAAGGCTAATATTTCACATTTTGAGTTCAGAGAAACTCAAAAGTGCTGCCACTTTCCAGCAGTGTGCAAACTAACTTCTGCTCAGCTTTATCACCTTCTTGTGAGGATTAAGTGAATTTAAACCATAAGATAGGGGCACCTGGGTGTCTCAGTGGTTGAGTGTCTGCCTTTGGCTCAGGTGGTGATCCTGGGGTCCTGGGATCGAGACCCGCATCTGGGTTCCTTGCAGGGAACCTGCTTCTCCCTCTATGTGTCTGCCCCTCTCTCTGTGTCTTTCATGAATAAATAAATAAAATCTTTTAAAAAACCATAAAATAATGAGAATAGTACTTGACACATTAAAAAAGTTTAGTTACTATATTATTGTCAATACAGGTTTTACTGAGGTTACTTTGTGTTTCTGAGAAGACAACTGTGTTATAAACTTGGTGACAGCAGGAACTCGTGTGATATTTTCTCCCTAGTACATAATACTATGCTTTTACAAAGTGTTGGCTCAGTACATTTTTCTCACAAACTAAACAATATTGGTATTTAATATGCTTTAAAATGTAACTATTGGGCAGCCCCGGTGGCCCAGCGGTTTAGCACCGCCTTCGGCCCGGGGTGTGATCCTGGAGACCTGGGATCGAGTCCCATGTCTGGCTCCCTATATGGAGCCTGCTTCTCCCTCTGCCTGTGTCTCTGCCTCTCTCTCTCTCTCTCTCTCTCCCTCTCTCTCTCTGTGTCTGTCATGAATAAATAAATAAAATCTTAAAAATTATAATAATAATAAAATGTAGCTATATTCTTAAATTGTGTTTCAAAAAACTGAACAGTTATAAATATTATTTAGCACCAAAATAATTAGCTTGATGAATTAATATGTATGGTATATCTATTATGTATATTTGTGTATATACAAGAATATATATTATATACATGAATATTACACACACATATAATCACACAACAAATACTGAAATTACTCTTTTCAAGTACACATGACATATTTACAAAAGTTGATCTTGTATCAGGCTAAAATAAGTTCTCAATGAATTGCAAATAGTTGGAAAAAAAATTCCCATTTGCTGAGCATAATGCAATTAAACTGAAACCAATAAGAAAAAAATAAGGGATCCCTGGGTGGCGCAGCGGTTTGGCGCCTGCCTTTGGCCCAGGGCGCGATCCTGGAGATCCGGGATCGAACCCCACGTCGGGCTCCCGGTGCATGGAGCCTGCTTCTCCCTCTGCCTGTGTCTCTGCCTCTCTCTCTCTCTCACTGTGTGCCTATCATAAATAAATAAAAAAAAAATTAAAAAAAAATAAGAAAATATTCCATATGCTTAGAAAATAAAAACAAACTTCTAAGTAATTAATTGGTTAAAGAAGGAAGCAAGGAAATAATTTTTTAAAAGTGCACCACAAATGGAAACTTGTGGTATGTACTCAAAGCACCTCTTAGGAAAATTTGTAAAACAGGGTAGTTCAGTGGTATCTAGAAGTTAATTTATGTGTATATAATAAAATGAGAAGATTGAAAGTTAATGAGCCAAGATTTTTCTATTGAATCTAAAGAAAAAGTCTGAGCCCTATAAAAGGAGAAAGAAGGAAAGAATAAAAAGTAAAAGCAAAAATTAAAAGGAAGCAATTACAATGATCAATAAGACTAACAGCTGAATCAAAGAAAAAGAAGCACTAATGAATTAGAAAAATATCTGGAAACCTGATTAAGTGAAAGGCGGCAAAATAAATATAAGGAAAATAGGGTTAAAATTATAGCTACCATCTTTTTTACCTCTCGAATATTATGATCAATTTTATGGCTACATTTAGATAAATTAGATAATTTAAAATAAAATTTACCAAAATTGATTCAACAAAACAAAAAAAGCACACCTGAATATACCAAAAACCATTAAAATACTTATTTGACAATCACAATTCACACCCATCTAACTCTTCCCACAAAGGCACCAAACCCAGAGAGTTTTAGAAAATCTTTAACTTAAAAATAATTCTGCTTTTATGATGTTTTCAGAGTAGAAAGGGCAAAACTACCTGACAACTTATTTTTTAATGGTAGTAAACTTTGATAAACTTGATATCCAAATTATATAAGGCATGTACAGTAAGAAAACAAAGGCTAATCTCATTGTAAATATAGATGTGAAATTATAATTATCTCTTTCTCTGTGTCAATTTTACTAGAGAGTTGTTAGGCAAATTGAGTGTACCATTGTTATCAAATAGCATTTATCCTAGCATAGATGAATTGTTCAAAAATAGAAAATATATTTATGTATTCAGCACATTAATAGCTAAAATGTGATAAAAGCATACCTTCATCTCAATAAATGTAAAAAAAAGACATTCAATGAAATTCAATATTCTTTCATAATAAAAGCTACTATTAAACAATTAGTAAACATAAGAAATGGAAAGGCAATATGGTTAGCCTTCTTCAAAATCACTGCTCTCACGAGGGCACCTGAGTGGCTCAGTTGGTTAGCCATCCAGTGCTTGATTTTGATTCAAGTCATGATCTCAGGGTCCTGAGGTTGAGCCCCACATCAGCTCATGCTCAGCTGGGAGTCTGCTTGAGATTATCTCTCTCCCTCTGCCCCTCCCCCACCTCTCCCTAAAATAAATAAATAAATCTGCTATTACTAATATTTTTATTTTTTATGCTGTGTCAGTGGTTTTAATAATTACAATGAGAAAAAGAAAGGAGGTAAGAGATATACAGATTACGTAAGAAAGACAAGGTCATAATTTTTGTTTTTAATTTTTTTAAGTTTTAGTTTTTTTCAAGTTTTAGTTTTTTAATCTTCTTTACTTTTTGTTTTTTTACATTTAGATTTTTTAAATTTAATTTTAACTAATTAACATATAATGTATTATTAGTTTCAGAGGTAGAGGTAAGAAGTGATTCATCAGTCTTATATAATACCCAGTGCTCATTATATCATATGCCCTCCTTAATATCCATCACCCAGTTATCCCACCCCCCCAGCAACTCTCGGTTTGTTTCCTATGATTAAGAGTCTCTCATGATTTGTCTCTCTCTCCCCCTTATTTTGTCTTGTTTTATTTTTTCCTCTCTTCCCTGATGATTGGGTTTTGTTTCTTAAGTTCCACATATGAATGAGATCATACAATTGTCTTTTTCTAATTGACTTATTTAGCTAAGCATAATACCCTCTAGTTCCATCCATGTTGTTGCAAATGGCAAGATTTCCTTCCTTCCTTCCTTCCTTCCTTCCTTCCTTCCTTCCTTCCTTCCTTCCGTTCGTTCTTTCTTTCTTTCTTTCTTTCTTTCTTCTTTCTTTCTTTCTTTCTTTCTTTCTTTCATGGCTGAGTAGTACTCCATTGTATACCACATCTTCTTTATTCATTCATCTGTTGATGGACATCTCATAGTTTGGCTATTGTGGACATTGCTGCTATAAACATTGGGGTAGAGGTGCCCCTTTGGATCACTACATTTGTATTTTGGGGGAAATCTCTAGTAGTGAAATTGCTAGGTTGTAGATTAGCTCTATTTTCAACTTTTTGAGGAACCTCCATACTATTTTCCAGGGAGGCTGCACCAGCTTGCATTCCCACCAAGAGTGTAAGAGGCTTCTCCTTTCTTCCCATCCTTGCCAACATTTGTTATTTCCTGACTTGTTAATTTTAGCCCTTCTGACTGGTGTGAAGTGGTATCTCATTGTGGTTTTGATTAGTATTTCCCTGGTGCCAAGGATGTTGGCATTTTTTCATGTGTCTGTGAGCCATTTATATGTCTTCTTTGGAGAAATGTCTGTTCATGTCCTCTGCCCATTTCTTGACTGGATTATGTGTTCTTTAGGTGTTGAATTTGATAAATTCCTTATAGATTTTTGATACTAGCTCTTTATATGATGAGAGATTTACAAATATCTTCCCCCATTCTGTCGGTGGTCTTTTGGTTTTGTTAACTGTTTCCTTTCCTGGGCAGAAGCTTTTTATCTTGATGGAATCCCAATAGTTCAGTTTTGCCATTGTTTCCCTTGCCTTTGGGGGTGTGTCTAGTAAGAAGTTGCTGTGGCTGAGGTCATAAAGGTTACTGCCTTTGTTTTCCTCTAGGATTTTGATAGATTCCTCTCTCACATTTAGGTCTTTCAAACATTTTGAGTCTATTTTTGTATATGGTGTGAGGAAATGGTTTCCTTCTTCTGCATGTGGCTGTCCAATTTTCCCCACAGTATTTGTTGAAGAGACTGTCTTTTTTCCATTGGATATTCTTTACTGCTTTGTTGAAGGTTAGTTGATCACAGAGTTAAGGGTCCATTTCAGGGTCCTCTATTCTGTTCCATTGAACTATGTGTTTTTGTGCCAGTACCATACTATCTTGATGATTACAGCTTTTTGATAGAGCTTGAAGTCCAGATTTGTGATGCCACAGCTTTGATTTTCTTTTTCAACATTCCTTTGTCTATTTGGGGTCTTTTCTGGTTCCATACAAATTTTAGGATTATTTATTCCAGCTCTGTGAAAAAATTTGATGATATTTTGATAGGAATAGCATTGAAGGTATGGATTGCTCTAGGTAAAATAGACATTTTAAAATTATATTTATTTATTTGAGATAGAGAGCAAGTGAAAGAGATAGCATGAGCAGGGGGGAGGGGAGAGAAAGAGAGGAAAAAACAGGCTCTCCACTGAGCAGAGAGCATGACATGGGGCTTATTCTCAGGACCCTGGGATCATGACCTGAGCTGAAGTCAGATGCTCAATTGCCTGAGCCACCCAGGTTCCCTGGTAACATAGACATTTTAATAATATTTGTTCTTCCAATCCATAAGCATGGAATATTTTTCTTTTTCTTTGTGTCTTCCTTAATTTCTTTCATAAGTGTTCTATAGTTTTCTGAATGCAGATCCTTTGCCTCTTTGGTTAGGTATATTCCTAGTTTTCTGAATGCAGATCCTTTGCCTCTTTGGTTAGGTTAGGTATCTTATGTATTTGATGCAATTATAAATGGGATTGATTCCTTAATTTCTCTTTCTTCTGTCTCATTGTTAGTGTATAGAAATGCGACTGATTTCTGTGCATTGATTTTATATCCTGTCACTTTGCTGAATTCCTGTATGAGTTTGGGGTGGAGTCTTTTGGGTTTTCCACAGACAATCATGTCATCTGCAAAGAGGGAGAGTTTTACTTCTTTGCCAATTTGAATGTCTTTTATTTCTTTTTGTTGTCTGACTGCTGAGGCTACGACTTCTATGTTGAACAGTGATGGTGATAATGGACATCCCTGCCGTATTCCTGACCTCAGAGGAAAAGCTCTGAGTTTTTCCCTGTTGAGAATGATATTTGCTGTGGGCTTTTGTATATGGCTTTTAGAGTATTGAAGTATGTTCCCTCTATCCCTACACGGTGAAGAGTTTTAATCAAGAAAGGATTCTGTACTTTGCCAAATGCTTTTTATGTATCTATTGAGAGGATCATAGGGTTCCTGTTCTTTTATTAATGAAGTGTAGCACATTGATTTGTGGATATTGAACCATTCTTGCAGCCCAGGAATAAATCCCACTTAATTGTGGTGAAGAATTCTTTTAGTGTGCTATTGGATCCTATTGGCTAATATTTTGGTGAGAATTTTTCCATCCATGTTCATCAGGGATATTGGTTGTAATTCTCCTTTTTGGTGGGGTCTTTGTTTGGTTTTGGGATCATGGTAATACTGGCCTTATAGAATGAGTTTGGAATTTTCCCCTCCATTTCTAGTTTTTAAAACAGATTCAGAAGAATAAGTGTTAATTCTTTAAATGTTTAATAGAATTCTCCTGGTAAGCCATCTGGCCGTGAACTCTTGTTTGTTGGGAGATTTTTGAATACTGCTTCAATTTCCTTGCTGATTATGGGTTTGTTAAGGTTGTCTATTTCTTTCTTTTTCAGTTTTGGTAGTTTATATGTCTCTAGGTATGCATTCATTTCTTCCAGATTGCCTAATTTGTTGGTATAGAGTTGCCATATATCCTTATAAGTGTTTGTATTTCTTCAGTGTTGGTTGTGATTTCTCCTCTTTCCTTCATGATTTTATTTATTTGGGTCTTTTCTCTTTTCTTTTTGATAAGTCTGGCTGGGGGTATATCAATCTTATTAATTCTTTCAAAGAATAAACTCCTAGGTTCATTGATCTTTTTACTGTTCTTTTGGTTTCTATTTCATTGATTTCTGCTCTAATTTTTACTAATTCTCTTCTCCTCCTGGGTTCAGACTTTATTTGCTGTTCTTTCTCCTGCTCTTTTAGGTGTAAAGTTAGGTTGTGTATTTGAGACCTTTCTTGTTTCTTGAGAAGGGCTTATATTGCTATGTACTTCCCTCTTAGGTCTGCCTTTGCTGCATCCCAAAGATTATGAACAGTCATATTTTAATTTGTTTCCATGAATTTTTAAAATTATTCTTTAACTTCCCTGTTGACTCATTCATTCTTTAGTAGGATGCTCTTTAGCTTTCATGTATTTTAATTCTTTCCAAATTTCCTTTTGTGATTGAATTCAAGTTTCAAAGCATTGTGGTCTGAAAATATGCAGGTAATCATCCCAGTCTTTCAGTACTGGTTGAGACCTGATTTGTGACTCAGTATGTGATCTATTCTGGAGAATGTTCTATGTGCACTTAAGAAGAATGTGTATTCTGTGGCTTTAGGATGGAATGCTCTGAATATATCTGTGAAGTCCATCTGGTCCAGTGGTCATTCAAAGTCCTTGTATCCTTGTTGATCTTCTACTTAGATGATCTGTCCACTACAGCAAGTGGGATGTTAAAGTCCCTTGCTATTGTATTTTATCAATGTGTTTCCTTAATTTTGTTATTAGTTGTTTTATATCATTGGCTGCTCTCATGTTAGGGGATAAATATTTACAATTGTTAGATTTTCTTGTTGTATAGACTCTTTAATTATGATATAGTGTCCTTCCTCATCTTTTGTTACAGTCTTTGGTTTAAAATTGAATTTGTCTGTTATAAGGATTGCTACCCCAGCTTTCTTTTGATTAGCATGATAAGTGGTTATCTACACCCTCACTTTCAATCTGGAAATATCTTTGGGTCTAAAATGAATCTCTTGCAGACAGCATATCAATGTCTTGCTTTTTTATCCAATCTGATATCCTTTGTCTTTTGATTGGGCATTTAGCCCATTTTCATTCAGAGTAATTATTGAAAGATATGAATTTAGCCACTGTTTCTGAATATTGTCTCTGTTCCTTTCTGGTCTATGTTACATTTGGGCTGTCTTTTCGCTTATAGAATCCCCTTTACTACTTCTTGCAGGGCTGGTTTAGTGATCACAAGTTCTTTTAGTTTATGTTTGTCCTGAAAGCTTTTTACCTCTCCTTCTATTTTGAATGACAGCTTAGCTGGATGAAGTATTCCTGGCTGCATATTTTTCTCATTTAGGACTCTGAATATATCATGCCAGTCCTTTCTGGTCTGCCAGGGCTCTGTGGCTAGGTTTGTTGCCACTCTAGTGTTTCTATCCTTGTAGGTTTTGGACCTTTTGCCCAAGCTACTTTCAGGATTTTCTCTTTGTCTCTGAGATTTCCAAGTTTCTCTATTATATGTCAAGTTGTTAATCTATTTTTATTGATGGTTTTATTGATGATTTTAATGAGGGTTCTCTGTGCCTCCTGGATTTGAATGCCTGTTTCCTTCCCCAGATTAGGGAAGTTCTCCACTACAATTTGCTTCAATATACCTTCTGACTCACTTCCATCTCTTTCTTCTTCTTCTGGGATCCCAATTATTCTGTTTCATTTTATGGTAGCACTTATTTCTCAAATTCTCCCCTCGTGATCTAGTAGTTGTTTATCTCTTTTTTTTCTCAGCTTCTTTATTCTCCATCAAAGCATAATTTTTAGGCAATCTGATTTTCACAAAAATATGCAAAAATATATCCAGTTAAATTATTAATTGGTGGGGATAAGATCTATGTATAAAATCCATAATGTTCCTATATAACAGCAACAGATGCTTTGAAAATCATATATATATATATATATATATATATATATTTAAAAAAGGATTTGCTATATAACAAAACATATGATAACAAAAAATAAATTGAAAACAGTTATTTAAGTTTTACATGGGTAAAATTTTAAAGTAGTTTTGAAGCATTTACAGGGAAACTTGATTAACTGAAATATGCTTTGTTCATAGGTAGGAAGATAAAATACCATAAAGATTTCAACTCTTCCCAATTTATCCATAAATTCATTGTGATTTCAATAAAAATTTCAACAGTGTTTTTCATGGAGTTTGAGCAATTGATTCTAAAATAAATATGAAAAAGTGTAAGTCCCCCCCACCACAAAAAAATCACCTGAGTTAATTGTGAAGAGAAAGAAGGAGGAGGAAGAGATACTTGCAATGCTCGTTATCAACACTTGCTTATATACTTACGGAATTATATACTTATTTATATACTTATATAAGTATAGAATTTTTATTCTCATGGTGTTAGCTCAGGAAAGGGCAAACACATCAAAAGGACAAAAGAGAAAGCAGAAACAAACACAAGACCAAAACCACACAAACCTTACAAATGGGATTTCAGTTCATCTCTCATATTTCATTACTAAATGTCAAACAATAACAAATGATGATGGAACTATTACCTATCCAAATATGAAAAATAATACATGTATTCAATTCCATTCTATTAAAGACCTTACAATCTTTCTTTTTTTAAGATTTTATTTATTTACTTGAGAGAGAGAATGAGCGGAGGGAGGAGGGGCAGACAGAGGAGCCCAATATAGGGCTCAATCCCAGGACACCTGGATCATGACCTGAGCTGAAGGCAGATGCTTAACAAATTGAGTCATGTAGGCACCTTACAATCTTTTCAAAGAATATAATGAATATCTTCATTGCATTGAGGTAGAGAAGATATCTTCAACAAGTAACTAAAAAAGAATAAGTCATAAAGGAATATATTGATACATTTAACTACATTGAAATTATAAAGTTCTAAACAATAAGAGATACAATAAACAAGAAGGAGAAAAGATATTTATGACATGGAGAACAAAGTATTAATATCTAGAATACATATAGAACTCCTACAAATCAATGAGTAAAGACAACAAAAAAGATAATTGTGAATGAGTACCTACTTGCTTTGCTGGATTGAATAAAAATGATTAAGCTCACATATTCTTTCAACAAATAAATTATTTATCTTTCTTTAAAATGGTACAGAAGCTGTCCTTAGAAGATATGGAAAAGAAATTGCTTATCTGAAATAGCCTTTTTCCCCTTCCATCTCAGATTCCCACAAATCTATGTTTTTGGAAGAGTTGAAGAAGTCAGTTCAAAGGATAGAAGGGAATTTGAGTGCCATTCTGGGTAGTACGCAATCTCCTCTGAGTGTGTGAAGCACAGGTAATGCTAAACAAAGTTATAAGATGAACTTATCACATTTAGCCTAAGAATATGCATGTTAAAATTTAACAGATACATCTGAGCATGTTTAACTTATTTATAACAGCTGATCACTGCTAATTTGGTTTATAGTTCCAACCTGTGCTCCATATAAACTCCTTTTCAACCCCATAACAATGAATAAAGGGCATGAAGAGGGAGTTTAGGAAAGAGGAAATTGAAATGGCTATCGACTTTGGATAGTTTAGTGATAAGTAAAATACAAGCTAAAGTAATAATGAAATACAATATTATAGCCATTAATAACAGCTTCAAGATCTGAAAATTCTAAATGTTTGAAGTCTGAGAATATTGGGTAAGGACCTAAAAAAATGGGACTCTTATATAGTGATAGTAGGAATGTACATTTTGGAAAGCATTTTGACAACAACAATACTATTAAAAATGTACTCATCTGACAATCTAGCAGTTCTACTTCTTAGTATATATCCCAGAGAAACTGGCATGTGTGCATAGGAAGCATTGATTTTACTAGTGAAGCCTGGAAGCAATCTAAATACACATCAATAGAGGAGTGAATAAATAAATTGTGGTATATTTAGCTAATAAAATAGGTTATTGTAATTTTTTTAAAAGGGGTTATATATATGTATTGATATTGATAGGGATATCAATAAAAAAGCTAATGAGTAAAAAAGTAAGAAGCATATATATACTGTGATAAAATAGTCCTACACATTGGAACTGGTTACCTTTATTTCAATGGAGAGAAGGAATCAAAGCATGTAGGGGAAAGATTTACACCAAATATGAGATAGAGATATCCTGTAGGAGAGAAGGAAGGAAATATAGCAAGATAAGTATACAATAAAATTTTCAGCTAATGAGTTATTTTCAAATAATCAGTTATTTCCAAGTGATAAATCATTAAATTCTACTCCTGAAACTAATATTATGCTATATGTTAACTAACTGGAATTTAAATAAAAACTTGAAAAATAAAATAAAAAATCTCTCTCTCTCTCTCTCTCTCTCTCTCTATATATATATATATATATATATATATATAAAGAAGCAAATGAATAACAAAAAAACCTCGTATCTTTGTTTTGTTTCTTAAATACCACATATAAATGAAATCATATGGTATTTTTCTTTCTCTGACTTATTTTGCTTAGCATTATACTCTAGTTCTATCCATGTTGTTGCAGATGACAAAATTTCATTCTTTTCTATGGCTGAATAATATATATCTTCTTATCCATCATCTATCAAAACCAAAAAAACAGACTCTTAATTATAGAAAACAAACAGATGGTTACCAGAGGGGATGTTGGTGGGGAGATGGGTAAAATAGGTGATGAGTTTTAAGAGTACACTTAACTAACACTGAGTAATATATGGAATTGCTGAATTACTATATTGTACACCTGAAACTAGTATAACAGTGTATGTTACACTGGAATTAAAAAAAAAAAGACTTATATCAACAGAGCTATAGTAAACATATTCAACCATTAACATTTATTAACTGGTTATGGGCATTTGTTATTTTATTCTCTATAGTTTTACATATTAAAGATCAAGAAAGAAAAAAATATATATAGTATAAGGAATTAGCCTATCTTTGTTAGTGAACTGTGGAGTGCCCTGCTTGGCCTGACAGCCACTGGCACATTTTTTCCAGAATATATCCTAAGTAGCTGATGTGTTTTCCTCCCTGATACCTTTCTGAGGAAGAAAATTACTTACAGGGGTTAATCCAGAACAAAGAGTGAAGGTGCTGGTTCCAGGATAGTTTTTTACTTAATGTATCATCAGTATGCGATTTTTCACATTTAAATGTTAAATAAAGAAAAGCACTTTTTTTATGGCTGGATTAAACTGTGAAGATAATTATATGACTTCTTTATAATAAGTAAAATAGAAAAAAATAAGTAAAATAGTTTCCCATAGAATTATGAAAGATGAAAACATTGAGCAAAATATTCTAATATTTATAGATATGGGATCCTTAAAGATTATAAATAAATTTGGGGGACAATTAACATTCTTGAACATTTATAGAGTACTTTAAGATGTTAAATTTTCCATATTATGTTATTCTCTAAATGTTGTGCACGGATCCCTATACTTGATATGTTGATATTAATAGACATTAAAATGAAATGTCCAGATCTAATAAGTTAATACAAAAGTTCTCCCATCTCTCAGGCTCACTTAGTTTTTCAGGTCTAATTAAAATCCAAAATAAAATATTCAAGGCATGTAGTGTCTTAGAGTGAGTCTTGACAGCAGGACAATTATCACTTTATTTTAAAAGAAATAAAAAAGAACAGGAGCAGAACCATTTTGCAATGCACTAATGGCCTTATGATTAAATTGTTCCATGTTTAAAAAAAAACAATTGATGTACTGAGTAATCTGTTGTGTAATAAAAAGTACTTTCCAAATATCACAGTATTTTAATTAAGACTTTTTGTGTTCTTTCCTTTATACACATTACAGAGAATTCTATGTTCTCACATGGCTCTGTAGTGTTTTGAATATGATTATTTTCAGTAGTGCTGAGAGTAACATTCTTAATGAGTCAGAATCTCAAAATGAGGTCTTGAGAGTTTCTTCAAAATGAGGGTGTTATAATCTTAAATGATGGCCAAAAATCTCAACAAGCTCTTTTTGGAGAGCTTCTCATGGGATTACCCTACCACTTGTTGCTGTGTCATTCACAAGGCATCACACCTCTTGGGATAATTCAGCTGTGTCTTCTGTGCTGATGTGACATTTACAGGAGGGACACTTGCAACTTTGATTTTCCAGTCTTAAAAGATGATTTCATGATATCATATCAGAGGCTAACTTGAAGACTAGAAGGTGATAACCTTTTTCTACTCAAGGATTAATGTGTTTCTTGCTACTTAATTGTTTAGTTTTTATCTTACTTTGGTAATTGTTGCTAGGACTTGGATCTTCACAAAGTCAATTATTTTCCAGTTTCTGAGGGACTCTGGCCAAACAACCATGCCCAAACATACTTAAAGGTGAAGAAAGGTGAAGAACGAGGATGACTTCCAAGGGGATAATATTGGATTGTAAGTAAACAGGGCAACCTTCAAGTTGTTATTCTAAAGATTTAGATAGTTTAGTGTTAAGAACAGGGAGGCTTGCCTTATCTTAGTAATATGCTGGGACTCACTATATTCTCAGGGGTGTTCCTTGTATTTCGACTCTTTCTGCCAAGATCAAGTTGTTTCTTCTTATGCATGATAAAATAGTTCAGTGATTCATCTGAATCTTTAAGTGAACAAATGTAATAATTTCTTTTTAGTCTTTCTTAGATTCTGATGTTGGATGAAATGCAAAAGAAGCACTCTAATAAAAAATGCATATTTTGCCATTATGAATCTTTGCTGACTCTCAGAGATAGAGACAAGAAGGAAGGTAAAGACAAATAGAGACTAGGGAATGGATCTTAAAAATTTTCATCACAAGAAAAAAAATTTATAACTATGTATGGTGGTAGATGTTAATTAGACTTATTGTGGTGATCACACGTTATATACCTAAAACTAATATGATGTTATATGTCAAGTATACCTCAATAAAAAAATAAATATTGAAGTAGAGAAATATGAGAGATGGGAAGGGAGAGGATGGGAGGGGAGATAGAATGAGAATCTGAGAGACACTTTTGTGCTTGTGCACACATGTGGATGCATCTAAAAGATTCCACAACTTTGTTTTCCAGTTAAATTGAATGTTTTAGTCTTCATCATGGTTTGTCAGGCATTTTAAGTCTAAGTAGTCAGACCACTTCAGTTGTTTTAACACCCCAAATCCAAATGATTGGACAGCTTAAACAATCCAATTGGGTCAATCATTTAGCAATCCTAGGGACTGAACAAGTGATTGATGTGGTATATGAGACAGACTCAGACTGTAATTTGTTACTTCAGAGAAAGAAAGCTAACAAATTCTTTTGGGAAACCCAAGAGGAATTGAATAAACTTGTGTTAAATGATAGGATAACAATATTACATTACTGGGTGGTTAGTCCTAAGAAGAGTCTTCCACACATGGAAGGAAAAAAAGACTACAAAAGTAAGCCTGCCTAAATATATTCCCAGCCCTGTCTTTCTGAAAGAGACAAATAGCCTCCATATGTTGGGTTTGAGGGAATTAATCACATCCTTTGCCCTCAAAATGACAGATTGAAAACGAGGCACAGGAATCAGAAAATTGTAATGTCAGTTTTATTGAAGGTAAAGCTGGATTGGCAAATACAGCTTGGATGTGGCCTATCTAGCTTTCTAATATTTCTTTCCAGAGTTATGTTTGAATTCACTTGAGCAGTAAGACCTTCAGAGCAGTAACTCATCCAACCAGCAATGCCTCACCATGTCGAGCCAGGAAACTCAGGTCAGGGACATGAGGAGTCTTCCTGTATGTGTGCAGTGACTTACCATGTTAAGCCTAACCACCAGAAAAATATGGATCAGTAAATAACAGACTCTTCAACATATCAAACAGATAAATCACAGCTCCTTCTGTAAAGAGGAACAAATGAGGGGCAACTGGGTAGTTCAGTCAGTGGAGTGACCAACTTTTGGTTTTGGCTAAGGTCATGATCTCAGGGCCATAAGATGGAGCCCCTCATTGTGCTTTGCACTGAGTGTGGATCCTGTTTGAGATTCTCTCTTTCCCTCTTCCTCTGCTTCTTCCCCCCCCCCCACACACACATAGAGGAACAGATGAGATGTAGAAGGGAAGATAGATGCTTCTCATCAACACCTTTGAAAGAACAGAAGCTCCTATTTTATAGACCAGTAAGAACAGAGCGAAGGAGACAAAGTGGCTTTCTCCAAACCCTTCCTCGAAGGGTACACAAAAGGTACTCTTATTTTATTCACAATCTTGAAAAAACAATCCGTGTGAATATGGGAAGTTTGGCTCAGCATTTTGAGGTGGTGATAAGAGGTTCTGAATTTATTAGAGAGAACAATGGAGCAAGGACAGTAGAGTGGGGATATACATTTATGGAGCATCTACTGTGTCACATACCATTCTAGGCTCTTACTACCAGAAAGTACAAGGTTATTATCTAAGGTCAGGCAGCTCAGAAAAGAGAGAAATTAGGTATATGTCCAAGTTATTTTGGGATAAAATCTGACGATTTTTCCACCATACTACTCTGTTTCTATAACATATAGTAACATCTTTGGACATATCCTTCTAACTACCATTGCAAGAATGGGAAGTCCTACTAAAATTATTCACAGTATCCAAATACAGAAAACAGTCCAAATGTTCATAATTTGATAAATGGATAAGCAAAGTGTGATATATCAATACTATAGAATACTGTTCAACAACCAAAAGGAATGAACTACTGACATATACTACAACATGAATTGACCACTTAAAAAATATGACAAGTGAAAGAAACTAGACACGGAAGATCAGATATTGTATGATTCCATTTATATAAATTCTCCAAAAGGCAAATCTAAGGAGGCAGAAAACAGATGAGTGGTTGCCTGGGGCTGACTGTGGGGTTGGGGATTGACTGCAAACAGGCATAAGGGAACTTTTTGAGATGATGGAAATGTTTTAAAATTAGATTATGGTGATGGTTGTAAAACTCTATAAATTTAATAAAATAATTTAATTGTATGCTTAAAATGAGTACATTGTATGATATATAAATTATAACTCAATAAAGTTGTTTAAAATATATTTTTAGCAAAGGGGGTGTGAATTGTGGGTGCCCCCTGTTTCCTCAACTTAATATTTCTACTAAAGTTTGCTTGAGAATTCTTGATATCTACTTTTTTATATTATGCTAAGCATGGCATTTAAGATTGTGTTAAAGGAGATACTTCCTTAAAATTTATTGCTCTCATATGAATGTTGGATAGTTATTCTGTTTCAATAATGTTGAAGAAGCGGAGTTGGAAAAGATCTGGGTTTCTACTTATAGGAGGAGAGAGCTGGAGAACACTTCTAAGATCAGCTCTCATCCAATCAAAGAGGCAGAAATCACTCTGAACTAGATGGTGGGATAAAGAATAATGGTGTAACCTTCCCCTTATCCTATACATGCCTGAATTAATGACAACACCACTTACTGTAGCAGGTTTTGGAGTAAGTATCTTCAACTGTTATCTCATCTAATACACCCAACAGTCCCTTTGAAGGAAATTAGTCGTGGTGAAGACTGATCCATCTGCTCACCAAACCCATTTCTTCCTTTTATTTGGGCACACTTGAGAGATCCCAGCCCCCTTGTAGTTAGGGGTGATGGTGAGACAAGAGCATTTGAGTTTATCAGGGAAATGAGAATAGAAATGGTTGTGCTGCTTCCAGACCCACTCTATTAAAAACTCCAAACCAGGGGATATCCAGTCATCAGAATAGGCTTTAAGCCACTAAAAAATCAATGGAAATATATTAGTATGGAGAACATTATATATAAGACATCCTTTCAGAGATAGTACTGTAAGTGATTGGAAAGAAAAAAAAAAGATAAGCCACTCATGTAGTGAAGGAAGAGGAGACCCTTCCATGGCTCAAGTAGCTCCAAACCATCTTTCAAGGAGGGTGGCACAGGTTAACCACAGCCCTGAGTATTGCTTAGCAGAGCATTGCTTAATTACTCAGGACAGCAGGGTGGAGGCCACAGCTGCCATTAATTACCTATCTTCTTTGATCTTACCACATGCAGTACTCAGTCCCTCTTGTAAATAAATACGTATTTATTGACCCTCCAAATATTTATTTAGCACCTACTGTGGCAGACTCGAGTACTGGGAATATAGCTGCAGATGAGAAAAAGTCCTTGTTTTTGTGGAGCCTACATTCTTGTGGAAAGAGGCATTTTATGAGTAAAACAAAATAAATAATACTTCGGATATTGATATGAGCTATGAAATAGAGTGACATGCTACAAAAAAGGGCAGTGAGATACAGAGAGATGGGAGCGGAGGGAACAGGATGGAGCTTTCAGCCATAGAGTGTTGTTAGCAAGGGATTCTTTGAAGACATTCTGTCCAACCTAAGGCCTAAGGGATAGGAAAGAGGTTGACACATGAAGATATGAAGGAAGAACATTCCAGGGTGAAGGAGTACAAGTTCAAAGGCTGGCATAGTTGTGTGCTTGGCAGAGACAACAGAAAGAAGGCATGCATAACTGGATTGTGGCGGGAAAAGGAGAGGTGCATTTGGAGACGTGCTGAGGTCTGAAGGGGTAGGGTTTTCCCAGTCATTGTAGGGAGATTATATTTAATTCTAATGGCAACAGAGAAACTTTGGAGAGTTTGAATGTAGAATAATTGAAAACTGTTATTTTGAAACTGTGCCAAAGCAGCCTACAGAAGGCTGCTTCATGTCGCAGTCTAACATTGCCTGCAGATTGCCACACTTGACTCATGGGAGAGAGGTTGCAGGAATCTAGCTGGCATTATGTTTATTCATGGAAAGAAACTCTTATCACAACTTGGAATTATGTCAGGGTGACTATAAAGCTGGAATCATACTTTTCTAAGGAGTTTCAACTAACTGAATGGTGTTAGGAAGAAATGTCTAGTTTTGTTTTTTTTTAATTTTATTTTTTTAAAGATTATTTATTTATCCATGAGAGACAGAAAGAGAAATAGAGATAGAGAGAGAGAGGGAGAGAGAGAGAGAGGCAGAGACACAGGCAGAGGGAGAAGCAGGCTCTATGCAGGGAGCCCGACATGGGACTTGATCCTGGGACTCCAGGATCACGCCCTGGGCTGAAGGCAGGCACTAAACCGCTGAGGCACTCAGGCATCCCAAATGTCTATTTTTTTTAAAACTGATCTGCTTAAACAACCCACCAAATAAACCCAAATGGCTCAACTGATATTCAACACAGCATTAAATGGCTAAGCAAATTTCTTTTAAAAGAAAGCAATTTAATGATCCATAGAAAGCAATCATACGCTTGACATCCAAAAGAAGATAAGTCTATGGTTGGGGAGGCAGTGTGATACTGCCTCAGTGTGATACACAGTGATAGATAGAGAAACTATAAGTTATCTGACAAAAAGGTTCGGTCTTATGATAAAATACAAGGTAATGCAAACTAAGGAAGAACATTAATAAAATAGCAATGTAAGCTCCCAATTAATCAGATGTCACTTGACTTGGAAGAACCAGGAGGATGATCAACAGTTGTGAGGATAGAATGCCAAAAGGAATTTTTTTTAATTTTTATTTATTTATGATAGTCACAGAGAGAGAGAGAGAGAGAGAGAGAGAGGCAGAGACACAAGCAGAGGGAGAAGCAGGCTCCATGCACCGGGAGCCCCACGTGGGATTCGATCCCAGGTCTCCAGGATCACGCCCTGGGCCAAAGGCAGGCGCTAAACTGCTGCGCCACCCAGGGATCCCCCCAAAAGGAATTTATAAACAGCTCAATCTCCTAGTCTTTGAGGAAGCAATGTTTGGGACAAATACATTAGATAGCTCTTGTATGAGCAGCTTATTACCAAGTCTAGAACAATTACTTTTCAAGTCTCCAAGATACTGAGATGTCTTTGTATTTCTTCCCCAGTGAATGGTACTAGGGGAGATGAGTACAGGAGAATCTGAAGAATAGGGATATATAAGACCTAAGTTTTACACACACAAAGTCAATCCAAAAATATTGGGACTCCTTCACTATCAATTGCCTAACCCATTGAGTTAAACAGTTTTATTTGCTTTCCCCCCTTCCCCTGGCTATCAAATGTCAACTTAAGCCATCTTTAAACAGCCCTGCTATTTTTCTAGATGGTACCAATTAGTACTGATTTTTAAAATTTATTTTTATTTATTTTTATTGCCAGATGAACTTTAGTCTCCTACACCAAGAAGAGGCCACTGGACAGATGTTTCAAAATCTCTCAATATGTCTCACACATCTCTTTTCAATCTCTTCTATTTCAGCCCTTTATCATTGATATGTTTATAAACCACTGACTAAAATGAATAATAATAATAATAATAATAATAGCAAAATGAATACCATCATTCCAGACTAAACTTCTTCATAAATCTAAGGTAGTTAAGGCTAGAATATTTGTAGATTACCACATTAAAAAAAATTACCTCTTAAAGAATTTGCCTATTTTGATTATCAACTATAAATACTATAGTATTTAATCCAGGGATTATAAACCCAAGATTAAAATTAAAAATATGTTTAAAACTGTAGTACGTCACAAGGCTGATTAAAAATTCACAACTTTTTTGGCTGTCTAATGCAGAAGGATAGGAATCCTCATTTGGGGATTGCACATAGAATATCCTTTTCACCACATTTTAGAATACAGCCAAATAGTAAGATTGTTTGAAGGCAATTTATGAGAAAAGAAATGCTCTGATCTTAATCCTGAAGATCCTTGCTTCTACAGATAGACTCAGGTCTCTATATTCAAAAGAAATACATAGTTACCATGGGTAACACATGTGTTCCCAAAAGCTGGCTCTGTGAGTTTATACTAGTGGTAGTGAAGGGATACAGAATCTAAGATTTTCAGTCCACACAAGCAAGAGGCAATGAGATTTAATGGAAATCATTGAATTCTCCACGCCCAGAGCTTGTTCACTTGTTTATAGTCTCAGTCTGTTGTACACCCATGAAGGCATAGAGTGTTTCTGGATATATGGCCCTAACACTGCGCTTGGTACAAAAAAGGTACTCATGGTAATATGTGGTAGTTTGTAGAATGACTTTTAGTCAAGGGATCAATATTTTAGTCCAGTGCTTCTCAAACTACCTATGGAGAACTAGGTTGTTTTTTGACTTTGCAATCTGTCTCAGATTGATTATTTTATTTTATTTTTTTAAAGATTTTTTTCTTCTTTATTCATGAGACACACAGAGAGAGGCAGAGACACAGGCAGAGGGAGAAGCAGGCTCCATGCAGGAAGCCTGATGAGGGACTCGATTCCAGGATTACTCCCTGAGCCAAGGGCAGACGCTCAACCACTGAGCCACCCAGGCATCCCATCAGATTGATTATTTTATAAAATGCCAACAAGTGAATTACTACAAAATAAAATTTAAAGACAAAAAAGAGTTCTAAGTTTTAATTATTGGATGGAATAGATAAAAAACTGTCAAATTGCTTTCACAGTTTCTAAATGCTTTTTCTTAAATTCTTCTCCTGTTGAGAATGAGAAAGTTTTCATGAACCAGTTACTATCAGAGAACCACACTTTGATTAGCACTTTTTAAAGTACTTACTCTGCCTCTAATTAAACTTGGTGAATTTGTTTTAAACCCTTTGAGGTCTGTTTGATCACTTGTAAAATGGGGAACAGAGCTGCTTTCCCAGAGGCTGGTACCTGAAGAAGTCCTACTTTGTTCTTATACCCCCAGATTAGGTCTAATCAGTACTTCTGAATGTGAGTTATTGGACAGTGGTGAACCAATGTCAGGCTCAGGCTTCTCTTTCACCACCTCCTAATCTGACATAAATCCATAAAGCCTTGGTCCTGGGACCAAGGCTACTATAACCCTGAAACTGACCATTCACTGGACTGATCTTAGAAAACTGATAAACAATTTTAGCATAGTAGTGATCTCTCCCTCCCCGGAAATATTTTATATTCCTGGTGCTGCTGTATATTATCTTTGTAGCACTTAGCAATAGCATACTATGTATTTTGCTTATTTTGTTTATAATCTGTTTGAATGTAACTTCAGTCAGAGCTAAAGTTTTAAGCCTTTTTTGTTCATTACTGTGAAAAAACCCATCAAACTGTGCTTGATACAAAATGGACAGCAAATGAATATTTTTTTGTTAAAAAATAAATAAGGGAATTAACTCATTGATATTGTCTCAGTAATTTAATGTGAAGATTCTTCATGTTCACTAATTTAAGAATTTGCATTTTACTATAGGTTTAATGGAAAACTCAGTATTTGAGGTAATTTGAACACAATTCTGTAGCTTTTTCAGCTTGGCTATTTATACTTTTAGACGTATTTTTTCCCTCATATATCAAAGAGGATTTTAATGTAGGTCAAATTCAAAGTTCTCTTTCAAAACCATGGTTTGGGCTCATCTAAATACAAAAAAACAAATGCACATCAAACTTATTTTTAATGCAAAAAATATGTTTTAAAAATACTCAATCACAAATGATTGAGTGGAATCTTTTCCCATTTTCTAAAATAATTATACTTTTAAACTTAAAAATGAGCATGGAAATTTTGGCCCTAAGGATGTATGTGTATATATACAAATGTATATATCATTCATGAGAAAAATTCAAGTACCTGTTTTCAGGTACTTAATTTTTTCTCAACTGCAATTACACCATCACATTATAGCACTGTCAGCAGTAAAACTAAACTGAATTTTATTATCCTACATTTATAGTATGTTGAGAAAAAGCCCCAATCTTTTAATTCATGTTAAGCAGTCTTTACTTATCCTTTCAAGAAATTCAAACAATGCAAGTAAATAAAACACAAATCTGCCTTATGATGTTACCCACTACAGAGACAAGGAATGCAAATATATTTAAAAATATACAAACTTTTATATTTAAGTTTTTGGCCACATATGCCTTAATAATTAAAATACACACACACACACACACACACACACACACACACACTTTCCATATGTTTTCTGTTCTTTCCTGCTCCCATCTTGCCAGTCAGCTTTTTCAACTTTTCCCCTCTATTATCTGATTGTTTCATTTCAGTATTTACATTTTTAATACAGTTTTTATGTTTAGCTATACTTTCAACTTCTCCACAGAAGGAAAATTTTTTATGCTCATTTTAAGATTTCAAAGTTAAACATTGAAATATAGAGCATAGGTGGGACCACATTTTCCTTCTTCCAGTGCTTCTGCCCACATGTACTCAAGAAGTAGGAACTCTGATCTTTCCATAACAAATAAAAAGTGAAACTTGACCTTTCTTCCATTTGCTTCTCACCCCACCCTCCACCTCAAGAAGACTGACATAATTGGTGAAATTGAGACGAGAGCCCTTGCACTTGTTTCACTTAAATATACTTCCTCCTCCCCTCTTTGAGATCTGTTTACCTTAAGGAGGTGTGTGTTTTTTCTTAGGCTTCTCCATAGGGTAAATGTCCTTGGTTCAGGGCATGCAACCCTGAACCATAAACCTTGGTTTAGGTCCTGGCTCCAGGGCCTAAAGGGTATAGGAGGGGTTCTGGATGAGCATGTCTATTCTGAAGACCTCAACTCTCCTTTAGAGGACTAGTTCTGATCTGTAGATCTGGGAGAAATGAATTAAAAAAAAGACTTTAATTCTGGTCATAGATCAAGGTACATTCTTTAATCCAATATTACAAACTAATATTAGTTTTATTATTATAACAATGTTTAAATGTCTTTTTGACTAAGTATGTGTCTGAACTGATTATCGTATCTATTCTCAGTCATTTCAGTACATGGAGAGGAATGCAGAGTTGGGATGAATAATCATTCTTATGTCAGAATAGTGAGTAGAATTTGGGTAGGTGGATATAAGGAAGGAAGTGTTTTAGATGTAGGGGATAATGTGAGTAGAAGTGTGTAGAATGGTTGCCCACTTCTGCAGTATGTGTTTGTGAACAATATGTCCTTTATGGCTGGAGCTTAGGATGTTTTTTTGGCTTCAATGGGAAAAAACGCTGGATAAAATAGAATGGGAATAAATGTTACAAGTAAGGACCACAGAAGCTTTTAAATTGATCTGGTCAGATGCTAAAAGGCTAAAAAAATATGAGTGATGTGAAGGAAAGTCTGCAAAAAACGATAGGAATAATGAGAGAAAGTTGGAGGGAAGAAAACCGGGGGAAAATTATTGCTTGATTGATTAACTCAGGACTCAGAGAGCTTGAGTAACTTTCCCAAGGTCGGGATCCCTGGGTGTCGCAGCGGTTTGGCGCCTGCCTTTGGCCCAGGGCGCGATCCTGGAGACCCGGGATCGAATCCCATGTTGGGCTCTCGGTGCATGGAGCCTGCTTCTCCCTCTGCCTATGTCCCTGCCTCTCTCTCTCTCTGTGACTGTCATAAATAAATAAAAATGTTCAAAAAAAATTAAAAAAAAAAAAAAAACTTTCCCAAGGTCACCACTGGCAAGTCTGGGCATTTGTGTTGGAACCCAGATCAGTCTGAATCGGAAGATCATGCTCTTCATCTTTAAAGGGAAACTGTTTCTTTATTCACAGCACTTCTGACACCAAATGTATTTATTTTCCACACCAACAACCTTTCCAATTCTCTGTGGACACCAACCAGGTATCCTACTATTTAATTCCTTCTGAAACTAACAACCCAGAGTTGGCACAGACCACACAGTTTAAGTGGTCAGTCCCACAAGACTCCTCCCCACTCCCTCCTTTAGATACCAATAACAAGTAGTGGATCTCCAGGTTACTCATAATTCTCTCTGCCTTGGCTACAATTGGGGGTTCCCTGATCCTTTCCTTAGTTTCTATAATTTACTGTAATGGCTCACAGAACTCAGGGAAATACTTTACTATTACTATTTTATTATAAAGGATATTTTAAAGGATACAAATAAACAGCCAGATGAGAAGTACATAGGTCAAGGTCTGGCAGAGTCCTGAATGCAAAAGCTTCTGTCCTTGTGGAATTTGGGAACCACCACTCTCCTGGCACATGGTTGCATTCACCAACCTGGAGTCTCTCTGAATCTCCTTAGAGTTGTTTATGGAGGTTCCATTACTTAGGCACGATTGATTAAATCATCCGCTATTGGTAATTAACTTGATCCCCAGCCACATTTCCCTTTCTGGAGGTCTGGGGTGAGGCTAAAAGCAGGTTCCAATCCTCTAATTTCACTAGTCAGTTCCTTTGGTAACCAGCCCCCATCCTCCAAAAGTCACTTCATTAGCATAAACTCAGGTATGTTTGAAAGGGAATTATGAATAATAAAGAATGCTCCCTTTACCCTTAGCACTCAAGAAATCCCAAGAGTTTTTAAAGTTCTGTGCCAAGAAGTAGAGATGAAGATCAAAAAATATTTCTTATGTCACAGTAGCACATCCTTTATATGACAATTCTATTTTTATAAGAAAATGATTTCCATGTGAGGTGCCTGCAACACTACAGAGAAACGCAGTAAGTTGTTGGAAATGTAGGCTTAGGTGCTCAGTTTGGTATCATCTGTGGAAAAAGTGAGAGTAAAACTATGGGAATGGGTGAGATCATTAAGAGAATGTCTACAAAGTAAGCTAAGAAGAAAAATGCCTATGCAAGGAACTTAGGGAATGCCTAAATGGAAGGGCCAGGATGAACACTCACAATTCCTTGGGGAATTTCTAGTGATTTAGTCCTTGAATCACTGCATCAATTATATCTAATATGGTAGAGGATTTAAAAATGCTTTTTTTGGGATCCCTGGGTGGCGCAGCGGTTTGGCGCCTGCCTTTGGCCCAGGGCGCGATCCTGGAGACCCGGGATCGAATCCCACATCGGGCTCCCGGTGCATGGAGCCTGCTTCTCCCTCTGCCTGTGTCTCTGCCTCTCTCTCTCTCTCTGTAACTATCATAAATAAATAAAAATTAAAAAAAAAAATAAAAATGCTTTTTTTTTTAATCCCAGAGAAAATTTACTTGGGATTAAGAAATTACTGAAATGCATTTATAGTAAATAAACCTCTGCACTTATAGAATTACTAGAAGTATATTTAGTTATATAAAATTTATATATAATTACATCATGAACACTGGCATGGTGGAATGTTGGCGACTTGAGAATTGTCATGCCATTAACAAATTTATTTACTCAACCTGTTATTTCATTGATTAATTCATGGCTTTAAAATATGAACTATTTATTGACTTTATACTCTGCTCGACAAGAAATCTATGTATTGATGAAAAGTAAGATTTCAAAGATACCGTTGATCAACAATATATAAACTCCTGTCTATTTTTTATTTTATTTTTATTTATTTATGATAGTCACAGAGAGAGAGAGAGAGAGAGAGAGAGGCAGAGACATAGGCAGAGGGAGAAACAGGCTCCATGGACCGGGAGCCCGATGTGGGATTCGATCCCGGGTCTCCAGGATCACGCCCTGGGCCAAAGGCAGGCACCAAACCGCTGCGCACCCAGGGATCCCCTATTTTTTTTTTTAATTTTTATTTATTTATGATAGTCACAGAGAGAGAGAGAGAGGCAGAGACATAGGCAGAGGGAGAAGCAGGCTCCTTGCACCGGGAGCCCGACGTGGGATTCGATCCCGGGTCTCCAGGATCGCGCCCTGGGCCAAAGGCAGGTGCTAAACCGCTGTGCCACCCAGGGTTCCCCCCTGTCTATTTTTTAAATGTGAAGTTCCTCAAGATATATCTGATCAAATGTTTGTCTGGCTATAACTCCTGGGATGGAGTGTGTGTGACGTTAATATAAAGAAGTTCAGGCATGTGTTAGGGACTGAATTATGTCCCCTCTCCTCGAATTCATTTGTTGAAGTTCCAACCCACAAATGTAACTATATTTGGAAATAAGACATCTGAAGAAGTGAATAGGTGAAAATGAGGCCAGAGATGTGAGGCCCCAATTCAGTAGGACTGATGTCCTTCTAAGAAGAGAGAGAGAGAAACTAGGCACTCCTGCATAGAGGGTAGATTGCATGAAGAGTACAAGGAGGCTTCAGGAGAGTCAACCTTGAAGGTGTCTTGATCTTGGACTTCCAGCTTCCAGACTGTGAGAAAATAAATTTCTGTCATTTAGTCCACCTAGTCTATGGTATTTTGTTATGATAGTCCTCGCAAATGAATATACTATGAAACTAGGAACTTACCTTTACAGAGGGTCAAGCTCCAGCTAATATTAGAGGGGATTTTTAGATTGAGAGTATGAAACAAATATTGATTAGATGCTGACAAAATAGACCAGCCTTTTCAAAAATTTAAACTGAAATGTAGGTCTTGTGATTCACTGGGTGGAAGAGATGGGCAGCACCAGGTCTCTGGGTCTCTGACCAATTACATTGGTTTTGATTATAGAGACAGTGGGCAGAAACTATATTAATATTTAATTGTGAAATATCTTGCCTTTGGTGCATGGGCGGTAGGGGGGAAGCCATTAGAAAGACTTTGGCTTCTCCTGATTTTATATCTATGGTGATAGGCAAGGCTATTTTGAAATAATGAACATATAAAATGCAAACCACTCACATTTTATCCTTGCACAAGAACTTGTAAAGATGCCTGACAAGCACACAAAAATGCTCCTTTTAATGTTTTTAGGAGGATAGCTTAAGGTTGTTTTCAAAGTTTCAAGATCCAAATGCAAAGGACTCCACTTCTTTACAAGTGGTTTAATCCCATGGGTAGTGTGGTTATAATCCAGATGACTCTCTTGAGGGGCATGGAGAAAGAATGCTAATTTTTGTGTGTGTGTGTGTGTTGAAAGGACCATAAAGGAGAAACAGATCATACTTTGTGGGTTGATAAACAGCTCAACACACACAACCAGCAGAATGAACACTATGCACATTGCACAACTAACTTTTTTTTTTTTTTTTTAAGGCAGAAATGGGGGAGAAGAGTTCTGGATTTTATTTCTCTTCTCTGACCCCTCACTTGGTGAGATGGCAAGGATAAAAAGGATATATCAGAATTTAAAATGTGACATTGAAAGAAAAAGTTTAGAATATGATAAATATCTAGATATGGAGCTTGATTTACTTTTTCTTCAATTTCTGTTTTAAAATGAAAAAAATTGAAAATGGCTTCAGAAATTACTAGACGCAAAATTTTGATGGTCTTATTTAGATGACCTGTGAAAGGAAAATTGCAGTAGAAACAAAATCTGAAATTTCACTTTGCTTGGGTTAATTTTATTCTTGATAGATGACTTTGGGAAGGTTCTATTTGCAGAAGAGCTCAATCTAATAGTGAGTAGGGAGTGCAGGATAAGAGAATTTGTAAATAATAAAAGTATACCAGTTGCATGTGAAAGCCTCAGTCATGAATTCTCTGAGAAGTTCAAGATTATTCACACACAAACCCTTTCTCTCTCTCTCTCCTTCTTTTATCTTATCTTCCTTTTGTTGTTGTTGTTGTGTGAGGCATTCATTAATAGTAAGGGAACACACAATCACTTTTAATAGACATGATCCTTGTAACCCTGGGGAAAGATCAGTGGTGATACTGTCTTCCCTCTTATCCTTAAGAATTGTCTGTTCTACATCGGGCTGAATGAAATTTGTATTTTCTCAATAAGTGAAAACACTGTTTCTTAAATACATCAAAGCCCATTTGAATTGGGTCACATCATATTTTATCAAACAGATTTTAATTTTTTCCACATTTAAAAAATTTCCAGATTATTCCAAATTTTACATGCCAAATTCTGCCCTCAATTAGGCACATGCAGCTAATTGCACACACATAACTGAGGGCAGAGTTTGGCATTTGGAGTTGAAGGTCTCTGAAGCTCTGATTTTTTTTCCTGGAAAAGCACAGACTTTAATCTATGAATTTTAAAAAACTTCAAAATTATTGACATCACTTTTCCAAAGTTGCTTTCAAGCACTGATTAGTTAATCCACCACACCCTGGTGTAATCACTTTTTATTATCTTTTTTGCAATGATACAATAGTCATACAAATGACCTTTTAGTTTTTTGCAGCCACACAAACAAGACTGTGATAGAATTAAGGTTAAAATTTAGCATTCTAAGTCTGTGCTTCATGATGATAACTGGAACTATTCATTAGCATTACATAATGTATAATAAATTTGTTTTTTCTTGATTATTGCTTCTTTTCTTATTCAAAATATTATTGCTTTGCTATACTTTTTCCAAATTATAAAGCTAATATTGGAAATAATGTCAGCAATACAGAAAAATGTAGGGAATGAGATAATCACTTGAATTCTCACTACTATGAAGGTGCCATTTATATTTTATTGCATACTCTTTTAGGAATGTCATCTGACTTTTTCCTCTAATTCTATATTGATAGAAAAATATTTATTGTAACCAGCTTTTTCTCCAGGAAATATTGGAAATATTTTTATGTGAAGGAATACAGATACCTCTTTTAAGGCCCACATACTATCTTGTTGGACTAGCAAATCTCCAGCAAATCAATTATTTTCACAAAACAAATTGTGCTGCATTGCTGTGAACTCTATTATTATGAATTCATTTGTTTATTGTGATTAATAACTGGAACTCTGTTCTCTTTTAGCTATGTCAAAGGCTATCTAAACCAAATCTATTTGTTCTTTTTAAAAACTATCATTTTGAATTATCCATAGAATTATACTCAGATATGGAACTTAAGAATGTCCTGGCAATGGAAACATAGGTATGTAAAGTCCTCAGAAAATTGTTAAATGTATTTTATAAATAGTCTCTTATTACCCATCTTTAATCTGATGACCTGCTAAAAATATTCATATTGATATGGATTTTGAACATTTCTTTTTCTTACCAATTCTTAGGAGGTTAGAGTAAGCAGTGGAATGGAAAATGTTGGGTCATCTATATTTCAAGTAATCAATTGCTAAATACTAAATCTAGAGTGATGTGTTTATGCTTATATGAATAGTGTTTGAAAAATTAAGAGAAACTCCATCCAGGCTCTGCACATTACCATTCTATTCTTTGTTGCTCCCACACTTCATCTCCTAAAACCTTTCCAGTCTCCTGCCCTCATAAAAACTCAGATGCATTACCAGCCTTACATTCTTCAGCCTTTAGATCTTATTCTCTGTTGCCTATTCAAGGATATTGCTCTAACAATATTCCTTTCTCCCTCTCTCATCATCAAATTTTTCTTTTGTCTTAGAATATTCCTCTTCACCCATTTTCTACTCCGTTTACCACTGCATTTCTTGGCTCCCCTTTGGAGCAAAGGAGTTATCTTTACTCTTTGATTTCAATTCTTTTTCTTTTCTTTTCTTTTCTTTCTTTCTTTTCTTTTCTTTTCTTTTCTTTTCTTTTCTTTTCTTTTCTTTTAAAGATTTTATTTATTTATTCATGAAAGACACAGAGAGAGAGAGAGAGAGAGGCAGAGACCCAGGCAGAGGGAGAAGCAGGCTCCATGCAGGAGACCGACGTGGGACTTGATCACAGGCCTCCAGGATCATACCCTGGGCTGAAGGCGGTGCCTTCAAACCACTGGGTCACTGGGGCTGCCCCCAAAAATTGTTCTTGAGGTCACCGGTGACTTCCATAATCTTAAATATGATGGTCAATTCTCAATCTTCATCTAACTTGATATGTCAGTCTCATTTGATACATCTGATCACTCATTCTTCCTTAATAAACTGTTCTCTTGGTTTCAAGAATGCCATTCTCTCTTAGTTTTCTTCCTTTTAGTGCAGATTGCTCCTTCTCAGTCTCCTTGACTGAATCCTCTTCTTTTTGGCTTCTTAATTTTGGAATATTAAATTGTTTTCTCTTTTTTTTCCCCTCCTTTTTATTTACACTCATGGCCTTAAATGTCTTCTATACAGTAATTACTTTCGTATTCACATCTCTACGACCATATTTTTTCCACACCTGACATTCATGCACCCGTCATTATTTCCACTTGGATGTCTAATACCTCTCAAACTCAACATGCCCAATAATGAGCTTCTGATCCTAATCCATTAACAATAATGCTTCACTAATCTCAGTTCTGGCAACTTTATCCCTACTATTGCTTATGACTAGAAAGCCATTGTAGAATACTTTTGTTCTTTCACATCTCATATTCATCTTTCAAGTAATCTTGTTAGTTCTAATTCCAAATTTATTCAGAATCTATCCATTTCTCACCGTCTCCAGAATCTCTAATCAGGTTTCCCATTATTCTGTACCTTTGGAATCTGTTGTCAAGAAATAAGCCAGAGAGCCTCTTAAAACTCAAATTATACCATGACACTCTTCTGCTTAAAACCCTGAAATAACTCCCTATTTCATTCAAGGCAGGCAAATACTATAGTCCATACAATGGCTAAAAGGCTAGAACCTTCTACTCTCTTCCTTGTTCAGTCTCCAGTAATCACAGCAGATTCCTTGCTATTCCTCACATATGCAAGGGACTGTCCCATCTTGAGATATTTCCTTTGGATATTCCTTTTACCTGGAACGTTCTTCTTCCAGATATCTGCTTGGATAACACTTTTGTCTCTTTCAAGTCTTTGACTAAATCCCATTCTCAAGATGAGTCCTATTCGGACTCATTTAATTAATACTACAGCCTCTTTTGCCCATCTTTTTCGTTTCCTAGCTCCCATATTCTGGTATGGTGGTGGTGGTGGTGGTGGTGGTGGTGTGTGTGTGTGTATGTCTTTCAAAGCATTTATTATCTTCAAATGTCCTTTGACTTAAAATATATTTTAGAATATTATTGTTGAACATATCCTTGAGGACAGAAATCTTTTGGTGAGTGGCTGAACTATGGGTAAATATCTCATCATTAAAATTATAAATGAAATAGCTAACTAAATAAATCCAAACTTGAATAGACTAATGATGAGACTATGCCATGAACAATAGGTTTGGCTAATTCAATTCTATGCACATGAAATGGAAAAAAAACCCCATAAATAACAAACATGAACCAGGGTGAAAGGGAAGAATATTGGGATAAGAGGAAACATAGTGTAAACTTTTTAGTTTATGAATTTTCCTCCTCTTTAAACATTTTGGGAAAGCAGTGAAGAAGACGCTACAAATGTTGCTGTTTGAACCTTGACTGAAGATTGGTTAAGGATTATGCTAATTTGGGGATAAAAAGGGAGAATTTTTGGCTTTGAAATATAAATGTATACATCATTGGCCCGTCTCATTAACGCTTCTGAAATTTCCCTTCAGCTGTAGCTGATTAGCAACTAAAAATGTCAAGGTTATTTTGAGATTATTGGAGACTATTCTAGGGCCTTGAAACAATTAGTTGCTCAAGGCCTCATTAGGAAAGAGAGTATATATATATAAAGCTATAAGCCTTGGCTAGTCAAGAAAGCAAAATGCTTTTGAGTATTTTATTTTTTGAGTATTTTATTCAGTGAGGTAAATTAATGTGCTTTGTTTCAACTGGTTAACCAAATGTTGAAAGTATGGCCGACTACTTCTGGAAGGAATGAAAATTTCTATAATGGAGAAGAGGAGGCTGGGCGTTGAAATGTCAGGACCATATAAAGTTATTTTGTTGCAGAGACTAGTTGCTATGTCTATCGACTTTGATGCCAATTACTTGTAGTAAAAAAGAGTAGTCTTTGAGAGCTTATTTTTAAAATATTATTTAATTCCAGCATTTGATGAAGCAGCTAATGATTGAAGGCATATTAGTTTAAATGTTGGTTATAAAACAAGAGAAAATATTTAGTTCTACAACAAATGAGGGTAAAATTCTTTTTTAGACCCTTAAAACATAGGGCTATTTTGAATACCATTTGTTGGGGTTTGTGAGGACCCCCAAGTAAAACCACTCTCTTCTCCTTAGTAAATATAGACACAGGAATCATACTGATGGAAATCAAAATGCCAGCTTTATTACTAATCAATATCTGGTCTGATGACTGCATTTAGGTATACAGCTGCAATGGTTCCTAATACTTCGCTTTGATCAGACACACTTACCTATCAGGCATCAAGAGCAATGTGACTGCTGACCTCCCTGAAGTCCCGGACATTTACCACATGATATGGAGTCAGACCTTAAAGCAGGGTCCTTGGATAGATGGCTCTAGAAAGAGAGAAAAAGAGGAAAAGGCTGCAGTAAACTTGCTCAGTGATTTCTCTCACATCCACTACATAGGGAGGGGTAAACTGGGATAGAAAGAAAGATTGAAGCCTCCCCACCTGGAAACAGGAGGGATGGAGAATATACACTCCCCTACGCATTTCTCCACCCTCAATAAAACACGTATCATGTATGTGTGATCTATTTATGCCATGTGTTTCAAAACGTGTGTGTTAGCCGGTAACAGGAGTGGGGCTTATTGTATTTCACAACTTCCACCGCTGTTTTTCAAATAATTACAGAGAATTGCAAATCGGACACTCACACATTGTTAGCATGTACACTGCTATGAATTCATAGCATGAGTTGATGGTTCAGCCATGGATGAAGGAGAAAGAGGGAGGTGCAGCAGTGCTTTTATTAATGAGCAGAGACCAGAATGTTGATAAAACGTTCCGCCTCCTCTGAAGACAGCGCTGCTGCCATCTGCTGGACTGTGAGTAGGTGCAACCCAACCGGAAGGAGTCAATGCTATTTATCTCCCTCCCACTTCCCAGGCATTACAGTTGGGTGCCATGGAGGAAGAGAGCATCTAAAGATAGCAGCTCATGGTCTCTGCCTTCAGTGAGCTGGGAATTCAGCAGGGGAGAGAGACCTTACTCAAGACACTATGATAACGTCTGGCCCTAATGGGAGGGCCATGAGATGGTGGGATCCACTGCCACGTGGAGTAACAGACAAAGATTTAAGAAGAGGTGACCTGACTTTATGTTGGAAGCAAACAAAGGTAGGGTTTGACAGGGAGAGATGGAGAGAAGGGAATTCTAAGTGGGCACTGCTTCAAATAGCTTTATTCTATTGGCTCATGAAGAGTCTAATGAGAGTTCCTACTCTTTTTAGGAATACTCTCTTTTATTCCTCTTTTATGATCAACCTCTCCCCAGTCTCTAATCGTTCTCAACCATTGATCAGACCATTTAGGGATCCTAATCAGAAGAAATGGCTCTCTAATAATTGAAGTTATGGGGATGCTATAACAGGCATGACATGTCCCTCCCTCACAACACCCTCTTGGGTTATTTCCCATGCTTTGCCCTGAAATAACAGGAAACTTCATTTCAATTAATTTCTTTGGTATGTGGTTTATCATAGCATAAGTTTATGAGGTTGAGCTTTACAAATTCCATTTTAATCAGATAGTATTTTTGCCCTAAGGAAATTGTAAATACCATGAATAAAACTTTCACCAATTTAGAAACCATCTATAACTTATAAGTGTAATTAGGTTTAAAATGATGCTGAGATTTCACACAATCCTTGTTCAGAACTTGTGATTTTTATACTCTGTGTCTCTAGTCTCTGAATAGTGGTCAGCTGGATATTTTCCTGTTGTAAACTGTGATATGTTAAGGATCCAGCAAGTTAAAAAATAATAACTTTTGATTTGGCAACAGCAGAATAAAATGTGGATAACTGAAACCTTTGTTAACATCATGTTTGACATATGACAGATGGTACTTTCAGGTTGCATATATGAATGTACAAAGGAGCTATTCTGTCTGAATTTCATTGGACTTTTCTGTGGTGGTCAAAATGGGTTTCTTTCAATCTTTGTGTCAGTGGAGGTTGGTTTGTGTGGGACTTGAAGGTTAAACCTGTCAGATACAGCACAGCTTGTGATTCCATTGGCCCTATCATAGAACTCAGAACTAAAAACTGCCAAACTTAGTGAAATTGGCTGATTCTGGGGCAAGGTCTTATTGCATAGACTTGGATAATGTCTGTACATATGTTTAAAAAAACCTTTTGTTCTAAATATGTTTGTGTTTAAGACTCCTTCAATGAAGGATTTGTAACAGTAAATAAATACAATGGAAAACAAGTTTAAACAAATGTTTTAAATTTATTTATCCACTTTAGTATTTAAAATACTCTATTCTCCACCCAAAGCTACATTTTCTTCCACCGCAATCTCTTCTTTTTAAATTCAAATGTTCTTAACATTAATTTAGAAGATGTGTAAAGCCAGGCCATGGAAGGTGAGTTGAAACTATAAAGTCAGAAAGTGTAAGGAAATAAACCAAACTAGAAGCAATGTTAGCATCCAGGACAATGTGGAAAAACTGGACAAAGACGCTGCTTTGGAGAAGTAACAGACTAGAAGTAATGGCATCTTCCTGTTGAGCCACAAAGAGGAATAATATTATCCTGATCTTGCAGTTTATCTGAGGAGATACAGAGTTTTCAGATGTAAATAAATGATAATGGAAAATAACAGGCACTGGGTGGTGTAGGTAGCAGGTGTACATCAAGGGCTATGTAGTTGGCAATGGATTGTGAAGATAGCGGGGCTTAATTTGAGTCTCCCTCTCAATTTTTACTCTAAATTATGAAATATTATAAATTTGGGGATTGAAGAATAGTGCTTACACAGAACTGATAGTAATTATCTCACAATAAGTACCACTTATTAAATACTATGTGTCGGGCATTGTGGTCAAGTGCTTTATATGAATTATTTTACTCGATCTTTGCAATTTTTCTATGACTTAAATACTATCCCCCCCCCCCAAATTACAAATGGCAACTTCAAGGTTAAACAAGGTGTCCAAAGTCACATAGCTATTACATGGCAGTACCCAGACTCAAAGCAGAACCTGTTTGATTCCAAAGCCCAAACTCTAAACCATGGAGTTAGTGCCAGCATATAGCTAATGATCAATTATCTGCATGTTTTAATAAGACAGTCAAGGTTATGGTACCAAGAATTTTCTTCCTAACATGAAGTATATGTTAGTTTGAAAAGGAATTCCCCAATGGTAATTGTGGAAACTATTTAACAAACATAAAAGAATGTTTATCATATAATGTCAAATATGAAAAGAATAATATAATAAAAGTGCTCACTGTATTTGCAATAATGTCAAAACTATGTATGCATATAGATAAAACTCTAGAAGAGAAATTTAAAAGGAAAACAGTTTTGTTGAAATGGTCAGAATCATAGCTAAGTTTTCCTTTAAAAATCTCTTCTACTGTTGAAATTTTTTCATTAATATTTTTGAAATTAGGTCAGAAAAATTAAAGCTATTAAACTAACTCAATGAGAGAAACTTACAGCTTGGTGCTGAAAAGAAATCATTCTCAAATGAAAATTAGAACTCGTTTTAAAACATGAAATCAGTGTAGGAGGTCAGGAAATAAATGAAAATTTCTAGCAGATAATGTTTAGTTTATGAAAAGGAATACTTAAATTGTGTTACTAGAAAATATTGTTTGTTTTTCCTTTTCAGAAAGTTACATTAAAGTTACCATATCAGTAGATGAGAATGTTTATAGAATAGGATCTCATACTCTAACCTCCCTCTTTCCACACCTTGCTGTGTCCCATCCTGCTCCATTTTGACAAGCAAGAATCTTACATTTTTATTAAGTTCTTGTCCATCACACCATTTTCTGAGAAACTCTACTTGACCCCTGGGACTTACAAAGGAAAAAGAACTTTCCAAAGGAAGAAGGAAATAACATGAGCTTATTTTTTCAGGCCTTAACAGTTTCTTGAGTGTGAGAACTGATTGATGGTTCTACATGTTTGAGGGAGGTATGGTTCAAAGGTCTCAATAAAGCTAGAGATCAAACTTGTAGGTAGTGATAATTAGTGATAATTTACTGTTTTGTTTTGCTTTCGTTCGTATTTCTGTTGGGATAGTAAAAAATTGTAAATTTTCTTATCCTACCCTTCTTAACTGACCTACCAGATTAAGGGCTGCTTTCTATTACCTTTCCAAATATTCTTACTTACACCTACTCCAGAAGGTGCAAATACCATATTCACTCTAGTATACCTCCTCATTTCTTTTTCATTCATCAACAGTCAAGTGTGATGTAAGTAGCACTTACTGTTGAGATTGTATAGTTTAATAAATATATACATTCATGAAATATTAGTGGAAAGGAAATGAAAGTTGATGAAAATGAAATTGAATACTTCAAAAAAGGATAAAGGCATGTGGATAAAAGGAATGATGATGAATTAGTTGTGGGAGAGATGGGTTTCTAAAGAACCTTTAGAAGGATTATGTACTCAGATTGCATTTCAAATTTTTAAAAGTTTTTGTTCTGTTTTAAAGAAACTCAAACTGAAAATTTTGAAAGAAGTGCAAGAAAACCATTTTTTGCCATACATTCAAAGAAAGCGCAGACTCCGCATAAAAAGATTGGCCAGTGAATGCATATTTGTTTTAAGCTAATAGGATCTTTAAGATATGTATTTTTTATTATGATTCACCAATGTAACTGACTTTTTAGAAAAATATTAACCAATCGATTGTCAGTCTCATACACGAGAGATTAGAGCACTTTGATTGTATAATCTTATATTCAGTTTTTTTTTTTTAATTTTATTTATTTATGATAGGCACACAGTGAGAGAGAGAGAGAGAGGGGCGGAGACACAGGCAGAGGGAGAAGCAGGCTCCATGCACCGGGAGCCCGACGTGGGATTCGATCCCGGGTCTCCAGGATCGCGCCCTGGGCCAAAGGCAGGCGCTAAACCACTGCGCCACCCAGGGATCCCCTTATATTCAGTTTTAAAGGCACAGAACATTCAGTGGCAAAATTAGAAGAGTAATATCTTGAATGGTCTCTAATAATTTTGAACCTTTTAAAGAGCTATTTTATTTCTTTATTTCTTTCTTTATTTCTTTATTTCTTTATTTCTCCCTTTCCTCATTAATTCAAGCCTTTTCCTTTTGTGGTAGAAACTAACTGTGGCACAAATGCACATTCTCTCCATTATTTTTCAAACAAACTGACTCAGAGTTTTCAGCTGCATGTACTGCACATAGCTAAAGAAAACTAAAACACATTTCCCCACCTCTATTACTGCTGGGTGTGGCCAGGTATATTAATTTTATATAGCTGACAAGATATATTAATTTTCTATGGCTGCTGTAACAAATTAGTACAAATTGAGTAGCTTAGAACAACACAAATCTGTTGTCTCATGGTTCTATAGGTCAGAAGTCTGGGTCAGCTTGTTTGGTTTCTCAATACTTAGGGTTTCACAAATCCAAAATCAAGGTGTTGACAACTTGACTTTTATAGAAAGGCTCTGGGAAGAATTCATTTCCAAACTCATTCAGGCTGTTGGCAGAAACTAGTTCCATGACTTTGTAAAATTAAGATCCTATTTCTTTGCTGGCTATCAGGTGCAGGCGTTAGCACTTAGAGACCTCTTGCTGGTCTTTGTGTGTGAGTCCCTACATTTCAGGGCCAGAAAGGTGCATGTGTTGAATTATGCTTGGACTCTCAGACTTCCCTTTATGCCATTGCCTTCTTTATGTATTTAAAGTCAATGCACAAGTTACAAGTACTGCAGTTGTGATTAAATTAAAACCTCAGGTAAGGTAAAATTTTGTGAAAATGATAAATCTTAGGAGTAACCTATATGGCATCTATATTCAGACAAGCAAGAGGAGAACTGAAATAAAGGATACACTTAAAGAAGCTGTGGTTTAAAACAAAAGACAACTGCAACAAAAATAACGAAACCAAACCAAAACATCACAAAAGTGGTGAAAATCTTAAGTTCTTTTAAATACAGAGCACACATTATTGTTTTAAAATTGGAGAATTACCATTTAAGATCACAATATCAATCTTATAACCTTGAAAATATAAGATTAATAATATATCTTTTAAAAAGATATGTCTTTCAAGAATGGGAGAGGGAAGATGGGAAAAAGTTGTGGGTTTATTTATTACTTTTTCAAAACATGGAGGCAGTTGATAATGTCTCAAAGCAAAACAAAAAACTCACAAAAAACAAAAGGCACTTAATGATTTCCGTATCTTAATGGTTTTTATAATTTTGTTTCTTAATCTCAAAGGACTCTTTCAAGAACTAATATCTATTGGTCTTGGATCCTCCAGAAAATATCTGAAGTTCAGTAATCTATGTTCCTTTCAGTTCTTAGTTCCGTTACATTTAAATTCAGTTAAATTTGTTGTTTTTATTTTAGAATATAAAATGGAAGGGTACTCCTGGAATCGGAGTCCCACATCAGTCTTCGTGCATGGAGCCTGCTTCTCCCTCTACCTATGTCTCTGCCTCTCTTTTCGTGTCTCTCATGAATAAAAAAGTGAAATCTTTCCAAAAAACGGAGTGTTTCTTATTTGCAGAAGACGATTTTGGTGTCCTATGTATTTTTTGTATGTATGTGGAGTTTTATTTCTGCATATGTAAAAAGATGCCAAAATAATGTTTAGTCATTATTAAGGATGAATATTTATGTAAGGTGGACTTAATGTGATTTTACTCTCTTCTTCAAACTCTTCTGCATTATATAACTTTATACTACCATGAATACTACTAAATAATAATAAAAATGATAACCAACTTTTCTTGAGCACTTGACAAATGCCTAGCATTTTTCTGAGTACTCCATAATTAACTCTATCAGTTATCAAAATAACTGTTATTTTCTCCACCTTACAGATGAACAAATGGAGGAACAAAGAATTGAGGTGATTTTCTGAGAGTCCCACAGCTAATTAGTGGTGATATCAGGATGACCAGATATCATAAAAATGAACATTTGGAATATTTCACTAAAATAACTAAATAATTATTCTGCAAAAAGAAGTCATGAATTTATGTAACTTATAGAAGTCTTATAACATTTGAATGCATTGAATATGTGAAACTAGAGCTTTCAGCATAATTTCTTTCTGTTATTGCAACTCTGCTTTTATTATCATTACCTCTGGGAAGTTTCTTAGAAAAACTGAACTATGTAGACAAAAACATAATAGGATTTTCATGAGTCATTCTATTATTCTTTTCCTTCTTTTCTCAAAGTGTAATCATTACCAATTTTGTCCATCCCCTACTGAAAAAGATGTTCTGAGGCATTAGAATGAGTTACATGACACATTTTCAGAAAAATCCAATAATTGACTTCAGAGTCCTAGTGAATACATTTTCTTAGAGTTGTACTGAGCTGTACAATGCCAGAAGGCACTGAGGCCTCAACTGTTTGGTACTTAGGTATATTTTAGAACTAGGTACAGACTGTGGTTAAGACATTTGCTATTTTTCTATAAGCCAAGAATTTCTCCAGCATGCCTTTATGTCTAAAATTTCCAATTTCTGGGATGTCTGGGTGGCTCAGTTGTTGAACAGCTGCTTTTGGCTCCAAGTGTGATCCTGGGGTTCTGGGATCAAGTCTTGCACTCCCCACAGGGAGTCTGCTTCTTTCTCTCTCTGATTCTCCCTCTGCCTATGTCTCTGCCTCTCTTTCTCTATCATGAATAAATAAATAAAACCTTTAAAAAAGTAAATAGAATAGAATTTCCAATTTCTACTAATCAAAAACCTCTTTCGATAGTTCAGGATGAGTCTACAACTTTGTGTTACCAGGTAACTTGTGTTACCACGTGGAATCTATTGTCCACAGTTACAACTCTGCACAGCTCAATACTGGAAAACAAAAATGGCATGTCAATATCTAATTTTGATACTCAAAGTTATCTTCCACTGTATGCTTCAAATTGTATGACACCTGCACACAGATGTATCTGATATTAAAAGCTCTCTTTCATCCACATCTGAATAAAATCCAATAATAAGAGTTTAAAGGATTCGAGAAAGAGAACTTGGTGCCACATGAGACTCAAGCAAATCTAATGAAGAAAAGATCATGAGGAGCATGGGTATACCACTTGACACCTTTTAAGGTGCTAGTTCAGATTCTCAGTTTACCTCTCTCTGGAGCCCTTGACCCTTTGTTCAGTTCTAGCTGCAGCTAAGGAGAGCCACTCTCCATGAAAGCTTGGGCACTTCCATTGTCTGACCCCTCAAAGGCAAATTGGAACTCCCCATGGGCAAACATTGACCAATGGAAGATGTAGAAGCAGACAGAAAAAGTCTCTCTCCATTTTCCCTTCTTTGTCATAGAAGCATAGGAGCATAGTGTTGTTACTCTATAGTTTGTCTATTGATGCTGCAAGTAATAGAGGGAAAGTTTGTGTCTATTAATGAAGCACAGTTTTCTGGTAATGCACTATCTGTTTGTTTCCTATTCTTCCTTGCCTTATTTTGCTACTTTTGCATTTTCTAATAAAGCGTCAGTACTCAAGTTTTGCCTCAGGCTCTATTTGCTAGGAAACTTGGGTTAAACAGATGTTCCAGCGTAGATTTTTAGAGCTGAATGATGGATAAGATTTGTGTTTTTCTTATTTTCTCAGCATGTTTTTCATGTTCAACAACAGAAAAGGGAAAGAAGAGACGAGAGAACCAGTTTTTAGCCAATACTAATTCTGCATTGATCACTCTGCTGGTTGTTTTGCACACATATTTTATATAGTTGAAACTACCTTACAGTTTAAATAACTTTATGCATATTTCATAGGTGAGGAAACTGATGCCCAAATAGGTTTTGTGTTATATGTAAATTCGTATAGCTATTAAGTGCAGGCATTGGGATTGAAAGCTAGGTTTAGATTTGGACTTCCAGCGCTACAACTGTTGCACAAAATCTATGTATTTATGGTCCAATGTGTAGCTTTACCAGCATGGTCTTGGCATTTGCAAGAGAGACATTTCTTCCAAGTTAACCTGACAGCTACAATACCTCTAGACTTATTCGTCATTTTTTGGTGTTGTTGTTTTGGTATTATCTCCAAATCAGAAAATTTGAAAATTCTAGTATTCTTCCCTGGTGAGTATCTTATATAATACTACATGTGATTTTAATTCAGATTGATCCTGGATTATATTTTTTGATGTATAAGGGTTATATGCACTAAATGAAATGAATATTTTGTATTATAGGGGTCCTGGTTCAGTGCTAATATAGAGAACTTCCTTGAGGGGAACCTGGCTGGCTCAGTCAGGAGAGCATGCAACTCAAAATCTCAGGGTTGTGATTTTGAGCCCCATGTTGAGTGTAGAAATTACTTAAAAATAAAACAATCTTGAGAACTTCCTTTGACTTCTTGCTGAATATTTGGTCATTTGGAGGTCTTGTGATTTTATGCTGCAACATTTTAAGATGGGGTTGCATAGAACTGATTAAATAACTCTCGCCTTACGTATCATTTACCCATTTCCATTCTGAAGTCAACCCAGGGGTTAATTTAAGTAATGCATAATGCCCCATAATTTTTCCTGAAATATGTTGTCTTATTTATGAACTCACATTCAAAAGAGCAAAAGCACTTAGAAGAATTTATTCCCAATAGTCTTGATGGAAGGTGCAAAGTCATAAATTAACAATAAGCATGCTCTAGAGAAATACTATAATCATGCAAGGGATTTCCATGTTATATTATCTATCCTTCCTTGGCCAACTCTTGCAAAATTTGTCTTTGTGAGAAAGATTAACAGATGTATTTAAATGAATCCTCCTTTTGGAATAGCATGGGATCAGGATCAGTCCTTTCATTTAGAATGTTTTGTGTGACATTTTCTTTCTCTCTGGGAAGTGAAATAATTTATATTGAGTTTGCACTCGAAATGATTCATTATCCTTTTATAAAGTTTTAGAAGTCAGGAGAAGCTGTGAATTATTGAGAAAGTTTAGAAAAGGGTACCAGAAATTGTGAATAGATATTAGTAATTCACATTCTTCAGAAAGAAGAGGTATTAGTGAAAAATCTAAGATGTTTTAACCATTCAAAAATATTGCTGTTTCAATGTTCAATGGACATTTATGATATCTTACATTCCTGACTAGATTTTAACCTAATTCTCCAATGCCAATTTTTGAAATAGAAAGTCAAAAAGACAACTTTTATGTGTACCCTGAGACGTATGCTCTCATTCTAGTTTTCAAAGATCTAGGAGGAAAAAAAAAGGTAAGGAGATTACATGTGGAATATATAAAACCAGTCCTTTTTTTCCCTGCCTACTAATGCATACAGCTATTCTTGTCTCCTTAACTATCCCCCAGTGATATAGGTGTCAGATCACATTCTATACTAGATGTTCCTGGACCTAATCCTTACAATTTCTCTTGTTTCCTGCCCAAATACTTTGCTTATAACCCCTCATTTGACTCTACAACTACCTATAAAACATAAGCCATGCAATTATTTTAAAAGAGGTTTCTGAAAAAAAAAAAAAACAAAAAAAAGAGGTTTCTGTCTTGGTCTTATAGAAAAAAATATGTTAAAGCAAGTGTTATGGGGTATTATTATTTGAAGTTTTATCAGATGTGCTTGCAATTCTCTGTACTTATTTTTCTTACACCTCTTAGTATTTTTCCTATACAGTCAGAAGTATTCATCTCAGTTGAGAAACATGAAACAGAAAAAAAAAAAAAAAAAAAAAAAAGCTCTCTAAACTTAATTTTGAAGTGCAAAAGTTTAGTACCAAAAATACTTAGGAAATATAAAATCCATGATGCTATAAAATATAATCCTTTTATCTACACTGAAAAACATCCCCCAGGACAAGGTGGGAGAAATGGGAGAACTAGGGAGAATAAATCAATTTCTGCTGACAGATCCCATTGAAAGGGTTCTGCTATATTCCAGGAGGAGGAGAAAGGTATCAAAAATCCTCAGATAAGTTGGAATATCTGAAATCAGAAGGGTCCTATGTGCTTACCTTGCTCAAACCATCCCAGGAAGAGCCTGGGAGAGTGGAAACACTGTGGAGGCAGATTTTCAAGTTAGCCTCATGGTTTCCTCAGACTTAGAGCTGTTGGGAGCATTAGAATATTTCTCATGTGGCAAAGATGGCCAGTGGTGACCTGAGTAAATCAGTATAGGGAAAAAAGATGAGAATGAGTAATCCTTAATGGATGAGATGTCATTATGAGTATTTGATATTACCAGTGATCAGTTATATGAACACCTCCAATCCACACTGACGTTATGGACTCAAATTAGATGTAACTCCAGGTGGAGGGTGATGAAGACTGAGGTTAAGTTTCTGGAATTTGATGTAATGGGACTCAAAAGAAAGATTAAATTCAATTACAGGGAAAAAATAATATGATTTTGTTATTTTATTTCACTTTAGAATCTATGCAGTGAAATTTTTATCCATTCCACAAAGCCCCACCCCACTCCCAATTTTACCTTCTTAGACTCTGGGCATCTGGCCTCCCAACACCATCCTCCAGCCCCAGGTCCTTAAGGTCCTGTGAGCATTTTCTGAGTTCACAGGTTCCCAGCATTTTCTTCTATATGAAGAAAAGTGCATTGGCCAGATATGAGATGGCCAGATATGGCAGGGTGCTTGGCCATCTCATGATTTTTACAGTTTGTTTAAAATAAACAGGAACTTGGAGTGCCTGGTTGGCTCAGTTGGTTAAGTGTCTGCCTTCAGCTCAAGTTATAATCCCGGGGTCCTGGGATCAAGCCCAGAATCTTTGGCTCCCTGCTCAGCAGGGAGTCTGCTTCTCCCTCTCCCTCTGCCCCTCCCTCCACTCATGTTCTCTTTTTCTCAAATAAAAAAAAAAAATCTTTAAAATAAACTGGCACTTAATATACAAAAAAAAAAAAAAAAAAAAAAAGCTCAGAAGAAGGGAATAGTCACTAGGCTATTACCAGTGTATGCTAGTTTTTAATACCACCAGTTGTATAATAAGCAGGTCTCCAAAAAAAAAAAAAGCCCATAATTTTAGCATATGTCAATGCCAATATTCATCCATGGGGTGATTTCAACCTACTTAGGATGTATGTAGTAGATGTAAATGGATAATATATATATATATATGTAAGCAATTGAATGGGTGGATGGATGATAGGTGGGTGAATAAGTGCATGAATGGAAAGATAGATGTATAGATGAGTACTTGAATGGATGGGTGAGTAGGAAGGTGGATAGATCAATGTATGGAAGGAGATATTGGCAGATGGATGGATGGTTGGGTAGTTGGGTGATTGAAATAAGAATCTCCAGACACTGTTCTTCACCAGTGACCTGGCTAATCCTAAGCTACCGATTGTTACTAAATGTTAAAATGAGAAGGAGATATTCAAAATCATTTCTCCTATATTGGTACCTTCTAGTTCTAGCTGATCATTGGCTCTTTTCCATTGTGCATGAAAAGAATACCTTCCTTTCTCAGTGATTTACAGGTTCAAATGTAGAGCTCTGACAGTTTCACTGATGGGTGTAGGCTATTTATTTATTTTTCACCACCATATCAAATTTATTATTCCAATGGCACTAATACAGCTGGAGGTGCTCACGGTGACACCACACAAAGTTTCCTGCCTTCTAGCTTCTGTTCAAAAAGAAAGGTCTACCCGCTTGTTCCTTCCCTCTTTCTGGGGGGAAATCCACTACGGGCCATTTACCCAAATAAATCTCTCAATGCACTTTTGTTCTTTTTTTGACATTTGAGTTTCTGAAATGGGAAAAAAAAATGTTGAGTGTGCCATCCTGCCTACCCCGCCCCCACCAGCCAAATAAATCCCAGCTGCTAGGGCGTTTGTTGCCTTTGAAATCTTGAAATAAATATTGAAAAAACGGCATCAAGTGTTCATGTTGAGTGATGGCACTGAGTGGGCCCCAGAACCTATCAGGTAGAGCATCACTGGACAGTCTTGAGGTGTCATGGAGAATGCGAGGGCTTGTTGCTGTGGTCAGTCGTCAGCCGGGTGTAGGGGCTGTGCTGAGTCCCAGCTGGGGTGGTGGGCTGCAGGGGAGGGCTACCTACAATTTGTCCAGGAAGTTGTCCAGGGCAGGGATGCCTTCCTTCAAGCCTTTATGCTTGGGTGCTTCAGCCACCACCTGGCTGGGGCGGCTGGTGTTGTCGAAGGGATCCGGGGCAGGATCTGCCAGTGGTCAAATACACATTAGGGGAAGGCTTGGCCACTGGTGTTGGACCTCAGGTCAGCAGTGAAGCCAAAGGACTCATTCACAGGCAGGTAGGCCTTCACAACAAACATGGGAGTGCCTGCCACCTGGGACTCCTCAAAGACGTGACCCAGCTTCCTATTCAGGACATCATAGATGCCACCAACCACTTGTTCTGGACACTGAATCTCCACAAGGTAGATAGGCTCCATAAGCCAGGGCTGGGCAGTCAGTACACTGGTGTAGAGGCAGTGCCGGGCAATGGGAATAATCTGGCCACCCCCACGGTGGATGGCGTCCACGTGCAGGGTCACATCGTGCTCATGGAAGCGCACACCACTTATGTTTTCCTCACACAGAGCACCCTCTTTGGTGGCCCACTGGAAGCCAGCTACCACACTATTCTTGATCTCATTGAGGTACTGCACACCCTTAGTATATCAGTGAGGATGTTGGTGCCAGTGCCGTCAGGCCCGAAGCACCAGATCTTGCGGGCCTCAGCCACATCCCACTCATACTTCTCAGCCAGATAGCGGGCCTGCTGCTTGAGCTCCTGGTGGGCTGACACCTCACCCTTGTCAATGTCCTCAGCCAGGCCGTCAGGGAAGGGCCGTGCCTCATGTACACCCAGTTGTGCTTGTTGGGGGACTTGGACAAGCAGAGCACATTCTACTCCTCACTGAAGGTCTCATGGTAGGGGACTACAGGGTCAGATTTCTTGATGGGAATGCACGCATGGTCCTTCTCCAGGTCCTTCAGACAGATCTCCAGGTGCAGCTCCCCAGCCCCCTCGATGATGTGCTCCCCTGACTCCTCAATGATGCACTGCACCATGGGGTCTGACTTGGCCAGCCGTTTCAGACCCTCCACTAGCTTGGGAAGGTCAGCTGGATCCTTGGCCTCCACAGCAACCCGGACAATGGGGCTCACGCTGAACTTCATCACCTTCATGTTGTGGGCATGCTCAAAGATGGTGATGGTGCCAGTCTTTACCAGGAACTGGTCCACTCCCACCAGATCCACAATGTTCCCACAAGGCACATCTTCAATAGGCTCAACATAACGGCCCATCATCAGGATTGTTCTCTGGATGGGCTTCAGGTACAGGTCCTCCTTCTTCCCAGGGGTGTAGTTGGGCACCATGATCCTGACTTTCAGGCCAGTGGACACCAGCTCCGAGAATACACGACCAAAAGCGTAGAACTGACCTTTGTCAGAGGTTGGCACCATTTTAGGAATGTACATCATGAGAGGGCCTTTGGGGTCACAGCTTTTAATGCCCATGGCTGCCTCGTTGTCTGGGGGGCCCTCATACAAGAGCTCACAGCGGTATTTCTGGGCTGTCACAGGGGAAGGCAGATGGATGGTGATCATCTGCAGCAAAGCATCCCCAGCAGGTAGCCAGCGGCGCATCACAGCCTTCAGCAGTGGTTTGCCTTCCTTATCTTTGCCTCCACTGTCCAGCTTGATGTCCAGCTTTTCAATCAGCTTTGCTGTCTCCTCTTTCTTGAAATTCATGATGGCGTCAAACGCCTTGAAAATAGGGTCCAAGATGAGCTGGCAAAACGTCCGCCGTAGCTTCTTGCCGTCAGGGCTGGTGGCTGACTTGCTGAATTTGCCGTTGGCTGGATCAAAATACCAGTCACCCCACAGATTCTTCATCATGTCCTCCACTTTCTTGGTCCACTCAGCAGGCCCCAGCTGGCCCTCGCCCTTGGTAGCAAATTTGGCCACATACATCTCTGCAAACTGCTTCAAGGTAAAGGCCCACCGTGGAGTCCGGACCCAAAACCAACGGTCCCAAGTACGGGGTCGATCCTGATGTTGCCCATGGGACTGCTCTCGCCCTCCCCGTAGGTAGAAATGATGACGTTGACGTTCTCCACAGTGCGCTGGAAGGTCTGGTACAGCTCCTCAGGCTCCAGCTGCAGCTCCGGCAGAGCCCAGTCCATCTTGTTCCTCATCAGCACTGGCTTGATGCGCCCCGCAGTGGCCACACACCAGACACACAGTCCACTACCACCAAGGCACGGTCGGTGACACGGGGGTGACAGTCACCTCCGAGGAGAAGTCCACGTGCCCTGGGGAGTCCATGAGGTTGATTAGAAAGCCAGAGCCATCCTTACTCTGCTTGATAAAGTTCAAGTCCTTTTTTGGAGAGCTCATAGAAGAGTGAGATAGCCGTGGACTTGATGGTGATGACGCTCCTGCGCGTCCTTCTGGGTGTCAGCGAAGCGGGTCTCCCCAGCGCGGGCGGAGGCAATGATACCGGCCTTGCACACAGCGAGTCCGTCAACGTGGACTTGCCGTGGTCCACGTGGGAGATGACAGACGTGTTTTGGATGTTGGCCTTCTTGTCCATGATGGCCCGGATCTGGTCTACCGTGAAGTTCACCATGGTGGCGGATGGCGGTGGATTCTCCCAGGTAGATCTGAGCGAAGCGAGTGGCGCCAAGGATGGCGGTGACAACGGCGGAAGAGGGTGTAGGCTATTTCTGAAGCAAAGTAAGAGTCTAATTTAAAGAGTTATTTTTTGCAAGAACAATATCCTTGCAAGAAGACTCGGGCACTGTCTTCTTCATCTGGAGGATAACTATGAATTTTGTTTCCTTTCACTCTGCCCCCCCCCCCGCCCCCCCCCAGAAACCACATTCAATGATAGCATTACATTAGGAAATTTCAGGAAGAAAGAGTGAATAAGATTCACCCTGACAGGGTCTAAACTCATAGTCAACGTAGCTGGAACATGCACAGAAATCACAAAGATCAGGATGAAAAGTACAGAAAGTGGGGGAAGCTCGAGAAGGAGATGTTGCTGTATTTCCAGTGCTTAAAGGAAACATGATATAGATTCTATCCCAAGATATTAAAGATCTAAACACCTAGAATTTATATTTGTTAGGTTGTTTAATTATAACCTAGAGACAATACAACATATTGTAAGGCTTTCTTTTAATATTTTTATTGTATACTTACTCTTTGCCACTTTTCTAAGTGTTTTATTTGCATTACTTAAGCAATTATCATTTAGAAGCAATATATGATACAGGTACTATTATTATCATCCCCATGTTAAAGTTGAGAAACTAAGGCTTAGAGAGGCTAAGTAATTTGCCCAAGTGTCACATCTTTCTGCTCTCTCTTGAATATAAGAACAGCTCCCCAGTGATAGAAACAATGGTGTTCACTCAATTTTCTCTGGAGGAGAATATCATAGAATGAGTTTCTGCTCATCAATTTACTCTATCTTTTCCTAATACATGGTGAGGTATTCAAGAAATACATGTTTATTGAGTGAATGAGCTAATCCTTTGCTTTATTCTGGCTTTGCCCATTTGATTATTTGACACAATTATTATAGTTTATCATCTTTCTATCATTTGATTTATAAAAATTGATTTACAAAAATTCATGATGAAATTGTATTCTCAGAACTTGCAAAGTTTAAAATAAAAACAAATGAAAAAATTATTTTAAAGCTACTTCCACCATAAGAAAATTCTATAGATTATGGAAATGTGTTTTTTAATTAATACAATTTTTTGGATGGAATTATTTGATGGGACTAGGTAGCAACTTGAAAGATGAATGAAGATGAGAAAAAGCAAATGGAATCCTTATAGTTTACTGTTCCTTTTATACATAGTGGTCCCAAAATATGGTATTAACATGTATATTTCAACATTCTCAATTTCTATGCCTTCTGTAAAGCCATAGCATTAAAGATTTATTTTTGAATCTTTGAACCATCTACGAAGTTAATGCAATTAGAGAGATCACTAAATATTATAGGAGAAAGAATTAACTTCATACCACATAAAAAGGGAATTATGTAAAGGTTAGACAAGAAAAAGGATTCCCATGACCAATTCATACTGATCTGTTTATGTTGACCACATGTACTATAGTCAGCTCATGGAATTTAACCACAAAGAGCTTGATGGACACTGATTGTAGAATATAGTCATAGGAAGCCGAATATGAATCATGCTGTCACATCAAACTGTACCCTGAAATCTATGTCATGTGTCTTTTTTTTCCTCGTACATTGATACAACATAAGTCAACAGAAATTATTCTTTATTCTTTGCTAGCTGTTCTCCTAAAATAAAGTGAATCATAAATTTAAAGCTAAATTCAAAATCTTAAAAACATAAAATAGACTCAAAATATGAGTAATTTCAAAACACTTTCTAGCTAATCCATTTCTCATTGTCTTGCAACTCTCTGTGCCTGACAAAATTCTCTTCCTCTGCTTCCCAACCTTTCCTATTTCCACTATGCAACTGAAGTTTAGGAATGCATGTTTAGGTAAATTATATATTCTTTCTGTCTTTGCCTGGAACTTTCCATCATCTTTGCCAGTGACCTCATTCCTGTTAACAAACCATGTCTACTGTATTTCAGATATCCAGAATAGAAATTTTTGGATCCAGTATATGATTAACTACTGGATGCTATTTGCAGAAATTTTACATTTGTGTTGACATGTCTTGTCATCTGAGTGAAATCCATTGCTACCCTAATGACAAAATTGTTGGGTAAATCAATTACAAGAGACTAATTCAAACGATAAAATAAATGGGTCTTTAATTATTTTCAAATGGGAAATAAGCATCTGATGTTTAATAGTTCAAATGAAAGTTATAGCGCACCCTTAATGACTTATTTCATGAACTAAATGATGCTAAGTTAAAACATCAGCAGCTTTAATTAAACAACCACTTCTGAATCACCATGGGCCAAAGAAGAAATCTCAAGAGAAACTTTAAAATGTTTTGAACTATGTGAAAGTGAAAACAGAACTTGTAGAATGCAGCAAAATGTTTTGAACTATGTGAAAGTGAAAACAGAACTTGTAGAATGCAGCAAAAACAGTGCTTAAGGGGAAATTGATAGTATGGACTATATATAATTCCATATATGATATCTAGAATATATATATTTGGAATATATATGGAATATATTATACTGAATATATTATTATATTTTATATGATATATTGTTATAAATATTTATTTTTATTATGTGTCATGTTTTTATTTAAATTCTAATTTGTTAATACATAGTGTAATATTAGTTTCAGGAATAGAGTTTAGATTCAACACTTCCATACTACACCACTGCTGATCACAAGTGCACTCCTTAAATCCCTGTCACCTATTAACCCATCCCCCTCCACTCACATCCCCTGCAGCAACCCTCAATTTGTTCTCTATAGTTAAGAGTCTCTTTCATGGTTTGCCTCATTCTCTTTTTTTCCTTTCCCCTATGTTCATCTGCTTCTTAAATTACATATATGAGTGAAACCATTGTCTTTTTGTGACTGACTTATTTCCCTTAGCATAATACTAGCTCCATCCACATCGTTGCAAATGTCAAGATTTTATTCTTTTTATGGCTCAGTAATATTCCTGTGTGTACGTGTATACCACATCTTTATACATTCATTAGTAGACAGAAATATGAGCTCTTGCCATAATTTAGCTATTGTTAATAATGCTGCTATACATATCAGGATGCATGTGTCCCTTTTAATCAGTATTTTTGTATCCTTGGGATAAATACCTAGTAGTGTAATTGCTAGTTGTATTTTTAACTTTTTGAGAAACCTCCACACTGTTTCCCAGAGTGGCTGTACCATTTTGCATTTCCACCAACAGTATAAGGGAGTTCTCCTTTCTCTGAATCTTCACCAGACTGTTTTTTCTGGAGTTGTGAATTTTAGCCATACTGACTGGTATGAGGTGGTATCATTGATTTGATATTATATCAAATTTGATATAATTTTGATTTATATTTCCCTAATGATCAATGATGTTTCCCTAATTTGATATTATATCAAATTTGATAAATTTTTATTTATATTTCCCTAATGATCAATGATGTTGAGCATCTTTTCATGTGCCTGTTAGCCATTTGTATGTCTTCTTTGGAAAAATGTCTATTTGTGTCTACTGCTCATTTCTTAACTGGATTATTTGGTTTGGGGTATTGAGTTTGGTAAGTTCTTTATAGATTTTTGATACTAGCCCTTTATCTGATATGTCACTTGTAAATATCTTCTCCCATTCCAAAGGACGCCTTTTAGTTTTGTTGATTCCTTCACTGTGCAGAAGTTTTTCATCTTGATAAAGCCCCAGTAGTTCATTTTTGCTTTTGTTTACCCTGCTTCCAGTGATGTGTTGAGTGAAGTTACTAAGGCTGAGGTCAAAGAGGTTGATGCTGCCTGTGTTCTTTTCTGGGATTTTAATGGATTCCTGTCTCACATTTAGTCTTTCATCCATTTTTAATTTGTTTTTGTGTATGGTGTAAGAAAGTGGTTCAGTTTCGTTCTTCTGCATCAAGTTTCCCAAGACCATTTTTTGAAAAGACTGTCTTTTATCCATTAGATATTGTTTCCTGCTTTGTAAAAGATTAGTTGACCATATAGTTGTGGATCTATTTTGGGGTTTTCTATTATGTTCCATTCATCTGTGTGTCTGTTTTTGTGCAAGTATCATACTATCTTGATGGCTACAGTTTGTAATATAGCTTGAAGTCTGGAATTGTGATGCCACCAGCTTTGCTTTTCTTTTTCAAGATTGCCTTGGCTATTTGGGGTCTTTTGTGGTTCCATACAAATTTTAGGATTGTTTGTTCTAGCTCTGTGAAAAATTCTGGTGGTATTCTGATAGGGATTGCATTGAATGTGTAGATCGCTTTGGGTAGTAGAGACATTTTAACAATATTTGTTCTTCCATCCATGGGCATGGAATGCTTTTCCATTTCTTTGTGCTATATTCAATTTCTTTCATAAGAGTTCTACAGTTTTAAGAGTACAGATTTTTTTACCTCTTTGGTTAGGTTTATTCTTAGGTGTCTTATGGTTTTGGTGCAATTATAAATGGGATCAATTCTTTGATTTCTCTTTCTGTCACTTCATTATTAGTATATGTAAATGCAATGGATTTCTGTACCTTGATTTTTTACTTTAGTGAATTCATGTATCAGTTATAGCAATTTTTTGGTGGAGTCTTTAGGAGTTTACATGGAGTATCATGTCATCTGCATCTTTCAATAATGAAAATTTGACTTCTTCCTTGTTGATTTGAACCCCTTTTTACTTCTTTTTGTTGCCTGATTTCTTAGTCTAGGACTTCCAGTTGTATATTAAATAACAATGATGAGAGTGGACATCCCTGTCTTGTTCCTGATCTTAGAGGAAAAACTCTATTTTTCCCTTTGAGGATTATATTAGCCATAAGTCTTTTGTATATGGCCTTATGATGTTGAGGTATGTTCCCTCTATCCCTACTTTGTTGAGGATTTTGATCAAGAATGGATGCTGTACTTTGTCAAATGCTTTTTCTGCATACATTGAGAGTATCGTATGGTTCTTATCCTTTCTTTTATTAATGCAGTGTATCACACTGATTGATTTGCAAATATTGAACCACCGTTGCAGCCCAAAAATAAATCCCACCTGATTGTGGTGAATGATTCCTTTAATGTACTGTTGGATTTGTTTTGCTAGTATTTTTTGGAGAATTTTGTATCCATGTTCATTAGGGATATTGATCTATAATTCTCCTTTTTAGTGGGATGTTTGTCTGGTTTGAAGATCAAGGTAATGCTGGCCTCATAGAATGAGTTTGGAAGTTTTCCTTCCATTTCTATTTCTTGGAACAATTTAAGAATAGGTGTTAATTCTTCTTTAAATGTTTAGTAGAATTCTCCTGGGAGGCCATCCAGCTCTAGATTCTTGTTTGTTGGGAGATTTTTGATTACTTTCTTTGATTTCTTTGATTACAATTTCTTTGCTCTTCAAGTTTTCTATTCCTTCCTGTTTCAGCTTTTGTAGTTTCTATGTTTCTAGGAATGTATCCACTTCTTCCAGTTTCCCTAATTTGTCAGTATATAATTGCTCATAATATTCCTTTACAATTGTTTGTATTTCTTTGGTGTTGGTTGTTACCTTTCCTCTTTCATTTGTGATTTTATTTATTTGAGTCCTTTCTCTTCTTTGTGATAGGTCTGGGTAGGGGGTTTGAATCTTATTAATTTTGTTATTTCAGGGCAGCCCAGGTGGCTCAGCGGTTTAGCCTTCAGCCCCAGGCCTGATCCTGGAGACCTGGGATCGAGTCCCACATCGGGCTTCCTGCATGGAGCCTGTTTCTCCCTCTGCTTGTGTCTCTGCCTCTCTCTCTGTGTGTCTCTCATGAATAAATAAAATATTTTTAAAAAATTTATTATTTCTGTTCTTCTGCTGGATTTAGACTTTATTTGCTGTCTTCTTACAGATTCTTTAGGTGTAAGGTTATGCTGTGTATTTATGTCTTTTCTTGCTTCTTAAGGAAGGCCTGTATTGCTCTATACTTCCTTCCTCAGACTTTCTTTGCTACATCTCAAAGGTTTTGAGCTGTCATATTTTCTTTTTTCATTTGTTTCCATGTGTATTTTAATTTCTTCTTTAATTTCCTGGTTAACCTATTTACTCTTTAGTAGGATGTTCCTTTATCTTCATATATTTGTGGACTTTCCAAATTTTTTTCTTATGTTTGACTTAAAGTTTCATAGTTTTGTGGTCAGAAAGTATGCATGGAATGATCTCAATCTTTTCACATTCATTGAGGCCTAACTGGTGACCCAGTACATGATCTATTCTGGAGAATGTTCCATGTACACTCTAAAGAATATGTACTTTGCTGCTTTAGGATGAAATATTCTGAATATATCTGTTAAGTACATCCGAGCCAATGTGCCATTCAAAGCCATTGTTCCTTGTTGATTTCCTGCTTAGATGATCTGTCCATTGCTCTAATTAGGATGTTAAAGTCCCCTACTATTATTGTATTATTATCAATGAGTTTCCTTATGCTTGTTATTAATTGTTTTAATTAATTGGGGTGTTCCCAAGTTGGGGGCATAAATATTTACAATTGTTAGATCATCATATTTATTTTTACCTCTTACTATAGTCTTCAGTTTAAAATCTAGTGTGTGTAATATAAGTATGACTACTCTGGCTATCTTTTTACATCCATTAGCATGATAAATGGTTCTTCATCCCCTCACTTTCAATCTGCAGGTATCTTTAGGTCTAACATGAGTCTATTGTAGGCAGCATATAGAAGGGTCTTATTTTTTTATCCATTCTGATACACTATGTCTTTTGATTGGGTCATTGAATCCATTTACATTTAGAGTAATTATTGATAGATATGAATTTAGTGCCATTATATTACCTGTTGAGTCATTGTTTCTGGAGATTTTCTCTCTTCCTTTCTAGTCTTTGTCTCTTTTGGTTTTTCTTTCCCCCTCAAAGAGTTCCCTTTAATATTTCTTGAAGGACTGGTTTAGCGATCATGAACTCCTTTAGTTTTTGTTTGTCTGGGAAACTCTTTATAAATCGTTCTATTCTAAATGACAGTCTTAATGGACAGAGTATTTATTGGATGCATAATTTTTCCCACTGAGCATGTTCAATATATCATGCCACTCTCTTCTGGTCTGCTGTTTCTGCTGCTAAACTTATTTGTTCACACTTGTCCCAGAAAGACAGTTGCAGGAGCTTGGAGTTTAGACTAAAGCATAGCAACAAGCCTGAGTCCAGGTTACCAACTTTCAGCAGGTGTCTCTGTCCCTATGATTAAAGGGTAGGGGAGTGCAATGGCCTAAAATTTGACAATTTACCTGAAATGGACTAATTTTGTGAAAGACACAACCTGCCAAAAGCTTACATAAGAAGAAATGGACAATCTTAATAAAGTCTATAACTATTTTTCAATTGAAACATTAATAATCTTCCAAAACAGGAAGCGCCAGATCCAATTCAATATCAAATATTTAAGGAAGAAATTATATCAATCCTCCGCAATTTCTTTCAGAAAGGAGAAGCAGAAGGACTACTTCCTCGCTCATTATATGAGGCCAGCATTACCTTAATATCAAAATCAGACAAAGACATTACAAGAAAAAAATCCACAGACTAATATCTCTCTAACATAGAGGCAAAAACCATCAACAAAATATTAATAAATCAAATCCAAGAATGTATGAATAAGATTATACACCATGACCAAGGGAGATTTATTCCAGGTGTGCAAGTTTGATTTGGCATTCAAAAATTGAATAATATGATCCATCACAATCACAGACTAAAGAAGAAAAACTCACAATCATATCAATAGATGCAGAAAATGCATTTGACAAAATCCAACACTCATTCATGATAAAAACTCTCAGTAAACTAGGAATATACGAGAATTTTCTCAACCAGAATTTTTAAATTGATAAATTAAAAAAAAAAAAACCCTTCATACTTGATGGTGAGAAACTCAAAGTCTTTCTGCTAAAATCCAGAACAAGGCAAGAGTGTCTCCTCACCACTCTTTTTCACTAGAGCTCTAAAATTCTTAGGTAATGCAATAAGACAAGAAAATGAGACCAAAAGTGTGTATGTGTGTGTGTGTATGTATGTGTATATATATATATATATATATATATATATATATATATAAAATATAAATGAAACTGTTGATTACATGATTACATCTATATAAAAAATTCAAAAGAATTAACAACTACAGAAGATAAAAAACTGGAGCTAGTAAGTAATTATACTAAGGTTGCACAATGTATGGTTAATATACAAAAGTCAATTGCTTTTTTATACCATCAATGAACAAAGTGGAATTTTAAATTAAAAACATTACCATTTACATTAGCATCCTCCCAAATTAAATACTTAGATGTATATCTAACAAGATATATACAAGATCCATATGAGAAAAACTATAGAGCTCTGATGAGAGATATCAAAGAACTAAATAAATGGAGAAATATTTCATGTTGATGGGCAGAAAACCTTAATATTTTCAAGATGTCAGTTCTTTCCATCTTGATCTATAAATTTAATGAAATCCCAACCAAAGTCCCACAAAGTTATTTTGTGGTTATTGTTAAACTAAACCTAAAGTCTATATAGAAAGGCAAAAGATCCAAAACTGCTAACAAAATGTTGAAGGAGAAGAGAAAAGTTCTTTACACTGTTAATTATTCTCCCAACCTTCTCTAAAAATACTCTTTTACCAAGGTAACTATACAATGGAGAAAAGGGGATAATCAGATTTTAAGGGACTACATGACATTGACTCTGAACTGACACTAATTCTGCGAAACCCAAAACGTCACTGTGATCCTCCAACCAAATAGAAAATTATAAAGGTTAGGTGATCAATGGTGTTTCAGCACAAGTCCATCTTACAGTGCATCTAATGGGTCCTCAAACCCATATGAGTTATTTTTCCAGATCCAGAATGCATAATCAGAATCCCCCATTAGTTTCCTAGCTGTGAAGTGAGGACCACTATGAAGGAAAGGCCAGGTAGAGGTCATCAGAACAGCCTTTACTAGGAAAATAGTAAACCAAAACCAGAACCACATTCCTGGAGGGATTACAGAGATGATTTCCACCATGAAGGACTTGAAAGATGCAGGGGTGGTAATTCCTTTCACATTTCTATTAAACTCTCCTACTTGGCCCATGCAGAGACAGATGAATCTTAGAGAACGACAGTGGGTTATCCTAAGCTTAAACAGCTGATGACTCTAATTGCAGCTGCTATACCAAATATGAGTTCATTGCTTGAGCAAAATAACATACCCTGGTACTTGATATGTAGGAATTCTGGCAAATGCCTTTTTTTCCATACCTGTTCCTAGAGTCCACCAGAAGCATTTTGCTTTCAGTTGGCAAGGTCAGAAAAACACTCACTACCTCAGGGGATATCAATTCTCTATCCCTAGGTCATATTTATTTTGCAGGGATCTTGATTACCTTTCCCTTCCATAAGATATCATACTGCTCCATTACATTGTGCTTATTGGACCTAGTGAGAAAGTAGTAGCAATTACACTCAAATTATTGGTGAGACATTTGTATGTCATAGTGAAATAAATCCAATGAAAATTCTGGGGCTTTCTACATGAATGAATTTTTAGGGATCCAGTGGTGTGGGGCATAGAAAGACAACCCATTTAAGGTAAAGGTAAAATTGTTGGATTTAGCCCCTCCTACAACCAAGAAAGAAGCACAACACCTAATGGCCTCTTTGGATTTTTTGAAGGCAGCATATATGGCCTGTTTTTTGCTGCTAGTTTTAAGTGAGGCCCAAAACAAGAGAAGACTGCATTAAGTCCAAGATATGGGGCAAACTTCTCTACCACTTGGGCCATATTAATTAACTATTAATACTGCTGCCATAAACGTTCATGCACAACTTTTTATGTAGACAGGTTTTTCATTTCTCTTGAGTGCATAGCTAGGAGGGGAATTGCTACATCATATGATATACCTATGTTTAGCTGTTTGAGGAGTTGCTGGACTATTTTCCAATGTGCTTGTATCATTTTACTTTCTCATAGACAATGGTTCTTAGACACAACACAAAAATATATTCCATAAAAATAAATTGGACTTATTCAAAATTAAGAACTTCTGTTCTTTAAAAGATACTGCAAAGAACACTGAAAGAGAAGCTAGAGTGCAAAAGTATATTTGCACAATTTACATAAAAAATTTGTATTAAAATACATAAACTATCAAAACTCAACAATAAGAAAACATACAACTGAATATTAAAATGGATTTTAATCATACCAGGTGTCTTTGTCTGCTCAGGCTTCCTTAACAAAATACTACAGACTCAGTGGTTATAAACAGAAATTTATTTTATCACAGCTCTGGAAGCTGGAAATCAAGATCAAGGTACCAGTATAGTCTAATCTAGTGAAGGTCTCTTCCTGGCTCATAGAGGGCCTCCTTCTCAATATGTCTCATATGGTGGGGGGAGACGGCAATGGGAAAACACAAAAACTCTCTACTGTTTCTTCTGATAAGGTCATTATTCCCATCATGAGGGCCTCACCCTTATGATCTTATCTAAATCTAATTATTTCCCAAAGGTCCTATCTCAAAATATCATCATCATTGGTGCTTAGAGTTTTAACAATGAATTTTGATAGGACACAATTTAATCCATAGTACCAAGTATTGGCAAAGATGTGAAACAACTTGAAATCTCACAGCTGGTAAGAATAAAAAATGTTATAATCACTTTAGGAAATAGTTTGGCTGTGTTTCAAAAATTAAACACATACTATCTGTGTATGTATACACCAGCAATTTCTAACTCTTTGCTCCAGAGAAATGAAAGCACATGTCCATACAAAGACTTGCACATGAAAATTTATGACAATTTTATTTGTAATTGCTAAAAATGGAAAATGACCCAAATATTTCTCAACAGATATATCATGTTATAGTATAACCACATGTTGGATTATACTATGCAATGATTACTTGTTGTTAGAACATATAAATAATTGTTCTTTGCATATTAATCCTGTATCCTGTAAACTCACTTATTAACAGATGGACTATTGATGTGCACAAAATAGATGAGTGTATACAGTATTGTGCTGAGTGAAAGCAGCAAGGCAAAAGAGAGCTCATGTTTTATATTCCATTCATATCAAATTCAAAAAAGCTCTGTAATGATGGAAGTAAGATTGGCATTCCTCATGGATAGGAATGGGGTGGAAAGCAACTGGGGACAGAATGTAAAGGGTAAAGTGAAAGTTTTGAGGATAATAAATATATTCACTGTTGTGATTGAAGTGATGGTTTTATGAGTTTATACAGTTGTCAAAATTTATTATGTTTTATACTTTAAGTATATGCACCTTAAGTTATTGAATTTCAATAATTATAACTTTTAAAAAATATATAGATTCTTTAAACATTTTTTTAACTTTTCTCATTTTTGTTTACCTTTAAAAACAAAATTCACATGGAAAAGGAATCACTATATTTACCAGCAGTGAGAATAAACGTAATGAGAGTATATGGTGAGCCCAAGTATACGGTCAATCTAAATCCAATATTTCAGTGCTTTGAACTTAAATATAATGTTAATACTGGCAGGATAACACCTTAGTACTAACAAATATTATAAAAATTTTAAAACCTCAAGTACACCAAGTATTTCTCACAAATTTGATTAGTTGATGATTATATACAAAAATATAAGTTTAGATAAACATAATTATATATATCAAAGAAAACATAGAGGTTGTTTTACTTAATATACACGTGAGTTTTAAAAGGGGAACATGAACTTTATTTCTTGTATGGAATGTTTCCTGGATACTTAGCATTATTTTCACTAACATCCCAGAGATTGAGATATTACAAAAGAAATCGAAGACAAAATTTCCAATTATAATTGAGTTAATTTCCATTCCTGGATTAAATTATTCATTTGGCCTATATTAATTTTGTTTTCAGTTAAACTCTTAGACTTCTTCTCTTTGGTCTAGGAAAAGACAATGAACTACATCCTTGTCCTCACAGATCTCCTTTAAACTCCTCAGTACTTTATATTTCACCACACTATCAGAAAACAAATATCCAGTGTAACATATATCTTAATACTGGCAATAACCATGACAAGAAAAGTAGATTAATTTATTTTTTCTAAAGAATTTATATTTACTGTTTTGTGAATGAGGTCGATTTTGGTATGTAATTGAACAGATAAGTATCATTTACACCAGTTAGACAGCCAAATGAGTGACATGTCTCCACTAAACTTCTACTACATATGATCATACAGGAACTTCTAGTACATATGATCATACAGGAAATTTAAAAAACAAAAGAGAGTAGGAAGAAGTTTAGGCTTTGAATCAGAGAATATGAATTTGTGTTTGATTCTGCTGGTTTTCTAATTTTGTGACCTTGAAAAGTCACAGATTTTGTGTTTATTCTTCCATTGGGAAAATGGAAATAATAAACTATATCATAACTAATTGTGCATATTTAATCATTTTTAAAGATTTACTTATTTATTCATTCATTCGTTTATTCATTTATTTACTTGAGAGAGCATGAGCAGAGGGAGGAGCAGAAAAGAGGGAGACAAATCCTCAAGCAGACTCCCCACTGAGCACAGAGCCCAATGCAGGGCTTGATCCCAAGACACTGAGATCATGACCTGAACCAAAATCAAGAGTTGGATGCTTAACTGATTGAGCCACCCAGGCTCCACATGTTATGTTTAATCATTTTTAAACACAGCACCATGCATACACATACACAAACTTTATCATCTGATTAGTATAGGAAACAAAAGAATGTGGATTCCTATTTTGAGTCTTCGTAACTTCCTTCATTTAATAGATTCATGAGTCACTGCTTATTTCTTACTGAGGATAACTCCTATATTCCCCCTAAAAAGTAGCTTCAAGGCCTAAGATGAAAGGTTCTCCTTCCCAAATCAATTCACATCTGAAGGGATAGTCAAACTTTCAAATGAACTTGGACAATCAGTATTTACCACAAAATTATAGACTAGTAGTCTACTACTTTACAGCCAGGATGACTTATGAAAGCTTTTTCCCACATACTTTAAGTTGCATAACTGACGTGAATAATCTTATGTTGACAAGACTATCTTGAAAATGAATAATAAATACTGAAAATTTGAATTACTAGATAAAAAGATTTATTTTTAAAGCTATGGCAATTAAGACAGTTGGCACTGAGATAATAAATACGCAGAACAATAGAGCAGAGAGCATAGAAATAGACTCATATATACATCCATTTTGTGACAAAAGTACTATTGCAGTGTGTTAGAGCAAATATTTTTTTTTATTTTTCACAATTTTTTCTATATCAAGTTTTTATTTAAATTTCAGTTAGTTAACATATAGTGTAGTATGTAGAATTTAGTGATTCATCACTTACATGGAACACCCAGCATTCATTACAAGTGTACTCCTTAATACCCATCACCCATCTAGCCCATCCCTCTGCCCACCTCCCCAAGATGTTTTGTTAAATAAAACATGTTGAATTAATTGCATATTCATGCAGTAATGAAATTTGATCACATACTTCACAGCATATATCAAAATATGAAAAGTGCTAATAGTTAATATAGGAGAATATCATCATCACTTTAAGGGTAGGCCAGGACTTCTTACATAGTACATAAAACAGCGAAGGAAAGAGTAATACATTGGACTTCATCCAAATTACCAACTTTTGTTATTCAAAAGACACTCATAAAAGCATAAAAACAAGTCATTTAACAAAAGACTCATTTCCTTTATGTATATAAATTCCACAAACTAATAAAAAAAGACATTAAAATGGACATAAAACCTGAAGAGACACCTGATAAAAAAATCCATACTTAAAATATATGTGTGAAAAGATACTTTAGTATCATGACTTACCAGGGAAAAGCAAAATTTAAAAACTCTATGAGATGCTACTACAGGTCTACCAGAATGGTGAAAATTAAAAGAAAAATATATATATATATTCCAAATGTTGGCAACAATGTGGAGTATCTGGAAATTTCATACACTGCTTTAAAAGTCATTTGTGAAAGTAATGTCTGGCAGCATCTGGTAAAGCTGAACTTACATATATCCTATGACTCACCCATTCTACTCTTAGATGTGTATCCAATAGAAATGAACACATACCTGCACCAAGAGTCAAAAACATTCATAACAGCATGATTCATAATGGCCTAGAACTAAAAATGACTCAAATATCCATCAAAATTAGAATAGATAAATAAACTATAATGTACTCATGCAGTGGAATACGATATAGCATGGGAAAATAATGGATTTCTAGGCATGTAACAACAAAGATAAATCCCATAAATAATGTTCAACAATGAAATTCAGACACTGAAATTCTTAGCTTAGATGCTGGTGGTGAAAACAACTGAGGGCATGAGGCTGCTGGTAATGTAATATTTGGATCTGGATAATACATGTGACCACTGTAAAAATTTGTACAGCTATATACTTAATGTTTGTGCACTTTAAGAATATGAATGTATGTTATGCTTCAACAGAAAAAGTAAAATTTGGAGAATATAGTTCTTAGACTTGCCAAAGTACTTTTGGAACTATATTTTATATTTTTATAGCAAGACTGAAAAAAGAAAATTCTATATCTGGTTCTTACAGAGAAGGATTCTTTTGTATTCTCTGCAATGTTTTTCTACTTAGAAGACTATTTTAAGAAATTATGATTATAATTTAGTAAATTATCAGTCATATAAATAAGTCTATTTTAGTTTTATAGTAGTAAAATAAACCAAATCCTGTATTTATTTATTTTTTAAATTTTACTTATTTATCCATGACAGACATAGAGAGAGAGAGAGAGGCAGAGACACAGGCAGAGGGAGAAGAAGACTCCATGCAGGGAGCCCGATGCGGAACTCGATCCCGGGACTCCAGGACCGCACCCCGGGCCAAAGACAGGCGCTAAACCGCTGAGCCACCCAGGGATCCCCTCAAATCCTGTATTTAAGAAAGTCGGAGAAACATCTCAAGGGAAACAATAACTACTAAATAGTGGCTTCCCTAGTTAATGCATTTCCCAAAATACACTCTTCATAACCAAGGGAATAATTATTCATGCTGAACTTTTCTTTAAATTTCACTAGTGTAATTGAATTGTAATTAAAGGCCCATTGCTTTTTTCAATCCCTCTTAAAACACTTTCTGGAAATGAAAGAATATTTTCTACATGAAAATAGCAGCCAAGTATTATTAGTGTTATGATTGCAATAATTTTAAGTGTTATGGAGTTTCATTCAGAAAGAATTTACCATGATATCTTAGGTTTATATTACAAAAGGGAGAAACCAATGCTTTAAATTTAGAATCCAACAGAAAATTATGAGCTATAAATTAAGAACAAAAATCTCTCAAGCTCCTCATCCTAAATGGCCATCAGAGTTCCAGCTCTGGAATGTTGCATTAAAAGAATTTTATCCCCCAAATTACTTAGAATAACTTTTGCTGTTTACTTTAACAGAAGCTTCTCTTTACCCAAATGTTCAAAATCAAGTTTCCTTTGAAAAATAATGACTTAAAACAGAAGAAAAAGTTTTCATTGCTCACAAAATTGAAGTGAAAAGGTATTAGAAGTTTTATGAAACTTACCACTTCTAAAGATATTCCATTCTTGGTAAAAATTGCAGATACAACTTCTTTTTTTTTTTTTTTTTAAAGATTTTATTTATTTATTCATGATAGTCACACAGAGAGAGACAGAGAGGCAGAGACACAGGCAGAGGGAGAAGCAAGCTCCATGCCGGGAGCCCGACGTGGGCCTCGATTCCGGGTCTCCAGGATCGCTCCCCCGGCCAAAGGCAGGCGCCAAACCGCTGCGCCACCCAGGGATCCCACAGGTACAACTTATAATCAGAGTGAATTTAATTTGACTGAGAGTGATTTAATTTGGAGGTGCAAAGTTTTTTTTTTTGTTTGTTTGTTTTTTTTTTTGGAGTTTTGACAACTTTAAATAATGATAGTATCTAAGGAAGGAGATTTAAACATATTTGCTTTGATGGAGGGATAGTCTCATGCTACTTTTTACTTTGAAATGAGATCCTGATGAATTCATTCAGCTTCTAAATCATAGGTTTTCTATAATTCTCAAGGATTCCTTCAAAACTACATTTTTAGTGATACTTAACATGGTAATCAAGGAAAAATACTCTGTCATGATTATAAATGAAAACAATAGATAGAAAATATCTTTTAGCTTAATATAGTGATTCTTTATAGATAATAAACAACAGGCAGAAATATTTTTTCTTAATAAGTTGGTTAACTAATGGAAATTACATATCCACTAGAGTCAGCTAAAAAACTCTTTTAACTATTATATAGGAATTTTTAAGGATATTTTTATGATATAATATTTCAAGATGTAATCATTTAAAATATTGGTATTTCCCGATCATTTCATTGTTAATTCTAGTAATAAATTATATGAAAGATGTGTTTTTAATATGTGCATCTTTGATTTCCAAAGATAAAGGAAATATACTTAGAAATGATTATTTACTTAGTAAATATGTTCTTTTGTAAAGTTGTGTCAGTATTGTGTGTATGTGTATGTATGGGTACCAGTATACGGTGGAAGAGAATGGGAGGTGATGAGGAACTGGATCCTTACTCTACAACGCTTTTTCCCCAATTGACAAGAACTCTAAGCAAAAGCATGGTTCTGCAATTTCTCCTGTGTGGTCTCCTAGTTTTCCTTCTAGTTATTTTGTTTTGTTGAGGGATATTTCATGCTTTAATATGATCGGTGTCAAGCAGGGATATTTGACCAGTGATGTCCAATTTTTGTAAAAGTGTGTTGTTAGTTTGTTGTCATGAATCCAGAGGTCTTCACTGCTGTCTGATGTCCTACACAGAATTTCTCCAAATTAACATAGCAATTGTTCTACTTCTCTTTAATGGCATGAGTTCATTTATTTTAAATTATTAACTATTTGTTTATTTCTCTTATTTCCTCTCACATACTAGAAACTTTTATTTTTTAAAAATTTTTATTTATTTATGTATGATAGTCACAGAGAGAGAGAGAGAGGCAGAGACACAGGCAGAGGGAGAAGCAGGCTCCATGCACCAGGAGCCCGATGTGGGATTCGATCCTGGGTCTCCAGGATCGCACCCCAGGCCAAAGACAGGCGCTAAACCGCTGCGCCACCCAGGGATCCCCTAGAAACTTTTAGAGGATAATATCTATACTAGAAGCAATATTAAAAACTTCTAGAAGGCAGTTTCTCTGCTTCATTCATCTTGTACCCTTAAGTACTCAGCCCAGTGCCAATCTCATATTAACAAATAACATATCTATCACCTATGTATTTATCAATCCAAACATTTTCAATTCACAAGGAAGGAGTGCTTCAAATGTTCATTTAAAAGTTGATTTCTAGGAATCTGATTATTGTATTTCCAAGCTGGCTTTACTCATTATCTGAAATACTTCTGATTCCAAAGAAAAAAGTAAAAACAATACTATTGCAGAAATGATGAAACTATGGAAAAATAAAATTAAAAAAGAAATTGTACTTAATCTGGAGCAGTTATATTGTATTGTTGAGAAATTTGTTAATAAAAAACTGAAAAGCTGAGGGAGCTTTTTGAAAATTTCTCAGCATTATGTTTTTAGAGGTTAATGGAATCAGCCCTTTATTGTTTCTTCTTCTTCTTTTTTTTTTAAGATTTTATTTATTTATTTGACACAGAGACAGAGAACATAAGCAGGGGAAGCAGCAGGTAGAGGGAGAGGGGGAAACAGGGAGAGGAAGAAGCAGACTTCCTGCTCAGCAGGGAGCCTGATGTGGGGCTCCATCCCAGGACCCTGGTATCATGACCTGAGACAAAGGTAGACACTTAACCAACTGAGCCACCTGGGTGCCCCCTGTTTTATTGTTTCTAATTTAACTTCAACGTTTTGGGGTTTTTCTTTGTTTTATGTAGTAAATTCTTATTGTTCTCCTGCTCTGATGAATTTTAGCTGTGTGACTTTGGAAATGTTACTTAACTTCTCAATGCCTCAGTATGTTCATTAAAAAAAGCGGGGGATATTAGTAGTAACTGTCTTAGTGGGTAATTGTGATTAAATGAAGTAACAGATAAAAAGCACTAGAGAAGCATTTGACATGTATGAAGTTCTCCTTAAACGTTAGATATTATTATTGTTGTTACTCATTATATCTTTCTGAATGTTCTTATACTAAGCATCTCTTTAACCTAGTTTACACACTCCATCTTATTTTCTAGTTATTAATGTAATACTCCATTTACCTTACAAGCTTTTAATCTCTCTGTAGGTAGAAGGTAACTTCTGTTACACGAAGTGTAAAGCCTGATATAGCATCGGCACTCAGTAAATATTTATTTCAATAAATTGCTGTCATTTCAAAATAAAAGAAAAAAAAACAGCAGAAGGACAGATGAGTTTTCCTAGGGAATTATGAAAGTGTGGTCTGATCGTTAATTTTATATGTCAATTTGACTGGGCTAACAGTTGCCCAGATAATTGGTAAAACATTTCTGGGTGTGTCTGTGAGGGTGTTTCCAAGACATTGGCATTTAAATAAGTAGATTGAATAAAGGACATTGCCCTCACCAACTTGAGTGGGTATCATCCAATCCATTGAGGGCCTGAATAGAATAAAAAGTCATAGGAAGGACATACTGGCTCTGTCTTTTTAAGCTAAGATATCTCCTTCCCTTGGACGTTGACCTTCCTGTTTCTTAGGCTTTCCAATTCAGACCAAGACTGCACCATCAGCTCCATGATTTTCAAGCCTTCAGACTAGGACTGAATTATACCACTGTCTCCTCCTGTTCTCTAGTTTGCAGATGGCAGATTATGGGACTTCTCAGCTTCCATAATCATGTAAGCCAATTTCTATAATAAATCTCCTTTTATATCTAGCTAGCTAGCTAGCTAGCTAGCTAGTTATCTATCATCTATCTATCCTATCGGTTCTCTTTTTCTGACTCATATATGTGAGTACCTCTGAGTGAAGGTCTGCCTGTGGAAGAATTTGTTGAACTGTGAAAAATAAAGACCTAGGAGTCAATATCACAGATGGGCTAATGTTAAGCTGTGGCCAATGACAGACAAGATGTTTTCAGAAAGAAAAGAAAGGTGGTGTACATCTGCTTTGCTCTAAGTATGTGTGTGATATGAGAGAGCTTGGCTCTTGTCTCACAGAGTCGAAGAATTAATCTCAATGACAAAGGAGAGGGAGTAAAGGTATAGAAGTTTATTAAGCAAGGATACAGACAAAGCTCTCAGAAGTGACGGGGGTCTCCCAACTGGGTTGCCACTGAGGGCTTGTAGGGTTGGTCTTTTATTAGAAGCTCACCTGCGTTCCTAAATCCTTTTATTTTTTTTTAAGATTTTATTTATTTATTTATTCATGAGAGACACAGACAGAGAGGCAGAGACAGAGGCAGAGGGAGAAGCAGGCTCCATGCAGGAACCCCAATGTGGGACTCAATCCCAGGACCCCAGGATCATACCTTGAGCCAAAGGCAGACATTCAACCACTGAGCCACCCAGGCGTCCCTCTTAAATCCTTTTAACATTATCTACTGATGTCACCATTGAGTAAGGACTAGTGATAACATCTTTAATGAGTTACTAGTAATAACATCTTTAATGCCTTACTTTTTTAGGGTCTGATTAGTCTTTGTGGATCACAGATGACTGTCATAAAAAGGACACCCTCCCCACCCACACCTAGGGCAGATTGGTCTGGCTTGTTCCCTTATCTCTGGTTTCCTTACACCTCAGCATTTTGGGGACTTTTGTAAGCCTGCATTGGTGGCCCCTTACCTAGCCCTGCCTGGCCCCATTTGTCCCTAACCCATATGGAAGTATTTGTGCACACGTGGATACAACTTCCTAATTCATACTTGTAAGTCTAACCTAAAAACTCAAGATGTTTCCAACCTGTGAACATTAATGAGGTTATATGGATGCCAGCTTTCCTCTCATAGGAACATGGTCCTTTCTAAGACGTCCTGTAGGTCTTTAGGGGACTTCTCCAGCTTTGGAGTTGTCATTAATGACCCAGTGTCATCCTGCTACCTCTGTCTGCTCCTGGTGAGATCTCGCCCCACAGCCAGGCTACCAGCGGCACCTGAGCATAAGATCTATAGTACTGAAGTCAGGAGGCTCAAGGAGGCAGACACTGACCTTTCCCTACCTTTCTGTTGGCTCACATTCCCTGGGCCCTCAGGCCCTACTCTGTATCCTCAGTTTCACAGTTGTTCATTCATACAATTCCTTAAGCCACGTCTTGAAACTCTTATAAAGGCTTAAAATCTGCCTGTCAGGCTGGTTGCAGGTATAAGAATAAAAGCCTACTCTTCTCTTTTGTTGTTCCCATTCCCATTTCCTTCAGTTTCTGCCCCCCAAATTTCTTTCTCTTCTTCCCGGTCAAAACAAAACCCCATGCACGTTGGCAGTCAAATGGATCCTTGGCAAAGAGGCAGTGCTTACTTCCTACTGCCCAAAGCACCCAGACCACAGCTGCTGCTCATAAGCCAAGGAATTCTGTTGCAAATATTATTCTGTAGTTTGAAGAGTACAACAATAATACTAATTTTTAAAGCAAGTGTAACAAAGTGTTTCTCGCACATGAAATGGTTTTTGCTTATTGCTTCCATTTATCCTAGTTTCTTATAAGCTTGAAGTGGAACATAAGAAATAGTAATGGTTATCTTCCTCTTCGAATACCTAGTATAGGGATGTTTATGGATTGGATTGAAAGAGATTGGCTATAAGCCAGATGGACTGCTTATTTGCTAATTCTGGAATACGTTACTGAAAATTCTCTAAATTTTACACAGGACATGTTTCTATGAATCCACCTCTAGCAGATTCTTTTAAAACAAACAGATAAATACATTTTCCTGGAAAAATGTATTTTGAAGTGTTAACTTACATACTAGGTGCTGGTGACAAAGATCAAGGGAAACTCCCTCCTTCCCATACCCTAACTAATTAATAGTTTACATTGCAATTATATTTTATTAGAGACAAATGTATCAGAAAGGATTTTCAGTGAAGTCCTTTTATTATCTATGTAAGATATCTTTAAATAATAAGATATCTTAAATAATAATAATGTATTACCAGCCCTGGTTCTCTGGTCCTTCCCATGTGAGGGTGAGGTATTTTCTTGCAGTATCTCAAAGGTCCTAGAATGACTGAACACAAAATTTAATATCATCCCATCTTGGTGGAGTGGATGAAGAGTCTTGTCTACCATGAAGCTCTGCGAACAGGATCTAGACACTTTTTTGTCGATTGTGAGATAAACTTTCTTTGACACAAGGTACTTGGAGTTAATGATAAAAATTTTAACTCTTTCTCATTTGAAGAATTGAAAAGTGGACTTCCTTTTCCATATTTCTTTGGTGTTCTAAAAAGAAAAGGTCTAAAAGAAAGAAGTCATTTTATAGTGTAGAAAAAGTGTTCTAAGGGGGGCATAATATATTGGCATTGGTTTGTCTATGGGACTCTTCAGAATTTCCATGGACATCCATTGGAGGTGATAGTGAAGAAAATCCATGTTGGGATGTTTTCAGTTTAAATGTAAAATAGGGGGAGGGGCGAGATGGCGGAAGAGTAGGGTCCCCAAGTCACCTGTCCCCACCAAATTACCAGATAACCTTCAAATCATCCTGAAAATCTACGAATTCGGCCTGAGATTTAAAGAGAGACCAGCTGGAACGCTACAGTGAGAAGAGTTCGCGCTTCTATCCAGGTAGGAAGACGGGGAAAAAGAAATAAAGAAACAAAAGGCCTCCAAGGGGGAGGGGCCCGCGAGGAGCCGGGCTGAGGCCGGGGAGAGTGTCCCCAGGACAGGAGAGCCCCGTCCCGGAGGAGCAGGAGCTGCACCGACCTTCCCGGGGGAAAGGGGCTCGCGGGGAGGTGGAGCAGGACCCAGGAGGGCGGGGATGCCCTCGGGCTCCCGGGGACACTAACAGCAACTGCGCGCCCAGGAGAGTGCGCCGAGCTCCCTAAGGGCTGCAGCGCGCACGGCGGGACCCGGAGCAGCTCGGGGGGCTCGGGGGCGGCTCCGCCGGAGGGGGCTGCGCGGCCGAAGCCCGAATCCAACAGAAACGAGCTTTAAATGAAACACTGGACCAGATGTATTTCACAGATATCTACAGAACTTTACATCCAAACTCAACTGAATACACATTCTTCTCAAGTGCGCATGGAACTTTCTCCAGAATAGACCACATACTGGGTCACAAATCGGGTCTGAACCGATTCCAAAAGATTGGGATCGTCCCCTGCATATTCTCAGACCATAATGCCTTGAAATTAGAACTAACTCACAACAAGAAGTTTGGAAGGACCTCAAACACGTGGAGGTTAAGGACCATCCTGCTAAAAGATGAAAGGGTCAACCAGGAAATTAAGGAGGAATCAAAAAGATTCATGGAAACTAATGAGAATGAAGATACAACCGTTCAAAATCTTTGGGATGCAGCAAAAGCAGTCCTGAGGGGGAAATACATCGCAATACAAGCATCCATTCAAAAACTGGAAAGAACTCCAATACAAAAGCTAACCTTACACATAAAGGAGCTACAGGAAAAACAGCAAATAGATCCTACACCCAGCAGAAGAAGAGAGTTAATAAAGATTCGAGCAGAACTCAACGAAATCGAGACCAGAAGAACTGTGGAACAGATCAACAGAACCAGGAGTTGGTTCTTTGAGAGAATTAATAAGATAGATAAACCATTAGCCAGCCTTATTAAAAAGAAGAGAGAGAAGACTCAAATTAATAAAATCATGAATGAGAAAGGAGAGATCACTACCAACACCAAGGAAATACAAACGATTTTAAAAACATATTATGAACTGCTATATGCCAATAAATTAGGCAATCTAGAAGAAATGGACACATTTCTGGAAAGCCACAAACTACCAAAACTGGAACAGGAAGAAATAGAAAACCTGAACAGGCCAATAACCAGGGAGGAAATTGAAGCAGTCATCAAAAACCTCCCAAGACACAAAAGTCCAGGGCCAGATGGCTTCCCAGGGGAATTCTATCAAACGTTTAAAGAAGAAACCATACCTATTCTACTAAAGCTGTTTGGAAAGATAGAAAGAGATGGAGTACTTCCAAATTCGTTCTATGAGGCCAGCATCACCTTAATTCCAAAACCAAAGACCCCACCAAAAAGGAGAATTACAGACCAATATCCCTGATGAACATGGATGCAAAAATTCTCAACAAGATACTACCAATAGGATCCAACAATACATTAAGAAAATTATTCACCATGACCAAGCAGGATTTATCCCCGGGACACAAGGCTGGTTCAACACCCGTAAAACAATCAATGTGATTCATCATATCAGCAAGAGAAAAACCAAGAACCATATGATCCTCTCATTAGATGCAGAGAAAGCATTTGACAAAATACAGCATCCATTCCTGATCAAAACTCTTCAGAGTGTAGGGATAGAGGGAACTTTCCTCGATATCTTAAAAGCCATCTACGAAAAGCCCACAGCAAATATCATTCTCAATGGGGAAGCACTGGGAGCCTTTCCCCTAAGATCAGGAACAAGACAGGGATGTCCACTCTCACCACTGCTATTCAACATAGTACTGGAAGTCCTAGCCTCAGCAATCAGACAACAAAAAGACATTAAAGGCATTCGAATTGGCAAAGAAGAAGTCAAACTCTCCCTCTTCACCTATGACATGATAGACATAGAAAACCCAAAGCCTCCACTCCAAGATTGCTAGAACTCATACAGCAATTTGGTAGCGTGGCAGGATACAAAATCAATGCCCAGAAATCAATGGCATTTCTATACACTAACAATGAGACTGAAGAAAGAGAAATTAAGGAGTCAATCCCATTTACAATTGCACCCAAAAGCATAAGATACCTAGGAATAAACCTAACCAAAGAGGTAAAGGATCTATACCCTAAAAACTATAGAACACTTCTGAAAGAAATTGAGGAAGACACAAAGAGATGGAAAAATATTCCATGCTCATGGATTGGCAGAATTAATATTGTGAAAATGTCAATGTTACCCAGGGCAATTTACACGTTTAATGCAATCCCTATCAAAATACCATGGACTTTCTTCAAAGAGTTAGAACAAATTATTTCAAGATTTGTGTGGAATCAGAAAAGACCCCGAATAGCCAGGGGAATTTTAAAAAAGAAAACCATAGCTGGGGGCATCACAATGCCAGATTTCAGGGTGTACTACAAAGCTGTGGTCATCAAGACAGTGTGGTACTGGCACAAAAACAGACACATAGATCAATGGAACAGAATAGAGAACCCAGAAGTGGACCCTGAACTTTATGGTCAACTAATATTCGATAAAGGAGGAAAGACTATCCATTGGAAGAAAGACAGTCTCTTCAATAAATGGTGCTGGGAAAATTGGACAGCCACATGCAGAAGAATGAAACTAGACCACTCTCTTTCACCATACACAAAGATAAACTCAAAATGGATGAAAGATCTTAATGTGAGACAAGATTCCATCAAAATCCTAGAGGAGAACACAGGCAACACCCTTTTTGAACTCAGCCACAGTAACTTCTTGCAAGATACATCCACGAAGGCAAAAGAAACAAAAGCAAAAATGAACTATTGGGACTTCATCAAGATAAGAGCTTTTGCACAGCAAAGGATACAGTCAACAAAACTAAAAGACAACCTACAGAATGGGAGAAGATATTTGCAAATGGCGTATCAGATAAAGGGCTAGTTTCCAAGATCTATAAAGAACTTATTAAACTCAACACCAAAGAAACAAACAATCCAATCATGAAATGGGCAAAAGACATGAAGAGAAATCTCACAGAGGAAGACATAGACATGACCAACAAGCACATGAGAAAATGCTCCGCATCACTTGCCATCAGGGAAATACAAATCAAAACCACAGTGAGATACCACCTCACACCAGTGAGAATGGAGAAAATTAACAAGGCAGGAAACCACAAATGTTGGAGAGGATGCGGAGAAAAGGGAACCCTCTTACACTGTTGGTGGGAATGTGAACTGGTGCAGCCACTCTGGAAAACTGTGTGGAGGTTCCTCAAAGAGTTAAAAATAGACCTGCCCTACGACCCAGCAATTGCACTGTTGGGGATTTACTCCAAAGATTCAGATGCAATGAAAAGCCGGGACACCTGCACCCCGATGTTTCTAGCAGCAATGTCCACAATAGCCAAACTGTGGAAGGAGCCTCAGTGTCCATCGAAAGATGAATGGATAAAGATGTGGTTTATGTATATAATGGAATATTACTCAGCCATCAGAAATGACAAATACCCACCATTTTCTTCGACGTGGATGGAACTGGAGGGTATTATGCTGAGTGAAGTAAGTCAATCGGAGAAGGACAAATATTGTATGTTCTCATTCATTTGGGGAATATAAATAATAGTGAAAGGGAATATAAGGGAAGGGAGAAGAAATGTGTGGGAAATATCAGAAAGGGAGACAAAACATAAAGACTCCTAACTCTGGGAAACGAACTAGGAGTGGTGGAAGGGGAGGAGGGTGGGGGATGGGGGGGAATGGGTGACTGGCACTGAGGGAGGCACTTGATGGGATGAGCACTGGGTGTTATTCTGTATGTTGGTAAATTGAACACCAATAAAAAATAAATTTATTATTAAAAAAATAAATAATTGTAAAATAGAAGCTAACTTCAATTTCTACTTAAGAAGATGGCTAGTATACTTTAAATGGACTTTTATAAAATCATTTCGGAATTTTGATTCTAGAATCAAAATTAAATCTAAATCAGATAAAGTCTTTTGCAAAAAGCATCATTTAATTGAACCCCTAAAGGGTGCCACAGTAGAAATAATTCCAAACCTTATGGTTGCTCTAGACCTGCTTAGCAATGCCTAGAATAAAATTCTGACAGGTTCACCATGAACCATCAGTAAATTCACTTCTGCCAGAACAAAAGAACATTCTTTAAAGATAGACAACACAATCCAGACTTACTGGATTGTGGAGGAGGGAGCTACCGGACTGAGCAACCACAGCTCTATTCCCAAGGACCCTGAACATGTGGAGCTGGTGAAAAGGACGATGGCTGGAGTGAGCCTGCCTTTCCAGGGGTTCCTGCCTGGCCTCGGGAGATCTCAGATGCCCAGTGGGAAGATGTGGTACAGAAGGCCCTCCAAGCTCGGCAGGGAGCCCCAGCCTGGAAGTGACTACTCTAAGAGCTGCCTTATCTCCCTGCATTCCAGGCCAGAACCAGCACAGGACTGAACACATCCCTGGTTGTAATGTCCATCTCCATCTTCCTCCTCTCCCTTTCCACATCAAGGCAAATCAGACTTCTTCTCAGAGACCCACTTTATTCAGTTCTGTACATATGGGGACATCGGCCCAAGCCCAACCCATCTTAGCATGTATCACTCTGTGGAGAATAAAGCACCCTATGTACACACACACACACACACACACACACACACACAATTAATCTCGAATCCTGGATTGTGAATAACATTATAGAGATTGGAGATTCTGCTATGTTTCTCAGAGCATTGATTCCTTTCTGCTTTATCAGAAAGCATAGATAGACTCAAAGTCCATATTCTGACTTCCCTACAATGACCAATAGCTGAAATCTCTACATTTCTTAGCTGGTCTCTTTGGAGTTTGTCTAGTGTATGGATAATTTAGGAATTTGGAACAGAATTTATACACAGAATTTGAGGTTCCTAATCCCAGTTTCTCTCCTTTCTAGATTCTCTTCCTCAGTTTACAGTTGTCTTGATTCCCCTGAATTCTGTCTTTTGATTCTTCATATGAATAAGACTATGAATTTTTCCTCAAATTTTATCTATCTCTAGCACTTTAGGCTAAAAGTGCATTTAACAAGTCATGAAATACATGACCAATACAATTGACCCTTGAACAATGTGGGAGTTAGGCATGCTGACACTCATGCAGTCAAAAAATTCAAACTTTTAACTCTCCTAAGCCTTAATTTCCTAATAGCCCACTCTATACTGGAAGTCTTAACTGATAACATAAACTGTTGATTGACAACATACTTTGTATTTTATATGTACTACATATTGTATTCTTACAATAAAGTAAGAGAATAAAATGTTATTAAGAAAAATCATAAGGAAGAAAAAAATACACTTACAGTATTGTTCTGACTTCACTGAAAAAAGGTCACATATAAGTGGACCCACACAGTTCAAACCTGTGGTGTTCAAGGATCAACTGAATATGAAAATCAATTGTATTTGTTTAGATCAGTAACAAACAACTAGAAAACTAAATTTTAAATGTGATGTATAATAGCATCCTAAAACATAAAACATGGAATAAATTTTTTAAAAAATATATGGAAGACTTCCATGAGAACTACAAAACATTATTGAGAGAAATTGAATAACATATAAATAAATGTAGAAATGTAGAAAAACGTGCTATATTAATGAGCTGTTAGATATCAGTTTTCCTTAAAATCATTTATACATTTAGTCTCATATCAACAGAAATCCCAACTAGGGGTACCTGGGTGGCTCAGTGATTGAACATCTGCCTTTGGCCCAGGTTGTGATCCTGAGGTCCTGGGATTAAGTCCCACATCAGGGTGTAGGAAGCCTGCTTCTCCCTCTGGCTATGTCTCTGTCTCTCTCTCAGTGTCTCTCATGAATAAATAAAAAAATCTTAAAAAAAAATCTTTTCTTTTGGAAAAGAAATCCAAACTAGATTTTCTGTGCATTTGAAAACAGATTTTCAAAATTTGTATATAAATTCAAAGAACATAGAATTGCCAAAACAATCTTGAAAAGGAATAAAGTTGGACGACTTGCATTGTTTGATTTGAAGACTTAAAATAAAGCTATAGGTAATCAGGATATTATAATGAAGACAAATAGCTCATTGGAACAGAATAGAGTCAAGGGATATTATATATATATATACTAGTATATATATATATATATATATATATATATATATATATATATATATAATAGATTTCCAATAAAAGTGTTGAGGCAATTCAGTTGGGAAAAGAAAGCGCTTTTGGTACTGAATCAACTGGATGTCCATCTAGAAAAAAAAAAGTGCTGACAGATATTTCACAACATGAACAGAAATTAATTTGTGATAAATCATAGACCTAAATGTAAAGTTAAAACCATAAAGTTACTAGTATGAAATGGGAAAATCTATTTGCAATCTTGGATTAGGCAAATATTTCTTAATCAAAACTTAAAACCAATGATTAAATGAACTTCATAAATATTATAGCTCATTAAAATTTGCCCTCACAGAGGCACCTGGGTGGCAGTTGGTAAGCATTGGACTCTTGCTTTCAGTTCAGGTCATGACCTCAGGGTCATGAGATCGAGCCCTGAGGTGGGCTCTGAACTCAACAGGGAGTCTGCTTGAATTCTCTCCCTTTCCTTCTCCCTTTGCCCATCCCTGCATTTTTCCGTAATTTCTCTCTCTGTCTCTAAAATAAATAAGTCTTAAAAAAAATTGCCCTTGCAAAGATGAGTACAACTATAGGCTAGAAGAAAATATTTAAAATGTATATATCTGAAAAAGATTTATGATCAGAATATGTAAAGAATTTATATTATTCAATGATAGATAATAAAGATCACCCAATTAAGAAGTGGGAAGATTGAAATATGTATTACAAAGTAAACATAATTAAAAAAAATTCAGCTCATTTATTCATCCAAGGAATGAAAATTAAATCCTTGGAGAGAGATTTCTTTAACGCCACAGGATTCTGAAATATTAAGAAGATCAAATACTGTCAAGGATGAGAGCAAATGGTACTCTCATACATTACTGATTAGAGTGTAAAGTGGCACAGCTACTTTGTGTAACTATTTAGCAGTTACTCATCAATTAAATATATTCAGGAATTTCTGTAATCCAGCAATTCCACTCTCAGGCATTTACCCAAGAGAAATGAAAACATATGCCTACAAAAAGATAGCTTTATTCTAATAGCTAAAACCAGGAAGAAACAAAAGTATCCATCAATAGAAGAATAGATTATTAAAGAGTAGTATATTTATGCAATAGAATGTTACAGAGCATTTAAATAAATAGACAAAAATGAATGAATAGGCAAACAATGTAAATAAATCTCAAAATGTTATACTAAAAAAAAATGTTATACTGAGTCAAGGAATCTATATACAAAAGGAATACAGACATTTTGCATGAAGTTAATAAAATAGGCACAACTAATCTAAGGTGATGGAAACCAGGACAGTGGTTGCCCCTGGGATTGACCAGCAAAGGGCCTGAGGGAACTTTGTAGGATTATGCAGATTTTTTTTTATCTTGTTTAAAGTGTAGATTAATAGGTGTACTTTTTTCTCAAAACTCATGGAATTGTACTTAGGTTTGCACATTTCACTATAGGTAAGTTAAATCTCAATTAACAACAACAGAAAATAACACGTTGGCTAAATGGCAAACCAAGGGCTAAAATTGAAAGTAATATGCACACATTTAAACTATATTTAGAAATTTGATATTTAATCTAGTAAACTAAAGAAATTATTGCCTCATGAATGTTTATTTTCTTACCTTCAAAGAAGGCATATATACAGAAAGGATACATATTTTATAAGAACCTAACTAGCATAGGGTTTTTATTTTTTCAAGTTGGGAATATATACATGACTTATTCGTATCTGAATTTAAATTCTCAGCTAGTTTTAATAAAAAAGAATCAAACTGTCAATAAATTCAGAGCTGTTACACAGATGTTAATTCTTTAAATATTTTAGACTTCAGTAAATTGTAAATTAGGTCAATTTGTAATTAAATAGGCAAAGTTATTGTAAATGATATATTTCAATAATTTAAAGGGCTTTTAAAAATGATGTGTATGAAAAAATCTTTCATTTTAATTTTGGATAATTTGGATAATATTCTGTAATTTTAATGAGCTTTCTTACTATGAACAAATTGAGGCGATCTTGGATATCTGTGAGAAAATTTAGGAGTAATATAATTTATTTTTTTTTCTCTGTACAAGTGGTTGAAGAAGCACATATTTCCTTGGGTTAGCAGGCAGATGGAACTGTAACTGCTGCCAATGTTTATCTAGAGTTGATTTTTTTTTTTGATAAGAAAAACATTACATACATTTTATGGAGCTAGTTATTCTCTGCATAGCTTTTGCCAGCTCCACAGATGTAACTGAGTCGATGACAATTTTCTCAGGCTAAATTCCTGGGATGCAGGTGAAAGCCAATGAAAATTAGATAATATATCTGAGGTATGTTATAGTTTATTTGGAACCCAACCTGCATGTTATCAATGAATTTTTAAATTGTCTTGCACTTGATGAGATGAGCACTGGGTGATATGCTATATGTTGGCAAATTGAACTCCAATAAAAAAAATTAAAAAATAAAAACATAAATAAAATTATAAAAAGGAAAAAAAAAGGAAGGAACTTCTGAGAGGGCTAAGCAATTTACAAGTTTGGTAACTGATTGATGTTATATATTTATTCTTTCAAATTTCATTCAAAAATATACAAATATGGGTAAGATGGTGATGTGTTCATTTAAGATATGTGATCACTTAAGATAGTCTAGGGGAGAGACATTTTTTTTATTGGGAACATTTATTGATTGACTATTATGTGCCAGGCACTGAGAATACAAAGATATAACCATAGCAAATGACATATTTTCATTTCAATCATCTCTCAATTTGACAGATATTATAATACAGTGCACAGTGCTATGAAGGAAATAAGCACAAGGGCAAAGAATCTAAACTAGATTTTGGTAGTGGGTTTCATGGGGATTTTTAGAGATGTGTAACTTCTTACACAAGCTTTAAAAAAAATACAAATGCATAGGAATTCAGGAAGTAGAAATGAGGGTGGAAACATTTCAAGTCAAGTGAAAAAAACAATAATTGTAAACCAGGAAGTAGAAATGAGGGTGGAAACATTTCAAGTGAAGTGAAAAAAATAATTGTAAAACCAGGAAGACCTGAAAGGAAACTAGATAGTCTGAAGTGGTAAAGAGTTTCATCGTGGCTGGAATATGGGGTACTCAGAAGGGATGTAAAAAGACTGAGGCCAGCTGCTAGGTTGGGGACATTAAGGTTTGTATGTCATGCTACAAAGCTTTGTTTTTATCCCTTAACAAGTATAGAACCAGCAGAAATCCATGAGTAGGGTGGGATAAAATCAAATATGTTTTTTTAGGATGATAGTGTGGAAAATTAGCTTGAGGAGAAAAAGACTGATGTTAGGATATATAGTTAAGAATCCATGATGATAGACCAAGAGATGATGAGGGGTGAAGAGAATAGGAGCAATGGAGAGGAGGAAGTCAATTCAGAATAACTAGTGGGTAGAATTAGTGGAACTTCATGATTATTTTGGTATGGTTGGTTAAGGGAGTTGAAAAAGTCTAAGATGGCTCCTGTCATTCTGGGGTGACTGGATGCACAGTGATATCACTAACTAAAATAAGGGGATATGGAAAGAAAACTAGGTCTGACAGAAGAAACTTATTTTGTTAAGTTTGAGATATCAGTAATAGAAGTTCCAGAGATGATTATACAATTTTTTTTTATTAACAAACTGACACAGTTAGCATCTAATATTTCGGTCTCTTTTATCAACGCCAAGCTAAAGGCTATTTTAATCCTTTATTATTAAAAGGCTACAACGGAGCCAGAGAAGAGTGCACAATATCCTAGGTAAGTACAGTTTATGGAAAAAACATGTTACTATATGAACATTTAGAAAAGTCACTCTTTTTGCAGGCTCTACTCTATGAATTCCAATTCCTCATAGACTCTTTTATTTGAACTTTTAATCTTTTCTGTTGCTTTTTCTCTCATTCCTTTCCAAGTTTCCTTATCCTTCTTTAGTTTTTGGACCTCAAACTGGATAAAGTACTCTAATAAATGCCTGACTAATGCTCAGTGGGACAATTGTTTCAGGGTTCTAGCATGTTTTGTTCTTGTTAGTACATTCCTCTACCTTGCTGGTTTTTAAAATAATAGCAGTGTGCTGACTCATGTTCAGTTAAGGATTCAAATGGCACCTCTTAGCCTTTATGGCAACTCTAGTCTTCCCCGTCCTGAATTCATATCACATATTTTTCTCCCTTGACTGTCTTCTCACGAAGTATTCACTTTTATTTAAAGTTGTTAAGATCATTTTGGGCTACAATTTAGTCTTCAAAAGAAGTAGGTATCTTTCTTACTGTGTGTTAATCCAATTCCAAAATGTAGTAGGTATGATTTCTCAGTCACTCCAAGTCACTGATAAACAGATGGGGAATGAATCCTAATGACTAGGGTGAGATTCTAAAGGCTGGGTAGGTCATTTTCTGAAGGAACCTTGGAGAAGTAACTTCACTCATTGTTCTTTTGTGATATACCATAGAATGAGAAAAATGAATTAGATATAATCAAATGTTTTATGCTATAAAAACAAAAAGAAAATGCTTGTCACATTAGAGTGTTCAAAAACATTAGTTTCCTTCTCTTTTTACTCTTGAATAAGCAACGTTATTTAACCTCCACTAAAGAGAAATAGGTGTTCTTATAAGTCAGAAGTTAAAATACTTTGAATGACTGAATTTACAAACTGTCAGAATAAAATTCATTTTGATCTATAGGTAAATTTATACCATTGGAAAAGAAACTGTGCTTCTCATTATACAGGTAAACCAACAATCAGAAAAATTATGCTGTAGCCAAAGTCACAGAAGTATTATGTGACAACATATTAGAGGGTATTTTCTTAAATACATAAACTATTTTAAGCATTTCTAAATGGGCTTCAAAATTTAGCTCTAAATAGATATATAATATTTCCATAATTGATTATTACCTAATATTTTGACATTGAGCTGATTTCTAATTTTCTACAACTATAAAAAAACTGTGCAGTAACTATTTCTGAAAGAGCTAGGTGTTATGATTCCATTGGATAAGTTATTATATTGAATAAAAGACATTTATTCTATTTAATAACAAATTTGCTACCTGCTTTCCTGTACATAAGAATCAAAATGTACACTAACATATCTCAGATGAAAATTTTGTAATTAAATATCTTTTCCACAAAATCTTTGGTAAGCACATAAAAAGATCATTTATTCAACAAGTTTTTCTTGAGTACTTATTATGTCCTAGACACTGCAAAGTGTCAAGGATGCAAATTTACATAAGAAAGAGTCAAGGGGGGAATCCTTGGGTGGCACAGCGGTTTGGCGCCTGCCTTTGGCCCAGGGCACGATCCTGGAGACCCGGGATCGAATCCCACGTCGGGCTCCCGGTGCGTGGAGCCTGCTTCTCCCTCTGCCTGTGTCTCTGCCTCTCTCTCTCTCTCTCTGTGACTATCATAAATAAATAAAAAAATTTTAAAAAAAAGGAAGAGTCAGGGGATTCCTGGGTGGCGCAGCAGTTTAGCGCCTGCCTTTGGCCCAGGGCACGATCCTGGAGACCCGGGATCGAATCCCACGTCGGGCTCCCGGTGCATGGAGCCTGCTTCTCCCTCTGCCTATGTCTCTGCCTCTCTCTCTCTCTTTCTCTCTCTGTGACTATAATAAAAAAAAAAAAAAAAAAAAGAGTGATCACCTCTGAGGCACATATGGTCTTGTAGGATGATGTACATATGTTAACAGATATTGAAATAAAATATGATGAGTGCTATAATAGAGACTTGTGCAAGGGTTATGGGAACATCTTTGTGAACCTTTCTTCATGCTCGTCTTACAAAAGCCTAAGGCACAACCTACACCTTTCACTGGCCAGAGTACCCAAACACAAATATTAATGCTCACTAAGCTCTCAGTTATTTTTCTTCCTTTCTTCCAACATTCACTTCTTCCCTCCTTTTTTTCTTCAAAAAGTCTTTATTAAAACTATGGTCAGGCACTACATACGGTACTCAGAATATTAAGAGGAACAAGTCATGCATAGGTTTTGTCTTCATGATCTTTACAATGATGTGGGAGAGTAAAACAACTAAACAAATGGTTATAATATGATATAAGAAGGAGGAGGACAAAACCAGGAAGCACAGGCCCCTAGTCTTGATTCCATAAGACTAGTTCTATTTTTATCTGCTTCAGAGATAAAATTTTTACATTTTGTTTATGATTTCATTCAAAAGCAATGGCATGCACACATCATTCTTTTGCTTAAATATAAGTCTGAGAACTAGTACATGGGACTATTTAATTTATTTACAACTACACTTACATTATAGCTATACTTATGATGAGCATAGCATAAAATATAGAGATGCTGAATCACTGTGCTGTACACCTGAAACTAATGTCACATTGTATGTCAATTAGACTCAAATAGAAAAAAATAAAATAAAATAAAATAATAAAAAATAAATATGGTAAAAACCTGAATATAGTTTTCAGTGTTAGCAGAGACCCCAATCAATTGAATTGAAATATTGCACAAATTTGCTGATGCTGTATTTTGAGTTTCATTTCCCTTCCACTTTGACATTTAAATTTCAGTCATTCAAAGAAAGCCAAACTTGTTAAAATTGCTGCTATATGGTTTCCACATGGTAGTAGTGCTTTGACAGTTATGCCTGGACAAAAGTCTCAACAACTCAGCTATAGATAGATGCAATTGTGGCATCACTATAAGATCTGTCTCAGTAACATCTCCTTGGTGTGATACAGAGGGCAATGCCAATTCTTGAGTCCATTCTAGGTTCTGTTTTCTGATTTCTAAGCTTTGCTCCACACTGTGCTAGTTTCAGAGCACAGAAAGATGAGAAGACAGACTTGATTATTTTCATGATTTAACCACACATCAAAAATACACAGTTTATTTGCTGAGATTTCCTTGTTTTCTTTAACTTTATATAAAGAGGACCCAAACATTTAAATGTGGACTTTAATCAACACCATGAATTGGGTTTGAATCAAAGATTCCATGTAGACATACTCTGAGATTAAGATGACTTATATACTATTGCACTATTGTTAGGTAAAAGTACCTCCCATCATCCTCAGGTAAATTGATAATATAGTTAATTGTCTAATTAACTTCTTAATAGATTTTAAAAATCTTTCTTCTTTTTATTCAATATCATGATTTCTTTTTTTTAAAGATTTATTTATTTATTTTAAAGAGAGAAAGATAGCATGAGTAGGAGGGGCAAAGGGAGAGGGAGAGGGAGAAGGAGAGAGAATCTCAGGCAGACTACATGCTGAGCATGGAACCTGATAGGGGCTCAACCTCAAGTGCACCATTCCTTTAACTCTTCTACTTCCCCCCATTTAAAGCCAAAAATTTATTTGTATTAAGAATGAAATTATTCAGCTTCCTTTACAGAAGATATCTATCTATTGACTTTTGTTAATTTATTTTGAAACATGATTAAAATAAAACAATGGACACACTGCTCTTGGCCCTGCCTCAGTTGCTTAGAGCAGCTTGCAGACTTGGAATTAGTCCTGTGAGCTGCCATCAGGAGAGGACTGGCCAGGAAGGGCATGTTCCTGTGACTCTTGTCCCAAACCCATAAAACTCTCAATGATACAAAGGTTTATACTTTAAAATACTTTGCAACTGTGAATTGGTTAATCACATCTACATCCCTAAGGGCTCTGAGTAACTTAAAGTTTTGTTTTCCCTTTGTAGCTTGTGGTATTCATTATAGCACTATTTATTTTGAGCTCCTGATCTTGGTTTTATTTGGATATATTTCTCTTGGATGTGTTTGTAGTTATTTTTCTTTTTCTTAATTTTGTTGGATGCCCAAGGGGCTTGGGACACGGCTGCCTATAAATTAATCTAAAAATGAACTATATTTGTATTCTTTGTCATTTGCCAGAATGCCATTTGGAATCTTCTCTTGGAATATGAGTCTCCCAAATACTCACCACAGTGGAATTCAGGTGCAAAGTAAACACAGCAGTTCTAGTATCAGCATCCATTTAGCCGGAGGGAGGGGGGGCGGGGGGAATTTTTATGTCTATTATTATTGCAAACAGATTGTTCACTATATGCTGTTTGAAACAGAGAGGGAGTGAATGATTTAAGAATCTGTATTTTAAGTAGACAAATAACTTGCACACCCACAGTATGCCTTCAAGGCTCTGAAACCACAGCCAAAACAGAAAGGACATCTTTGCCAGGCCAAAAAACAGTACAATGGGCAATAGGTGATTTTCTCTTTTCTAATTCGCCAAGATCTTTCTCTTGCTGGTTCACACTTACACAAACATCATGAGAAGATGGCTTCTTGGTGAGTGCTGTGGCTACTTAAAAGCAGTGAAAATAAAACAGAACAAAACTTTTTACTTTAATGCTGCAGATGCTATATATGTGTGTGTGTGTGTGTGTGTATTTGTGTGTGTCTCTATATGTATACACTTTAGCACTAATTGATGGTATAAAGATGACCAGATGGCCTTTGGATCTCTCAGCACTGTCAGGTTATAGTGAGCCCGTGCTGCACCCCCTTAACAACCCCCCCCACCCCACATACACAACACCCCTCCCCGCCCAAATCCATTCCTGCCTGTAGTGCGGATCTGGCTGTAGCAGCATTTCCACATCTGCTGTGTTCACACACATGATCTCTGTTCAACAAATAGTTCTTCCAGTTTCTGGGCCTGGATTTTAAATGTGTGTTGTAAGCAAAAAGGAGGCCTCGTTCCAGCTGGCAATGGTGGGTGAATTGCCAATGCAGAATTTCATCTGAACTGGGACTAACATTATCTGAAGCACATTTATGTTGGTGCGGGAAGACTGGAGTCACAACAGATAAATTGAAAGATTGTTTCATGATGGATTATACAAGACACTGTTTTTCCAAAAAATGTTTTCTATCACACAAAGGCCAGAGATCACATAACTCCTGTTCAGGACCATCCATCAAACAGGCTTACTCTCACCAAAAGGCTAAATTGCCAAAAAATGGAGTGTTGGAAGGGCTTTAGCATTTGGGATTATATGTAATACTTATCATAATCCATTGACACTGAAGATGGCTGAGCGCCCTGCACCTCCGACTGAGATCTTGTTTTATTGAAATCAAGTATAAAGACACCAGAATGAGTTGACCGAATTCAACAAACAGTTGTTTACGGCCATCTCAGAATAAAAACCTCTTTTAAAAGGTGATTTTGGAACAAATGAAAGAAAGAAGTGAGTCAACTTCTGGGGCACTTAGATTTAGTTGAATAAAGATATCGACAATGATATAGAAGAATTGCAGTTAAATGTGTTTACATAATAAGCTCAGGGTCCTGTGGTAGTTATGGCAATGCTAGAAACTTGAGGACAAACTTTTATCAGAGCTGGTGGGAGCTTAATTAGAGGGTTTTGTTATATATATATTTTTTGTATTCACAGTTATTAATAGTGTTACACTGCAACTATAATGTCACTAAGCAGTAAAATAAACTAGTCAGTAATGTTACTGAGTCCACTGCAAGCCAATTTTAACAGTTGGAGCAATAATTTTGAAAGAAAGAAGAAAATAGGGTGACCTCAATTATAAAACTAACTTCTGATGATAGCTTTGGAAGCAATATATGTTCAAAAAAGTGTTTTTCCCCCATAGTCCATTCAACATTTTCAATGACTGTAAAAATTTTATCTTTACATATATACATGTTCTAACAGACATTTTAGACAAAATAATAAATATGGGTTTGCTTATTTGCTGACATTACAAAAGGCAAATTTTCAAGAGGGCCATTAACAAGGTAGGGTGGCACTGTATTTTGTCAAATTGACTAAACGGAGAAGTAGGAAATATATATGATGACTGCAAAATAATGTTTATAGCCCTGCCAGACCAAAATACAAATTCGCTCACTAAATTGCATAAATATCCTGGTGTAACCCACTTACTAACACCATTTTAAGTGCTGTCAAACACTCTATTCCAAATCAGCAAGAGTTTCATATTTCTGTAAATATACTTGGGGCTCAAGCAAAGATAACCAAAATTACTTTCTATAATGAAGAACAAATAATTTTTAGAGTTGCAAAATGTCATCTGGTTTGACAATGAGGTTTTTGTTTGTTTGTTTGTTTGTTTGTTTGTTTTGCTTCTGGGTAACTATCTAGTTTTCTTCTGACCTTGTGCTTGAAGTTTGATTTAATTAATGGGAATTTAAATGATTGATCTATCTCAATATCCTCAATACATATGTAAAAGAAACTATTAACTATTTTCTTCTAAAAAGTTCAATTCTTGATATTGAATGATTTTAATACGAGGAGCCAGATTATCCCCAGAACCTAACAAAAGACCTGAGACCTTCTGTCTCAAACAGACAAGGCCTATTTCTCATTCCCATCTTCTGGTTTCCATTGACTGAGAGAGATCTTATTTCAAGATATCAGGAAATTCTGTATGACTCAACCTGGGGGGTTTAAGGCAAGATAAAGGGAGTCTCTATTATTAATAAATCAATTCATTAGTGGCTTCAGGATATTAGAGGACCATTTTTAATACCTAGCTTTAGAAATCTTAGGATCCTACAAATTCCAGCCTTTTCCTTAATTCATTCTCTGTAATTTTTACCACATTTTCATGTTGGGACTAAATGACTTAGGAGATAGTTGTGGCATAATAGAATGTCACTGGACTAAAACATCAAAGACCTGAATTCTGGCCCCAATTCCCTCACTTAAAAACTTGCTTGTTCTTGGGCAGGTCTCTGAACCTCTCTGTGACTCAATTTTACCATTTAAAGCAAAAACATTACTACTTACTCTATATGGCTATTCCAAAGTTAAAGTATGTAGAGTGTTCAAAATGAAGTGCTAGGCAAATACTAGATATTCTTTTCTTTGTAGAATGAATGGCAAATAAATGTAACTTCAGTTAAAACTAAAGCAATAGACAGATACATCCTTTAGCATCCTGTAAATATTTAGTCAACATATCAAAATCTAGTTCCTTTTTAAGTCTTGAGATCAGTGTTTTGAAGTCATTTCTTAAATGAAATCTGCTGCCCAAATTGAGACATGCTATCTTCTCTCCTCAGATATTCCAATCTCTAACCCATTCTCTTGTAGCCGGGGATAAAGTGATGAAACCACAAAAAAATTTAACAAAGACACTCAACTTTGTATTCCTCAATCCACCTGCTACACCAGCTTTTAAGGCCAGAGTTGTTGAAGTGGGTTAGAAGGAGGGAAATCCATAAGCCTATTTCACTGAGCTGTTCACTCTCAATGGCTGGACTCCGGAGTTCTCTGAGGATGACTGAAATATTGGCTTTAATATTCAGCAACTTCAGTTGCCTCTGTGACTAAAATCTGGACTAAACCTCCTAAGCTTTTAGACACTTGGTGGTATTTGATGGAGGGTTATATTTTAGAAATAAATCCTTGATACTAGAAGCAAAGGAATGAAATGAGTCTTTCGTAGGTGTTGTGTTGGACTGAATTGCATAGAAAAACAGATAAAATAGGAGGATAAACATCTTGAGTGAAAGAAATAGTTTCTATCTTTGGAGAGGTTTTCCTGCAGTGGAACTTCTATGCTCTTGCTATCATCTTGGTGAGAGTACATTATACATTCCCCTCTTTAGCGTGTACCCTGGCAATGTAATATTCAGAATCTTTGGCTATCAAGGACCTCTTAAAAAGGATTTGTTTTGGAAAAAAATCCTTGTACTTTCCTATCATGAACTTCCAAAATATCATCCTGCAGTTGACCCATGAGCCAAAAGCTCTGTCATCCCTTCTAGGAATGCCCAGCTGATATGTCTGGCATCAGATTATACTTGGTTAAGCCATGTTGAACTGAATACACAAAACAAGTATAACAGAGTTTTTAGTTAGAATTATTTTCTGTGAGTTGTACTCTACTAAATGCAATACATATAAAGAAAATACAGGTATTTTGCTTCTGTCATTTCAATATACAGCAACGCAACTCCACGAAAACCAGCTGCTGGCTAGGTTACGATTTATCAACTTGTTAATCAAGAACTTCAGCTTTCTTTCTTTCCATGTGTGAATGAATGCGGCTTATGGATTCCTTTGGGCACATTCCAGTTTGCCAAAAAAATTAATCTGGAAGGAAAAAATGTACTTGTTCTTCTTTGGAACCTTGTAGAAGCTTATGAAATGCTAAATGAGAATATTAAATTTGATATGTGAGGGTCATGGTTGTGCTTTGCTGAAGAAAGTATTCAAAACTTCTTCCGTTTTTGGCATCAGAAACCTATGAGGATGAAAATCCCCCCTAAAATTGTCCAAGTCCTTTGTCTTCTGGCTGCTCTTTTTTATTTTCGGAACCAGCCTCTTAGCTGAAGAGCAGGCCTTGAAAAAACTCTGCAATTCATTTTTTTTTAAACTCTGCAATTCATTTTTATACCATCATCCACAGGAAGCTTATTTAAGTAGTTTTTAAGCTATGCAAAATTGTTTACCATGTTTTTAATGTTTCTTTCCTTTTCCACTTTTTTCTCGCTAATTTTTATTAACTATCTCCTTTGCTTTTCAGCAAGCTGAAGGAAGGCAAACGGACAGCTGTTATTTCCTCTTACCAATGCTTGGTAATCCTTTCAGAGAGAACTGTGGTCCATACTGTTCTTGTTTAGCATTTGCCATAAATTTTGAAATAGAAAAATATAAAATAACCATTATATAAATCTATTCTGTAACCCTATCTCCGATGTACTGTGCAATTCTGTTATAAACACAGTTCACATAAGTCACAGTTTATCTTATGCAGATTATATTTTGTAAAATCACTGGTATTTATTCCACTTTTACCATCCCTGTAGAATAATTTCCAAAATATATTAGGTCTCAAAGACAGCAGATCAATGGTTGCCATGGCCTGGAGGTGGGTGGAAAGGCTGACTTCAAAGTAACATAAGGGAACTTTTTGGCATAATGGAAATATTCTATATTTTTACTGTGGTGGTGATTATACAACAGTAGACTAAATTCATAGAAATCTACCATTAAATAGTTTTAATGCTTTATGACTAGATTATGCCTCAACAAACAAGAATTAAGGGAAAGAAAATCCCTGAATAATGCAGAGAATGGTCCTATAAATGTAAGAAAGAAAGTAACACAAATCATCTTGAGCTACATCTATGTCTATGCCTGTAGTCTACATCTATGCCCACTTCTATACCTCTACTGACCTCTGTCTCTACTGTCAAATCCACATGTGGCCAGTATTGGTATCTCCACTTGGACCCTGGCTCTGTCATTTTGTCTACTGAGAGATGGTATTATATGGTATTTAAACATAGAATCTGGAATAAAAGTGCTTGGATTCAAATTACAGCTGGGTCTCTCACTAGCTGTGTAACTTGGACAAATCACTTATTATTTCTGCAGCTCAGTTTTGTTATCTGTAAAATGTAGGTAAGAATAGTTTCCATTGGTTTATTATAAGAAATAAGTGACTTAGCATCTATACTAGGGCTTGGCACCAATCCTGGCACATGGCAACTATTATATAAATTTTGGCTATTACTGTTATCTATCTATCTATCTATCTATCTATCTATCTATCTATCATCTATCTGCATAGAAATGGTAAAAGTTATTTCTGGTGAGGACTGTGGTATTGGGGAAAGGTGCCTGTATCTCTATCTATATTTTTTTATAATCAGCATTATTAGAATAAAAGAAGGGAGCAAGCAATTTGTACTATTTGGTCAGAGAACATGTATTTATCTTTTGGTAACAGGAACTTTCTGTGCTTTTGTGCTTTAACCAGATTAGTTTCAGTTTTCCTGGAGGGCCGAAAGCCAGCTTAACTTTGTCTTTGCATGATGCTAATGGGATCTGGAGCTTGGGGGTTCCCAGGCAGTATAGCTCTCCAGGGGTGCTGCCTCTAGCAAAGTGATTGCCACTGCTGCCTCTACTCATTTTGGAGGGACCTCTTACAAAGGCTTTGCAGTTTTAACCAGAAAGCTCTATCAATGTACACATTTGGACATATAGGATTCTAAAATCCATGCAGCCCTGAGGATAATGATTTTCAGAAACAAAGTGGACTAGATTAGGCTTGTGTCCTAGACACATTATAGGAAAAATTTCCCATGCAAAGAAATCTTGAAAACACTAGGTTGGAGGAAAGCCTCTTTGTAATAAGATGGGAGAAATTCCCTTTGGTCTAATGCTGATGTGCTGATGAGCCACAGAGACGGAAAACCGAGCTTGACTTTTTAAGTAATTTGATGATATCACATTTAATCATTTTGTTACGTATATATGCATAAAATCCATTTATATTATATATCTACTGGTTGAAAATGCTTAAAATGCTTCTTTTCCATTTTAAGAAGAGTTTCATAGCCATATGTACTTCTCACTTTCAGAATTCAGTGGAGGAAAAAGGATACCTAAGAAAGAGGAATACAAAGAAATGACAATGTTCCACAAACAGATTAACAAGAACAGTATAAAGATAACATGTGATTCAGCTAACCTTTCACATAAGAAGACTGCTTAATAATCAGTCTTTTCATTCGCCTAAAATGGAAAATAAGAATTTTCAACGAGTAGATATATAATGCCCAAAACATGAAATTCTTGTGGTAAGAAGCTTGACAGTTTGATATAACAGATGATCATTAAAATGTGATTGCAGTTGATCAAAGAGCTTGATGATGATGATGATATGGTTTCAAGCCCTGTGTGCACAGAATGGGTTCAGAAGATGCACATGTTCTTTTTTTTTTTTTTTAAGATTTTATTTATTTATTCATGAGAGATACAAAGAGAGAGAGAGAGAGGCAGAGACACAGGCAGAGGGAGAAGCAGGCTCCATGCAGGGAGCCTGATGTGGGACTCGATCCCGGGACTCAGGATCATACCCTGGGGCCGAAGGCAGGCACTAAACCACTGAGCCACCCAGGGATCCCCAGATCCATACGTTCTTATTGGATTTACCGTATGGTACCTCTAATGACACAGTTTAAGCCATTTGGGTCTTCCAAGGGAGGCTGTGTGTCCACAGCTTAATATTGCTGTAAACTGGGATCCCTGGGTGGCGCAGGGGTTTGACGCCTGCCTTTGGCCCAGGGCGCGATCCTGGAGATCCAGGATCGAATCCCACGTTGGGCTCCCGGTGCATGGAGCCTGCTTCTGTCTCTGCCTCTCTCTCTCTCTCTCTCTCTCTGTGACTATCATAAATAAATAAAAATTAAAAAAAAATATTGCTGTAAACTCCAGTGAGGAAGGAGAGAGGGCTTGCTTCATGATGTTATGTCTCTTACAATATAATTAGGCTGTGGTGAGGCAGCACAAAGAATAAAGAAGAATGGAGTAGGTAATCTCTAGGAAACCATAAGACTTTCATAACTTCTACATTCAAAGTCTGGGTGTCTTCAAGGGCTTTGAAACAAATCACCTTAATTTCTAGGCATAATTTCATCGAATGCTCCAAACTTTGCCTGTGTGTGGGAAATGTAATGTGTTCTGAATGAGCTGAAAATATTCTGTTGCACCAGGGTAATATATATAATCTTAACTTTCCATTTTGGTTAAAGTTTATCCTGTTGTAGCCAATGGGTGGCTGGACATATCAGCTGAGCAGGAACTGAGTGGAAGTGGAAAAGCTAGTCTACTTTCAGCAGTAAGAATTATCTTAGAAAATATATAACATTTAAATAAGTCTAACATAACTTTGTATTCAAGGGGCACTCATAAATATCAATGATTAATTTTCATTAAAAGGACATATCTCATATTTTAAGTGCTCCTATATTTTCATTGAGGCATTAATGATGAGTGCTACAATCTCAATCTGTTTTTAGCTACATGCAAGCCATTCAGCCATTACTTGTTGATTAGTAATCAACAGCACCAAGTGAACAACTCCTAAGTTCCTATGAAGGTTAATTGAACAGTTAGTCTTTACCAACAAGACTGAATTTTTATAACTGTCTCAGAATTTATTTACACATTTGCAAACTAATGGGAAACTCACATGTTAGAGGCAATCCTAGTTTTTAAGATATTGACCTAGACTGATAAAACAGAACTATTTTTGCTTTAAAGTGATTTATTTGGTGTCCTTATTCTATTCTTATTTTTGATGGATCGTGCAAAATGTAGCAGATTGTCAGGAACTCAAAAGGATGTGTTTTCTGTCGATTCACAGCTAGTGCAGAATTGGTTGAAATTTGAGCTCCTTCATTTGACCTTAATGTAACCCTGACCTGGGAGGACAGTATGTCTCTAGGGGTGGAAGATAATTTAATTTCCATGCGTGTCAAGTCCTCAGTTTCTTCTGTGTGGAGGCTGCCGAGAAGTGTCAAATTTTGCAGAATCAGGTGTTCTGTGTTGGAGATGTGGAATACATTCTCCAGGGGTTAGAGTTGAGACCACCAAGTAGACTTCATTTTAAAGCCTTAGGGGAGCCCTGAAACCATAGATTGTGAAGATGGAAAATATTTCTTTACCCTGTAAACTATTCATCTTCCATTTCATTTTTAATATGTGTGCCCATGATAGCATCAACAAAGAAAGCTCCAAAGGCCACATTTAGAACATCTAAGTTTATTATTTTATACTTTTCCAGCTGAAAACAATGGTTGAAAATTCCAGTATGTCAGACAGTGGAATTTAAGTTTCTAATGTGTTCCCCGTGTTTTTCATCCCCAAGGTTGTAACACACTGCTTATAAAGATTAAATGTAGGAAACCCTGCAGTATCTACAAGATAAGGCTAATTCCACTCAGCTACTTGAATTTCCTTTTCCCTCCACATATCTCTGGTTTGTGGAATAGTTTATTGTACTTTAGAGCAATGAAAATTTCCAACAAGACCAAAATTAGTGACATAACATATTTAACACTTCTGTGATTCGGAAATTATAGTTATATAGTTCAGTATAACGTGATCTCATTTCTGTTTCATACTGCCAGCCTCTCTGTGTAACTCCAAGGTCATTATCCTCTTGTAAGGACTTCTCCATCCTTGTAAGTGAATTATAGTAGCAAGAATTAATGGTTTTAAAGTGGTCATTGGATGAATCATGAATGAAAAAGAAGCAAAGAATAACTCCAGCTGAGAGGCACTTTGTAAACTTCCTGTTGATTTGACCATGGTAGATTCTTTCCATGACAATAAAATAATTAACAAAATATTTTTTTTTTTTAGAAATTCAAAGGGTAAGACAATATGCTTGACTGTGACAATGCTTTATGGGGGAAATTGCTTAATTAGGATATGCTAAATGCTGTAACAAATGACCTCCAAACCTGAGGAAACTTAATAGATTAAGAGTATATTTTCTGCTTTTGTCAAAGTTCAATGCCAGCAGAGGGACAGAGACTCTGTTCCGTGTGGTCATTCAGGGACCTAGCTCCCTTTCATACTTTGGCCCTATATCTCTCATCTAGAAACTTAGAGGAGTTTGCTGGGTTTCCTCCAACTCAGTGGTCAGAGAGAAGAGAAAGCATGAAGAAGACGCACTTTTCTTAACAGTGTGTGAGCAGAGATGAAAAAACATTGCAAGAATTCTAGAGAACTGAAGTGTAGATTTAGTACCTAGGCAAAGGGAAAGCATCAAGTGAACATACATGTAGCATAGGAAGTAAAGTATTTTAGAAAGAGTGAGCTTTTTCCTATGGGTATAGGATAAGTGGATGGTGCTGGGAAAATATCGTGTATGTTTTCTTTTTCTCCAAAACTATGAAAGTGTTATAAGCTTTATCTCTGAGCTAAATCTTGGGCCATTTAGGGTGGCAGTACTTTTTTTCTATGGTAATCCTTTCAAACTATGGCCAATATTTTTTGGTCAGATTCATGTAAACTCCTTCTTACTTTTGTGATCCCTGATCAAAAGTTGATGAAGACTCTGCCATTTGTTTGGTAAACTCATCTTTTCAAATATCATTAAGGCATTGATTTACAATGCCTGGGAATGGATAGAGACAAAGCCTTTCTATACATACCATGGGTTGGTGTGGCCAGAAATAAGAATTTTGGTGAAATCATCTCTTTTTGAATGCACATATATACATGTTAGGCCTGAGGTTCAACTGAGGCCTTTCTGGGAAAGAGCCCTTGAGGAAGACAAACGGACTTAAGTGTGGACTTTCAATTCAAAAATAGCAACTTTCACAGCTGAGGAAGGGTTGGATCCAGATTTACCTCTTTCAAAGGATTCTGAAGCGAGTGGAAAATGAGTGGAAAATGTTATAATACATTCTGATTTCAAATAGAAAATAGTAACTTTCCCATTTCTACATAGATGTTATCTCCTCATGAAACAAATTTGAAATTGCATAGATTCTTTCTCATCATTTTTTTATTTAATGTGCTTACAGAAGACTCAGTGATATTTATCCAGTGTCACTAGAGAAGCATTTTAATCCTTCACTTTTTGGTTGTTGAAAGTCATTGACGTTTGACCCTAAAAATTAAGAATTTGAATTATTTATTTGTAAGGTGCTGGGGACATTGGAATCTGTTTAAAGATACCAGAATATCTACCTATTTTAATGACAGTTTTCAAACATCAGGATAAATGTTCTGAAGTTGTTGATGCTGTGGAAAAGTCACCTTCAGTAAAAATCTTATGTTTTGGGAAACTAATCTGATTACTATTTTTTCATCATACACATGTGATTTAGCAAGCAGCTGTGTGCCTTCATGTGGTCTCTAGCACCTGATTTTTGGTAACGAATTTACTTTTGCTTTTTGGAATGTGCATTTACTTTTTACATGTTAATGGTAATTCAGTTTTGAATATTAAATTAAAAACACCCCGTTTAAGAAAAAAAGTCTCGGGATCCCTGGGTGGCGCAGCGGTTTGGCGCCTGCCTTTGGCCCAGGGCGTGATCCTGGAGACCCAGGATCGAATCCCACATCGGGCTCCCGGTGCATGGAGCCTGCTTCTCCCTCTGCCTGTGTCTCTGCCGCGCTCTCTCTCTGTGACTATCATAAATAAATAAAAAATTAAAAAAAAAAAAAAAAAAGAAAAAAAGTCTCACTTTTTCAGCTATCTAGTATCCTGAAAGCCATATATGTTATAAATTGAAGGGAAATGTATTTTTGGGGATGCAATATAAAAATATTAGACTAAAGAGTTTTAAAAGTAATTAAACAAATCAGAGATTGTTATATTCATAATGAAGTCATTTTTACTTACTAGAATTGTTTAATATCCACATCATTGGTGAGAAAGCAATAGGGTTAAATTTGCCCCAGGGAAAAGAACACATAATTCAGATACTAGCTGGTACATTTTTTTACAGCTATGTAAACTTTTTGAATTCTTAGCAAGAGACAGTGACTGAGAAAATCATTGTTACACCTGGCTTATAAAATCTAGGACTGGTAATCGTGTTATGGTATTGTTTACTTTTTCTCTCCACATTTTTTTTCTTCTATTGAAGTCTGTGAGTAAGTGACAGGTGTGAAGATTATCTATACTGTGTGTCATTTCAGAAAAACAGATCTGGACCTGCTACTGTAAAATAGATGTTAGGTTTCTGGGAATGTGACTTCTAGAACTGGAATTGGACTTTTAATGGACAACATCTACTATGCTTCTGTGATTTACATTTAAATTATACTCCTCAATAAAAACGTTGATAGGCACTTTATTTTCATTATCCTTTTTTTTCTGTTGTTGATTATAAACAAAAAGATTTAGATTCATGTGGAAACCAAAATAAAGGAAGTATAGCATCTTTGAAATATGTTAAAATTGTCTTTCCTTGTGGATTTTTAGAAACCTACTTCTACATACATGTCCTCTTTTAAAAAAATTATATATAGCTGCATAGACAGAAAACATTTTTATTTAAAGGAAAAATGCAAAAATTCAAAGTAAAGATAATGAAAGTACTTACTATTTTAAAAGTTCCTTATATTTATATTTATCCTATTTTAAGTCCCAATTTGATTATTTAAAAACCTAATATTTATAAAGGTAAAATTCCTAATGAAGTTAAAAATGTTATCTGTTAGGGAAGCTTACTCAGAAAAACCAGCAGCTAAAGACTAAAAATGTGTTTAAAAAAAAACATTTTTAGAAATGCCTTTGTTAAGTTTGAGTCAATTCCTCAAACATTAATAATTTAGTTATGGAAGTAAATTTTAATCTCTGGGATTTTTATATTTAACAATCTTCTCAAATTACCATAACTTTATACCTAATGTGAAATACATTTGTGCTGATTATAAAATAGAAACCTGTTTAATTGCTGATTTGCTGCATGGCAAATAGATAAATAAGGCCACCCCCATCCTAGTCATACAGATGTAAGGCTTCACTTGGCATGAGATATCACACAATATTTAAATGTAATTAAATATATTTATGTGAATAATGTTTAGCTGAAAAAGACTGAAACATTTTCAGCCTTACTGACAGACTCCAAATCATTGGCTGAAAATGATAGCAACATTTTCCTATCATTTTCAGCCATGATAAAGCATAATATCTAGAGAGGGAATATATGCTGAGGAGCTCTATAAACTTTAAACTTTCATAGCAACCGTTCTGGTTCATACTATTGTTGCTCAGGACAATAAAGAACTTGGTGCCAAAGCCAGTTTTCTAAACAGCTAAATGGAACTTTGATTTATACAGTTTAACTTACGTGGTTTCACATGTTGTCTTTTGGTATGCCTCCTGATACTCTTCTGGCAAAGCTAACATTTCATTCCAGTTTTTCAGGCTTTCTTCATGAGGCAGATACCCTTGTAAAAGTGGTGTGACTCACATTTTCTACTGTGAAAAGCACTCATCATCAGATCCTGTGAAGTGTTCATCCAAACACTTACAATTTTACAACCACCATCTAGAGGCCCAGAGGTGCTAGTTAATGCAATACAGTGACTTTATTGGCCTCTCAACAGGCCTTGAGATGAAGTAACTGTTTTGCATTATCTGGAATATGGAAATGAATGGTCTGTTGTCTCTGTGCTGCTGATTAAACTTAAACCCAGAAAGGCATTCTATCATCTCTTGAGACTATATCAATATTTAAAGCAGATATGCTTTTAAGTAAATTATTGCCTTATTTAGACCTGAAAGAAAAAGTAATTGTGTTGCTTCGACTTGCATCCTTGAAGTATTTTCTTATTTTTTTAATGCAATTTATTCAAATCTAAATTACAAGTCGTCATACTGTAGGTCTTCCTTAAATCACATTTATTATTTTCAGATAATTCATGGATTGTGTTTTAGAATATAAAGTTAAATGGACTTCAATTTAAACAGGCTGTAAATACTAAGAGCTTCTTGGCATAGGTACTGTGAGATGCAAGGGCAAGTGATCTTGGGATACATGGAACTTCTTATTTTGATAAAGGGTGAGGATAATATTGGTTGTGGTGCTATAGGACTGATGCAGAGGAGGCCAGTTGTCATGTAAGATAATTGAGGTATGGTCTTGCATGAATCTACAGAAATGGGGTTTTGACTTAGGTCATTACTAGTTCTCTACCCTTGGGGCCTTATAAATGAGACTCAAATTAGATAAACTACCTCTTTCCTTGGAATTTTAACTCCTTAGAGAGCTGGACAATTTCAAATGTCCCAACAGAGTAGTTCTCCCCCCTGGTTCTCTGGTAAGCTCTCACCCAGTTTGATTCAGGCCAGATGGATTCGTTGCTTAACCAGAGCTTTTTGAACATTAACTGAATCAGATGCTTGCTATTATTCAGTGCTATGAAATCTTCAAATTATATGCCACAGAATCAAGAACAGGGTGATCATCTTGCCCCAGCAATATAATTTCTCTGGTGCCAAAATATAGAACTTAGAAAAACAGAAATGAACCGCTGATTCTGAGTATTTTTCTATTTTTTAAAAAAAAATTAAATTTTGGCCTCTGTTGTGCTTCTTGAAGTGCCATTGAAAGAAAATAAAGTCACATGTCTTTGCCAAGCAGGGTTTGGCATCTTTCTTCTGAAAACATTCAAAAGAACTTGGTTCTCATTGTATATATTCTGTTACATGCATATTTTCCAGTATGTTTTGTAAAAGAAGTCTAAAACTCTTGAATCATTTAATCAGACAGTGCAAAAGAATTTCTCAGCAGCCATGAATTAAGCACATGGGTGTGTGGCATTAAAAATCATATATGGGGTCGTCTGGGTGGCTCACTCTGGTAAGCCTCCAACTCTTGATTTCAGTTCAGGTCATGATCTTAGGGTTATGAGATTGAACCCTGAGTCAGGCTGCACACTGGGTGTGGAGCCTGCTTAAGATTCTCTCTCCCTCTCCCCTTTCCACCGTACCCTCCCCCCACCTCTCTTTCTCAAAAAAAAAAAAAAAAAAAAGTTAAAAAAAAGAAAAGCATACAACATTTCTTCTTGCCAGAGCCTTACAGTTTAAAGGGGGAGATTAAAAAACAAAACAAAACAAAAAACAGAAAGAAAACTATCATCCAATTTCTTTCTTATTTATCTGTTTATCTATGGAACAAAAAGGAGTGAGAGAGAGGAGGAGGGGAGACAGAGAGGGAGGAAAGAAAATGCACAGAGAGAAATACAACATAGCATTTGCACAGATAGGTGGAGGGCTCAGAGATAGCGTTGGTAGTTTGGAGCATGGGAAGGATGCATTGTTCACTGTGCTGATTATAGATTCGTAACTAGCTTTTAGATATGCCTTTCTAAAAAGACCAATGGAGTACCATGATTAGTTTCATAAGAATTTCTACCTCCCACAATTCCTTTGTGGATCCACAGATGATCCTGTTTAAAATGAGGCGCTTTTGACACTTTGAATGCACTCTGGTTCTGAAACAGGATCTTGAGCCTGTCTTGAGCTTCCTCCCTGGAGCTGCCACTCCACTTTGTCATATTCTATCATCTACTGACTCCCTAGTGAATGATTTATTTTGAAGTTTTTATTTTAATTTTTCTCCTCTCACTTTAGCTTTAGATTGATAGTCCTCCTCTCTTGACATCTGTTTTGCCTCACTGAGAAGGCTGTCCAAATGGAGCACGTTACAGTGTTTCTTTATTATCTTTATAGAATAACAGAGTGTAGATGTGTGACCTTGTTGGAGGGTGCTATGAACTATGGGGGAAAGTGCAGTACAAAGCAGCTGACTGCATGGTGTGGCAGAAAGAGAAAATCCAGTACACTTACCAATCATTTCCCAGCACCACCCCCCACAGTTGTCTAACCTTACCAACAGTGTGGAGAAGTTTCCTGAGTCTTCCCTCTATGTAAAGGGAGAAGCATCGCATGCTAACCATGGTAGGCATATCCAGCAGAGATCAAAGTGCTTTCCCAGACATTTCCTTTGTGACTCCTCTATTGGCCAAGAAAGCTACTCTTTAGCTACCACTGTCTCATTTTTGTTTGGTGGTTGAGACTTACTTTTTTTTTAATGTGGCAGAGAAAAGTTTCATCACATTTTATGCTGAATAAATAGTTTAATAGCTCTTTTTATTTTTTAACTGTGTAGTTAATGTTGGATAGAGTTGTAACAGGCATTTACCAAAGGACACTGAAAGGACATTATTAAAATACTTATAAGGAGCTACGATCCTTGAACGATAGGCCATATGGAAGCATATGTTAGATATATGCAAACCTCACTGGTAGGTGCTGGGAATTATGAAAGAAACACTTAAGTAGTCTGAGAGTGTATTTCTTTGGTAATAGTTGGTAGAAGTAAATTCCTTGCAGGTATAACATTTTAGAGGTTTCAGATAATGTTGGCATAATTAAAAACAAGTTATACATCATATAATATAACTTCTTGTATTAAAACATGGGCCAGCATTTATGTATACCTATATATTCATATGTACTCAAATATTTCAATTTGTTCTTGATTATGAGGAATAAAATAGTATATAATCTTGGTGTTTATAGACTTAATATTCTTGGTTTCAATTTTTTTGTGTTGATCCCTAAAGTTAGGTTGTGTAGTCATCAGTGATTTGGCTGAGCCCTTCATTGAATTGCATGTTTGGAGAGACTTGATATGTAGGAAAAAGTCATTCAACTACTGAGCGCATCTAGTTGAGCCCCTAACTTCTTGGTTGCTTTATGGTTTTATGCTGTCTTTGTTGTATCTACTCATGAAATAACTAAAGTGAATTAAAGGGATAGCAGTGTCATAAGTTTGTGGAGTAATGTGTGTGTAATAAGTCTTTGTGTATAAAAATGGCTTTGAAAATAAAGCCAATTACTAGTCCTCATAGTGGACAAGAATAAAGGGAGGAGGTCTAAGAAAGTATTGTTTTCTTATTTTTCTTAACCAGAAAAAAAAATTTTGCATAAATTAAAAAATGGAATGTTAGGTTTGGTAGTAGCTCTAATCTGGATTATGAGTAGTGAAGCATATTTTATCTTATGGCAAAAAATTATATGGTTATATTGTATCATGAATTTAGGGACTTTTGAAAGACTTAGAATGCATCCATCTAATTGTAAATTGACTATGAATTTAAATTTATAATTTAACAATATATAATTCAAGTTTTCTGATTTTCAATTGTAATGGAAATTACATTGACATGCCTATGCCATATGTTACATAGGACCTAACCTGGTCTAGCATTGAAAATGGACCAACCAACCAACAAATAAATGAGCTGTGGTAGATTGAAAAAGTGGCTATAAATAATCTTTCTCCTTTTATCCATACCCATTGGTAGTACCTCCTACAGACTCCAGGCTGGCCTTATGACTTACTTTGTCTATCTGGGCATTAACAAACATTATGCAGTCAGGGATTTGAAAAGAGATTGCAAACTGGGGCTTGTACTCTCTTGCTTCTTTTCAAAATCTTGTAACTGCTACCATTTGAAGAAACTAAGCTAACCCTTGATTAAGATAGACACATTTTCCAGTTGCTCTACTTGTTCTAGAAAACAAAACAAACAAAACAAAAACAGCCAATGTTAGGCAACTTCTCAGTTATCCATGAATGCAGTACTGACCCCAGCTGAGACCAGTACTAGAACCATCCAGGTAAGCCCAGCCCAAACTGCTGACCCACAGAAATTACAGATTGGTTGTTGCTTAAAGCCATGAAGTTTTGAAGTAGTTTGCTATTCAGCAACAGATAACTATTGATAAAATGTATTTGCTACCACTTAATACTACATTTTTGAGGGAAATGTATGAGATCCTATTTAAAAAAAAGAGTTGGAAAGCAGGTAACCCTAATTTATTTTTTTATTTATTATTTTTTAAAGATATTATTTATTTATTATTTATTCATGAGAGACAGAGAGAGAAAAAGAGGCAGAGACACAGACAGAGGGAGAAACAGGCTCCATTCAGGGAGCCTGACGTGGGACTCGATCCCGGGACTCCAGGATCACACCTGGACTGAAGGCGGCGCTCAACTGCTGAGCCATCCAGGCTGCTCTATAATATCCCTAATTTAATACAAATTAGTTTCTGTTCATTCCTATATAAACTCCATAAATTCAGGGACTTTGCCTGATTTTTATTTTATTCACTACTATATTCACATCCACATAACAGTGCTTAGTTCTGAGATTAGGAAGATTCCTCTTCTCCAAGGCACATTGGTGAAGACTTGGTGAGAATCAGTCTACCTCATAGGTGCAGGCTGAGAGATCTTAATTCCATCTCAGAGAAACAAAATAGACAATAATATGCAATATCCCTTTGGTATTTTGTGAGATTATTAGAATCAAACATCTGACATATATCTTTAATTATTCTTCTGAGATTTAGGCTTTTAAACAGAAATTTATTATGTGTTACAAACACAATTGCATCTTGATTGAAATTTGGCTGCCTAAATCCTGTATCTGAGATAAATCTATCAACTGTTCAGTGTAAGGTCTTTCTTGAATGACACATTCAGAACACTATTTTTGTAACATTTACTATGAGATCCTTTAGACGGAGACTGTTAATGATATAAAGAAATGAACTTTGGACTTCAGATTAGAAAACTTGAGTCTGCTCCCAGTTCTGACATTTGCCAACTGCATGACTGGGAAATTCATTTAACCTCTGTAAGCCTCAGTTTCCTCACCTATGTGATATCAACAACAGAGTAATTGATATATTCACAATTTTCTTATACAATATGAAGTGTTGTAAAATGGAGGGCATTATTATTATTTTTTTGGAGGGCATTATTATTACAATGTCTCCTGACTCAACAAAATTTAATATTTATAATGGCCAAAAAAAATGCCCTTGCAGTGAAACTCTATCACCACATGTAAGAAAAGTAAGAAGCACATTTTCTAATATAAAATTGTTTGTAGTGTACAAGAAAAGCAGAATTGTTCCAGATGAACTACAGGTTGACTCATGTATTTCAACACCTTCCTTAGGCAGGTAATAGTCCTTCAAACTCATGGATTTTATTCCATTCAAATGTACATGAGAGCAACATCGTTCAGAAGAGTGTCATGTTTATGACAATACTTATAAATGTCCAGGAATGAAATCCATGTTGATTTAAATGATTGTGTATTGTGTTAGTTGGAGTTCTTTGGCTAAGTAAGTTTAAAAAAGAAAAGAATTTATGGGAAGCATATGGGGTAGTCTTTGGAATCTAAGGAAGAGTCCCAGCTAAGCCTTGGGACAGATAGGCTCCAGGTCACTCCCTCTCAGATGGGGCAGAAAAGAGAAAGGATAGTAGAGATGTCACATAATTTTACTAAAGTCATTTGAGTTGAGAGAAGATGGTTTCAAAAAGGTAAATTAGGCTGCTATTTCCGCCAGAAATGAACTGTTGCTGGACAGGCAAGCCAGAAGATATTAGATATACTTGTCATGATTAGTAAGGATGACTGTAAAAAAAGATTTAAGACCCACATCATAGTTATTTAAGCTACTATATAATATTTTTTTCAAAACTTATAGAGTCAGTACTAGATTTTCCAAAGACATTTCCACAGGGAATGGGAATTTTCTCAGGAAACTCTGTCATCCCAACTGGATCCAGGTACTGCACTGGTTTTACTTGAAAGCTCGGGATATTCCATTCATATAAAAAATACAAATTAAAAATGGTTTAAACAAACAACAAGGAATTTTTGGTTTGGTGTGGATTACATGATAACTTGCCCAGTATTATAGTCTAATGTAATAAGATAGTTTGTGCAGATGACAAAAGTACGGTGAACTGGGCACTAGAGTTGTATCCACATTCCTGCAGAAATAAAATATATTTCTCACTTTTATTATGGAAGGCCTTTGAAAAATTTTATATTGCTCAGATTTGTCCACAGTTGATTGTCAATGATACCATTGCAGAGGGTTGAATACTAATCTGTCCTTTAAATACTTTCCATGTTAATCGCCTTTAATTTGGAACCTCTAAGGTCCCTGGAACTTTTTCATGTCCTTTTGGAGACATTATGTTTTATGATTTCATGTTTGATTCTACATTTTGATATGGAAATGGATCATGGAATCAACAAAATACAAACTAACAAAACAATCATGAACTCACAAAAAAAAAATCTTGGGAAGTCACATATCATTTAATACAAAAAAATAATTGAAGAAAAAGCAATGAGAAGACATAGCTTCTGAAATCACCCTATGTTTTTAGGTCATTTGTTGAACAGTTCATCGAATTTGTAATTCTTGAGTAAAAGTATTAAGCATTTATTATTTATTTATTTATTTATTTTTGTCTTAAGCATTTCTATATGCAAATTTAATTCCATCATATTTTTATACTGAAGAATTACAAAGCATAATTCTATATTATTGTATACCAAAATGAGAGTATTTCTCCTTAGGTTATAATTAACATCTGAATCTATGTTCACTTTTTATAATGAATACATAGATGCAAATGTGGTTTTTAAGAAAACTGATAGAAAATGCTCTGAGACACATTTTACAGAATGTGTGTACTACAGCATAGTGTGGCATATAACATATAATTATATACGTTTACAAATAAATCTTTGCTATTGTGCTACTTACCAACATAAACAGGAGTCAGCCTGGTTGGGATAACATTTAGTAAGTGATACTACTTACCTCAGCTACCTTTTTTCGGTACCAGCATTGTGACAGTCATTGTCACTGGGGTGTGCCCAATATCTAAGGCATGACATGATATAGCTGAAGGTTTTTTTTTTAACTTGTGATCTCATAAAACAAATGAATTACTTAGAAATAACCAAACTGGAGCACCTGGGTGGCCAAGTCAGGTAAGTGGCTGAATGTTGGTTTCAGCTCAGGTCATGATCTCAGGGTGCTGGGATTAAGCTCTTTATTAGGCTCTGTGCTTCAACATTCTTTCTTTCCCTATGCCCATGCCTTCTCCAGTTACTCTCTCCTGAACATGCTCTGTCTCATAAATAAATAAGTAAATAAATAAATTTTTAATAGTTATACTGTTTGCTATATCACTCACTTTAAATAGAATATTTAAATTATCTTGAACTATTCTATGTATTCTTGATATTAGTTCAATTCATTTAGTCTAGCAATTGGTGATGGTTTTTTAATCTCCACAGAAATTGCTGAAATCCTTGGTCAAAAGTGATGAGGGAATATGTCTCCGTTTAGCTCTCGCATACTTCAGCGATTCATCTTTTTTGTTCTGGCTCTCCAAACTCCATGCCAATTAGACTTAGAATTATTTCTGACCTACATAGAAGATATAAATTCAAGTTCCCAAGCTTAGAAGTACAATGGGGCTAATCTTCATTTTTCATGTAACTGAATTGTAATAAGCCTCTATTCAACTGCATAATGAAATTAAACTTTGCTTGGGTCTTTTTACATTATCTCAAAAATTTTCCACGTTTTCCAGTCGAAGCGGGGTGGAGTATTGGGGCATATGTCATTTCAAGTGTTGATAAATGGGTAAATGAGGTGAAGTAGGTATCATGTCTGAGTCATCATCATTGATTTGTTCTGGCTTTTTCTGAGATACTCTTTTCAGAATGGGTTTAGCTATCTTCCCACAGATGGTGTCTATGTTTTCCCTTATTACCATCATCAAAGTTGTGATCTTCAATTTTCTGTGCCATGTCAGTGTTGTTCTTGAGGGTAGGGAATATATTTAACTGCTCCAACACCACATTTGGCTTCAGGCAACTCTGTAGAGCTTTCTCAGGCCTCTCTGCCAGAAAGTGAAAACCACTTCTACTCTACCACCCTGCCATACTGGGCACAAGAAATCCTGGTCTGGCTGCCTCCCCTGGTCCTATGCAGAAGTGGAAGGCAGAAATCCCTTCTAAATACAGAAAAATATACTTCTTGATACTACCCCTCTCAGTAAATGCTACCATCATTTGCACAATTACTCAGATAAAAACTTAGATTTATCCTTGATTCTTCTCTTTCCTTAACCCATGCAATTTGTTATGAAGTCCTTTTAACTCAACCTTAAACTTATCCCTAAGCCACTTCTCAACACTCCATTCCTATCAGTGTTAATTCAGGCCACACATGGCTCACCTGGCTTACAATAACTCCTTCGTTGGTTTCTATTAACTCCCTGCTTCTACAACTGTTGCCATCCTGCAGCTCCCAGAGTAACCTGTTAAAAACTAAAATCAAATCATGCTACTCTTTTGCTCAAAACTCTTCAGTGACTTAGCATCATATATGGAATCAAAGCCATGTTTCTTACAAAGGTCTACAGTGTTGGCCATTCTGTATCTTCATGTCTGGGCTTCTTGTCATTTCTTAAATATGCCAAACTCATTCCTTCCCAAAAACTTTAAAATTTCTAATTTCCTGCTCTCCCCCACGTTGTTACTCTTAAATCCTTCAGATATCTTCTTAAATGCCACTTCTTCAAAACTTCATCTCTCCATTCTCTTACCTGACTTTTTTTTACACAATCTATTACTACCCCAAATTAATTAGTGTTTATGAATTTACTGCCTGCCTTCACTACTGATCTGAACTTTATCTTCCCAACTGCACTCTGTAACATTATACTGCCTAGAACATAGTAGGCCATCAATAAATATTATTTTCAGTGGTTGAATGCACTTGATGTTGGAAGTACAGTGAGAATAGGATTGTGCTTTATATTCACTATATTTTTTTGAGATGAAATAGTTTCTAGAATAAAACTGAACTCAGGCTCATTTACTCACTTGATGAAAGATATAGAAACAGATACCTCTTATGGGTGATATATGATTTTACCTCTGGCTTTAGCAGAATGTGATTTTTCATTATTGAACTATATTACGTCCACAATTGTATAACATCTAGGAGGCAAGAAGATATGCATTACCCAAAGTCCAACGCTAATGATCAAGAACTGTTGACAATATCAGAAAATCAAGAAATCAATGATTTGGAAATCTTTCTACAAACTGTAGTAACTGATATGTTCACCAACCTTGCTGAGCACGTGCAACAATACTGGCGTAGCACATCAAGAATTTCTGGAAAATGTGAACAGCATACATTAATCATTCATCATTAAGCTGAGGAGGCTTTGTATGACTATCACCTGTGTCCTGTTAATAATGTTTGACATTTATATAACCCAAGGTTCTTTCAGTTGTAAGTGACTGGAACCCAATTTAAACTAGCTTAAACAAAGAACAATATTTATTGGCTGATGTAACTGGCAGGTAAGGCTGGAATCTGGGCTCAAATGATGTTTTCATGGCTTCAGCTCTCTCTATCTTTTGGTTCTGCTTTTCACAGCTTCTGCATATGTAATTGGCCTCTTCTACATGGACAGTCTCCCATCAGGTAGCAGAAAAGTAATCCAGGTCTACATCATTAAAACTTGTGAACCAACTTTTGCAGCAGCTATAGCTAAAGTACCCATGAATGGTCCAGTTTAGGCCAGTTCTACACTAACTCTATCATTGTGTTGCGGAGATGTTGTATTATGATTGGATAAAAAATCATCATGTTCCCACCCCTTTGGCAAGGAAAGGAAGGCTGGAGACATGATTGACAGCTCCTCCAGGAACACATGGAGTGGGAGAAATGTTTCTCAGATGCCACAGAAGGAGAATAGGAAATCATAAAAAGCAGGTAAAACATTAAAATTACCACCATCCATACACCAACATTGCTTTATACATTGTTAGGACAAAAAAGAGCAATGCATTTGTGAAAGAAAAAAAGTTTAAGTGCTGTGTCTTATTATTCATGTTAGTGATCTCCTTCAGGAACTGGAGATAATGCACTGGAAATGTCAGATGTATAGTGTTGGCTAATTCTAGGATCCCAACATCATCATCATCATCATCATCATCATCATCATCATCATCGAGTCAAGCTGTCATAGAATTAAGAATGGTCAAGAAGATAAAAATAGATGAAAAACTAATAGAAATGGAGGGTATAAATCAGAATAGTAGGTATTTCTGAAGGAAAGAAAATAGCAAACAGAAGAATAATAATCATAAATCTAGGATAAGGAAAACTTGAGTTATGGTTCTTAAATTAGGCAAATCATATTTGCATTATATTTTATGTGTGAGAAAATGTAGCCTCTACTTTTCAGCAACCTCTTCACATTTATTCACTGACTCTCCACATAGGCTTGGCTTGTTTATATCTTGATTTTCTTTTCTTTCTTTTCTTTTCTTTTCTTTTCTTTTCTTTTCTTTTCTTTTCTTTTCTTTTCTTTTCTTTTTAAAGATTTTATTTATTCATGAGAGACACACACACAGAGAAGGACATAGGGAGAGAAATAAGCAGGCTCTCTGCAGGGAGCCTGATGTGGGACTCGATCCCAGGACCCCAGACTCACACCCTGAGCCAAAAGCAGATGCTCAAACACTGAGCCACCCAGGTGCCCCTATATCTTGATTTTATATCTGTCATCTACCTAGTTATCTTGCCTTTTACCATATTTCCCTGTGGAACTGGTATCCAGTCCTAAACCTGAAATAGAATAATAGAGGCTATATTTTTCCTTCTCAAGTCTGGATCTTGATCCTTGTTTCTTACTCCTCACACACTCTTCATTTTCTTTGTGACCATCCTGCTACCAAAAGACAGGTCCTATTGAACACACAACAGCTCAAATGGTTTCTGTAGTATTCTTGAGTCTTGATCATTAGAATAACTTCATGGCAATAAAGAAGTTTAGAATAATATTGGAGTAATACACCATGGCTCTCCCCACTGTGTTCCCAGAACCATCTCTACAGCTGCTCATTTTCTCTGCCTGGTAGCAGGGCTGGTTGTAAACTGGTGTGTTTCAGTGCAACAAAAAAGATAAGAGTCTGCTCTGATCCAAAAGGGAATGCCCCAGCTCTGAGGGGGCTGGGGCATTCTCTTTGGAAGTTCCTGGGTCTTCTGCTTCTTCTTAGAACCATGGGGACCCTAGGAAACTGGCCTATACCCAATCTTTTTTTCTTTTCCTCTTTATCACCTTTAGCACAATTTATGAAGGCTCAGAATGCTTTTCAAGCTAATGGGGGTCACTACAGGTCATTCCGGAGCCTTTCTCTTTTCTCCAAAAATAATAGAAATATTCAGCTTCCTCCTATTTGGTAAGATTATCTTCTGACTTTGGAGGTGGAGTATTCTCAGTAGGTTCCATCTCAGCATCAGACCTGTTGGGCCTGTTTCTGTAGGCCAAAGCAATGACCAGGACAATGAGCTGCGTGTGATTCCTGCTGATGGCTCTTTCTGGGAATGGGCCAGCTTTGTTGGCTCTGTCTTGATTCAAGCGATGATAACCAAGTCTCACACTGGGGAAAACTTCTTAAAGAGTGAGTTTGAATTTGCATGTGTTTTTCCAAACTTTTCTTATTTCAGAATGAGGGAGTTGGAAAATATTCACTGACTTTTGGCCCATTTTACTTGTTTAAAGCTGAAGAGGTACATGAAATCTCTTATTACTTAAGTTATGGTAAGGCTAGATGCTGGAACAATTAATTGAAAATATATTCCATAAATCAAATAATGCTTTTTATATCACAGATTGAGCTCATTCTTCCTTTTTCTGTTAAGTTTTATGGATAGGCCTCCTTAGTTACACATTTCACATCTAACCTCTCTAGCTACAATACACACTTTTTTTTTTTTTCAAGTTTTAAAAGGTAATTTATGGTGTTATAATTGTCAGGGTTCAGAGGACTTGGGAGTAAGGGGTAGGCTATATTCACCTTCCCTCAGGAGACTGGAAATGCACCATGGTCTTGACAAGATTTTGAAAACTTTTTTCCCATAAGGCAAATTCCAACAGACACACGGTAATGAGCCATGACCAAATACAGACAATACAGCCCATGGTTAACCTTGCATATGCAGCACAAAGTAGGAACTTATGACCCTTGCCTCCAACACTCCACCCTCTAATAAGTGTTTTGTTCTTTAAGTAGCTCAGTTTATTTATTCATTTATTTTAAGATTTTATTTATTTATTTGACACACACAGAGAGAGTGAGAGACAGAGCAAGCACAAGCTAGGGGAGTGGTAGAGGGATAGGGAGAAGCAGGCTCTCCACTGAGAAGGAAGCCAGACATGGGGCTAGATCCCAGGACCTTGGGATCATGACCTGAGCCAAAAGCAGACACTTAACTGACTGAGCCACCCAGGCACCCCAAGTGTATCAGTTTAAAAGGAAGAAGCTTCCTATGTACTAACAGGGTTTATATCTCCCTTCAAGGCAAATAACTGGTAGAGTGATCTCCATTGGAACTCTCCTTCAAGTTAAATATGTGGAAGAAGAGGGTCACAAAAATCCACATGTTACCCACATGAAGCTCTTCAATTGTCAAGCAAAAATTGTAGCATTGTTCTGCACAATAAGGATCTTTTCAGATTTTGTATTTCTTCTCATTCTCTTCCCAAATTACTGACCTAGCGTGGTTAAAGGAAAATGTTTACATTGTAATAAATTGATCAAATAAGTCATAGAAAAGGGAAACTGGCTATTATCTTCTCTGTGAAACCTTTGCTAGGCATGTGGTGTTCAAGGATGACAGCTGGGTTAGAGTTACTCTGACAGTCCTCCACAGTTTATATTAATGGATTCATATGCATACACATAATATGTTGTGTATTTATTAGCCTGCACTGCTGACAGTTATATTCCATAAAGTTCAGCATAGGACCCAAGTGTAGAGCTCCAAACCAGCATTTTAGAGCAAAGGCTATATATTCAATTAAACTCAAATTATCTAATACCACCCTTTATCCTATAAAATAGCAAAACCAAACAAAAAAGGCAAGTTGATACCTCCAATGTTTTGCTGTTGCTTGATTCAGTGATTCTCTAGACAGCAATAAACTGAGATCTTGTTCATGATATTTCTCTGACCATGTGTTCCCTAGCAGCACGAATGAAAAGAAAAATTCAAATGTTATAGTGCTAAAGGTCAGCTCTTCTAAATGGTAGACTTCAGATCCAAGAGTATACTTCGATTCTGAAAGCTCATGCAATGGATTCCAAGGGGATTCTTTGCAGATGTTATTATGCTATTTATGACATAATGTCTTTCCAGTGTAGTCAGATAACTGAAAGTGACCAACGAAAGGAGGGTGATGTTAAGGGAAGAGGGAGGATTCATTGTGTGCATGAGTTCATGAACAGAGTAATTGGAGCATCACATATTACAGAGTGAGGGCCAAATAATACATTGGGCAGAACCACTTCTTACTTGCTCTTCCAAGAGAACCTGAAGTACAGATGTTACCAGTGCATTTGCAACAAAAATATTCCTTCCCTGAAAATGAAATTAAAGCCGGGGCCATTGAGATCCATGAAGCTCCAATTCTTTGTGGTCCAGCTTCTTTGAGCAATTTTTATAAACACTTCCTAAGCATTTTATGAGCTGTGAAAATAGTGGGAGAAACTGTGCAGCTACCTGTAGGTCCCATGCTAAATACATTGCTAGAAAACAAAGCAAAAATGAGGAATCAGTGGAACTTCCTGACAAATGCCGTGATCCTAATGCAGAGTTCTGCCTCAAATTGTGCTTGTTAACCAACAGGAACACTTTTAAGGTTTCTCTTGTCACTTGCAATACAATTAATAAGTCACAGGTACACAGGCAAGAGTCTTCCATTTGTGTAGTTTCGTTTTGTTAGCCTTGTAATGTTGAAAGTAAGAAAGAAAGGTATTTTCACTTTTGAGGAAGAGATTTTTTCTTCTGCTTCTAACATATTGGTCTTTGTTTAATTTCATAGATAAATTATTTGGAAGCAAATTATGCAGTAGCTTTTTTCTTTGTATTTATGATTTATTTTCTGTAATACTATGTTTTGCTCCCTAGTTAATTTGTGAAATATTTTGTTTCTTGAGGACCTCTATGTATCTTTCATGTTTTTATCTCTAGATTAGATTGCTGTGGTGTTATTTTAGGATTCAGAAGCTTCATTTAAGCAATGCAAGTGGAGGTACATTGCAGAATGCTCATCTTAGTCACTTGTCAGCAGCTTTAATTTCTTTCTTTTCTTTTCTTTTTTTTTAAATGATTTTACTTATTTATTAATGAGACACAGAGAGAGAGAGAGAGAGAGAGAGAGAGAGAGAGAGGCAGAGACACAGGCAGAGGGAGAAGCAGGTGTGGGATCCAGGAAATTTAACAAAATCCCCTACTCCTGAACAAGCAGAGCAGGACTGACTCTATTTTGTGCTGCACCCGCCTTGTGCCGACCTGCTTATTACTTAGGGCACTGCCCCACCCTAGTCAAGCCCAGGGCACACCCTAATCGGAAATCGGCTCAATGATTGGCCAGTTCAAATGGATACTTTAGGGTAAAATGTAATTCAATCGGCCACCTGCGAGTGGACCAGCATGACTGTGCAACTTTCTGCGTATCCCATTGGCCACTGGCCCCTATAAAGTTGCTAAGCCTCTTAGCCTCGTGGTCCAAGTCCCTGCTCCGCTATGTCGGGTATACTTGGACCCAGGCTCAAGCTTGTAAATAAACCCTCATGTGCCCTCGTGTGCATCGGTGTCGGCTCCTCGGTGGTTTCTCGGATCCGCAATCTTGGGCACAACAGCAGGCTCCATGCAGGGAGCCTGATGTGGGACTCGATCGGGGACTCCAGGATCATGCCCTGGGCCAAAGGCAGGTGCTAAATCGCTGAGCCACCCATGTGTCCAGCAGCTTACATTTCAAGTTTGGCTGGCATCACAAATATGCCAGAGAATGTGTTTTGATTTGGATGGTAAGGAACAGTTGAGGGAATTGGAACTTTTAAAAAAAATCTGGTTTAGGATTCCAATATCCAGTTCCTGTGCTTGGATGCTTCTCTAGAATCCATGAATCCTGGGCAGGAAACTAGATCTAATTAACTTTTTGGGGCCCTAAAAAGCTTTTCCAACTCTATCATTTTATAGATGTGAGAACTGAGGGTCTGAGAAGTAAAGTGATTTATGCAAGCATTACTTCTCGCAGATGTTTTGAGATATGATTAATCTTTTAAATGGACTTGAAGAGGATTCAGTATTACATACAGTTTTTCATAAAACCAAGTACTTAAGTTCTCTGGGCAGCCTGAATAGAAGAAACAGTTTTGGAAAAAGTTCACATTAAAAACAACAACAACAACAACAACAACAACAATAAGATTAAATAATACAGCTATACTGTTATAAGAAGCAGAGGTGTATTATGAAGTTAACCTGCAACACAAAATGTCCCAACCCAGTTCTTTGATCAGAGTAGCACAAAGCTAATCTGTAGTGAATGTTATTATTCTTTCTAGGCGTAGGGCTTAGTCTGTTTTAAAAAGGACATTTGTTCCCTGTTAGTCTTTTCTGTAGGCTTGTTATTCCAAAGGACTGCCCAAGATGTAAATAATAAGGAAAAGAAGAAAAATTAAATATTGTAAAAGAAAGCAAATTAGTTCTGAAAAAGAGTCATGATTGGGGTTAAAATTTCAAAAGGAGTAGTTAGAGAAGATGTTAAAATTGGAGATGAAGTTTCTTTGATGAACTCATAGTGCTGAAGAGACCAAGATACAAGTGAGCTTTACAGACAGGAGACTGTCCAGTGGCCACAACATGAAAACCTATTCTAAGCAGAAACTCCCAGATATTTACCCTTAGTTTTAAATAGAAACTAATGAGAGAACATCTGTGACAGCATGAAGCCTGTCATTGGCAAAACTGGCAAAAAAAAAGTTTTAAAAGCACACATTCTACTGATTGTATTGTTCTACTTCACCAAGAAGGAAACTCAAGACTAAGAGATGGATGGGGGAAAGGAACAGGGAGAATTTTTGGTTTTGTTACAAGCTTGATAGCTGACTGGTGGTGTCAATGTTCTGAAAAAGCTTAACCCCAGTTTTTTGTTTTCAAGGATTTATTTATTTATTTATTCATGAGAGATATACAGAGGCAGAGACACAGGCAGAGGGAGAAGCAGGCTCCCTGCAGGGAGCCCGATGCAGGACTCCATCTGAGGACATCAGGATCACACCCTGAGCCAAAGGCAGATGCTCAACCACAGAGCCACGCAGGGATCCCTAAACCCAGTTTTAAAGTCTTTCTTCCTGTCTCTTCAGGGTAGGAAACTTAGCTATGGGGAAAGCTTTCTTTGGAAAACATGTCTGAGTTTGTGACCTGCTAATTTCTTGGAATCCAATTATTTTTCCCCTCTAAATTTATGTAAATAAAAATATATGAAAATATATGTAAATAAATAAAAGATCTTAGACTATAGAAGAAGACAGTATTTTAGCAAATAAAAGGAGTTTCCTTTATATAAGTGTGAAGGAATACTGGGGGCCATGGAGTGGCTCCTAATATAGTGAAAATGATCCCATTCTACTGATCATTTATTCTGATATCTGAACGCTTCTTCATGAGTATTCCCCTGTTGGTGTCCTGATATCTCTGAGATCAGGATCCAGAACATTTGGTTCAAAAAGAAGTCATTTTTTCTCTTTGAAGTAAATTAAGAAGAATAAAAATTTGAGAAAATCCTGGTTTTCATGTATTTTAATGAAAATCATTTTCTATGTAGATGCCTAATCCTTTCCCCATTTACCCAACTTGAATCCTGGGTTAAAGGACTCCACTTAGAAGATAGTGTATACAGTATAGGATACTACTGTAACCTGGTGATGGGTCTGAAGTGATTTTCTAGTGAAGCAAATATCAGATAAAAAGGCAAAAAGTAGACTCATGCAGTTTAAAATTAATATGGTAAAGTTGTGTAGTTTCCCTCGATATTTGTTAGGAGAGCCCAGAAACAGAACTCCTACAAGGGATGTTAAACACCTGAATATAAATTACTTTGCAAGTGATGCTCAGGGATCAAAGTTCTACCGAGAGGGGAGTGATGGGAAAACTGCACACTAGTGGGAGAGCCAGAGCTGTTTGGGTCTTGGCTGCCACACTTATGCAACAAAAAAGCAAATAAGTTGAAATTGCTGGTTCTGGCTTACTTTCCTACCACCTCCCACTCTCTCCAACCTCCCAATATCACTTTCTGGAATATGGACACAAACTGATTCCCTCTGAAAGAAAGAAGAGATGGTTACGCATATCTTGCAGATGAAATAAAGAGGGAATCTGGCAATTTTGGAAATTGATGATATTCTACTAATACCTTTTTTAAAGGAACCTAACAAAGCAAGAAAAAAGATGGTGGAAATACAATACGTGTGTTACTCTAACTGGCTCTAGGCTTATAAAATCACCTTTATTATTTGTATAGATTCTTTTTTTAAGATTTATTTATTTATTTAGACAGAGTGCATGCACATGAGTGTGGGGAGGAACAGAAGGAGAGAATCTCAAGCAGACTCCCCACTGAGTGCAGAGTCTGAGATGGGGCTCAATCTCTCCACCAATGAGATCATGAACTGAGCTGAAACAGAGTCTGAAGTTTAAACAGTTAAGCCACTTTGATGCCTCTATTTGCATAGATTCTGATGAGGCGGATCCACCTTCAGCAATATCAGGGCTTGTCTCTCCAATATAAAAATAATCAATAGTAATAATATTATATACTTTAAGTTGATGTGAATATGTCAATTTATTTGTTTTCCACTGTATTATCATACATTTTATTCTATCTTCTAATGGAACTAATACAATACTCTACAATACTAGTGGTGATGGCATTGACTAACTTGTCAATTATTCGTTTGTCTGTTTTTATATACAATACCAATGCCAGCATATAAGTATATTATAGTCAGTAAGATACCCAAATTCTTTGCCCTTACAGAGCCTAGTATTCTTACGAATTTCATAAACTCTCTGGACATCCATGAACAAAGGAGTTTAACTATATGATTTTGAATGAATTTCTAAAGCTCTAAAATGGAATGCTCCTAATTTCTGTCTTTAATATAGAAGGGAGATAGGAACTGTGATTTCTACATTTGCTCCAATTCTTTCCTTTTCCCAAGGTCATAAGGAGGCTAAAAGACTTGAATAAAAGGTCAAAGGAAGCATTTCCTCTTTTCAGACAGAAAGAACTGCTAGACAAAAGAGTAAGAAAAAAGGAGGAAGAAATCCTAAGCCATAGGATTTTAAAACCTGTGTTTTCAATTTGGAAACTTTTAAAAATCAGTAACATATTTCTTGGTGTATCTCTTCATGCTGTCTTCAAATAATATTAATCCCATGCTCTATTTGCATAACTGTGTTCTCTTAAGCTATGATTAAGAGGCCCATCACTGGGATCCCTGGGTGGCGCAGCGGTTTAGCGCCTGCCTTTGGCCCAGGGCGCGATCCTGGAGATCCGGGATCGAATCCCACGTCAGGCTCCCGGTGCATGGAGCCTGCTTCTCTCTCTGCCTGTGTCTCTGCCTCTCTCTCTCTCTCACTGTGTGCCTATCATGAATAAATAAAAATTTAAAAAAAAAAAAAAAAAAAAAAAAAAAAAGAGGCCCATCACTAGCACTTCCTGAGTTTCAGGCACTGCTGTAGTATTTTACTCTCATTAATTCCCACAATCACCTTAGGAAGTAAATACAATTATTACCCTCAATTTCCAGAGGAGAGTTGAAAAGTTCAAATAACTTGCCCAAGGCACCTAGTTAGTCAATGGTAGGCCCAAGATTTGAATGTGGATGCCTGGCATCTCTGCCTCACGCTGCTTCATCTGTCCATTACCTACCCAAACTGCTACTTCCATTGCCTCTTGATTTTTCATTACTGTTCATTACAAAATGCTATAGTGAAAGCTTCCTTTATAGTCTCTTTTCATCACACACTGATGAATGGCCAGTTGAGATCTTTCCTCTTTGCCATTATAAGAAAGAGTAAGTTAAATAATGATGATGTCAATTTGTTCTTGTTTTAGTTTCCTAGAGCTGATGCAACAAATTACCACACACTTGGTGGCTTAAAACAATAGAAATTCATTTTCTCCCAGTTTTGGAAAGTAGAATTACAAAATCAAGGTATTATCTGGGTTAGTTCTTTCTGGAGGCTCTGGAGGGGCTCCATTCCATGTCTCTCCCCTAGCTTCTGGTGGCTGTAAGGAAACTGGTGTTCCTTCACTTGCAGATGCATCACTTCAATTTCCACATCAATCTTCATATGAAGTTCTCTCAAATGATCCCTGTGTCTCAGAACTGCCTCTTCTTTCTTTTATAAGGGCATCAGTCATCAAATTTAGGGCCTACCTTACATGCAGAATTATTTTTTAACTTAGTTACATTTGCAAAGACCCTATTTCCCCATAAGGTGGCATTCACAGGTACTAGAGATTAGGACTTGGATGGCTTTTGAGGGGATTCTGTTCAACCCAAGTTAGCTCTATTGAATGAAATAATTTAATAGTTGAGAGATTTACCTCATGCTGGCAGTCAATGCCTATTGCCTACGAATTCATTGATTCAACAAATATTTATTGAAAACTTTAGCTATGTTCAGGTTATAGAAGGTAACAGGACACACTGCCTGTGCTCTTGTGGCTAGTATTGTGATTAAGAGGGAGGTAGAGTGAGAGCTACAGCAGGCAGGACAAGTAACTAATAAATAAACAAGTCCATTACAGAGAATGAAAAATGATATGAAGGAAATTAAACAAGACAATAATTCTGACTTATGAGTCCTAAGTATCTCAGTGAGTATCAGCTATTGCTCTTGATACTTTCAGTAGCTGTATGATTTATTTTCTTTTTTCTTTTTAAAGATTTTATTTATTCATGAGAGATACAGAGAGAGAGAGAGAGAGAGAGGCAGAGACCCAGGCAGAGGGAGAAACAGGCTCCATGCAGGGAGCCCAACGTGGGACTCGATCCCGGGTCTCCAGGATCAGGCCCTGGGCTGAAGGCAGCGCTAAACCGCTGAGCCACCCGGGCTGCCCCTATGATTTATTTTCTTAATTGAATTCTATTTTGAGTTTTATTTATGTTGCATAAAATTCATCTTGGTATGATAAAGTGGTCAAAAGAAATGACAGACTTATTTGTCGTTACTCATCTAACATGTCAAAGTATTCACTTATGAAAGGAATAACATACTACAGTTTCTGATTTCCCTAGGGAATTGGAGGAAATTGAATTGGGAAAACATAACTAAAGCATCAATTCACCAAGCATCAATTTCCTCAACTCCCAAGCAGTACAAAATTGTAAGATTCCTACCAAAAATGTCCTCAGGGATCTTTTTCTATAAGAATATGCAATTTTTGGAAAAAATCAACTTGCTGTAACTGCTCATACTTTACTTATAAGTTACAATTGCAAGATTTCCACAAAACATATTGCCAAATGGGTTGGGTGTTGTTATTCAAGAAGTAATTCACTGAGTCTAAGATGACTTCTTAAAACTCAGTTTGAGTTCAAACAGTACCAATACATTAGTCTCCATGATGCATCTGTCTTCTCAGGACAACCTTATCCCATGGCTGTATAATCAGTGGTTCAAAGAAAGACCTTTGGTGATGTTTTGGAAACTGCTGAGAAGTTGTTCTGACATTGCTTTTGGATTTGGGGTTGTTATATATTCATCTTGTTTCTCCACAAATTATATTTCTTCTTGTTCAATTTCAGTAATTGGGTACAAGCAGCTGGAGTTATTTAATTTAGTTCATGTAGACTTTTATAATGCTAGAAATTAAAAAGGCACAAGCATTTTTTTTTCTAACTTGAAATACAAATTCAAGTGAAGGCCTACTTATTCTGATGAAAGAGATTTGGCTGTGCTTAAGACTAAACCAATGCTTGTTTCAGCAAATACTTCAATTCCACACCTGCTGATTTGCTGGAGAACTCGTTTTCTTCATCATATGGGCAGGAAAGAGAGAGGTTGAAGTCTATCCTTTTATTAGGAGTTTAGACATCCACTCCCTATAGATAGTGAGGAAATGTGTATTTGGAAGTTGTTTAATAATAAAACTTTAACAAAAACCATTGCAAGAGACATTATCATTTCAGTTGTTTTTAAAAATCTGCATTAACAAAAGAAGGTAAAAGAAGCAATTAAGTGCAAAAAAAAAAAAGTAAAAAAAATAGCGGTATACAAAAGAGAAATGGAACTAACTCAAACTGTATTTAATGAGTTTATGCTGCTATCCCGTTGGCCAACCATAAGCCATGATGTCTGTAGAATTGTGATGTTTGCAAATTTGGCTAGGTCTACCTGTTGCAGAACTTCACTCTGTATTAAGTTGATCTACAAAGAGTGTCTGCTGTGTGCTCAATGCTGTAGTATATACTTGATGTATAAAGGTGAATTAAACACATATGGTATCAGTGGTCATAGAGTTGGGTGGAAGACACTAAATGAAAACATACATGAATAAACAAGCAAATACATTTATATTGTGGTAAGTGCTCTGAAGCAATGAACAGGTTGCAATAATGGACATTAACCAGAGGAGACCTCTTCAGATAAGATATTAAAGGAATATTTTCCTGGGAAGGAGTCATTTAAACTAAGTGCCAAGTGCTAAGGCTAAGTGCCAATTTAATTTATACATTAGAAGTTCAGCTGGATTTTCATATAACTAGTCAGGGTAGGGATTATTAACCTGTAACCTTGGAACCAAAGGAGGGTAAATCTTCTGTCCTGTGGCAGGATTAAACATGTGGAGATCATATATATATATATATATATATATATATATATATATATATTTACTTAGTAGACTGTTTCTATGAAATGGATTGTAGTGACTTTCCAGCTGGGTTCACTCACATTATTTGCCTTTGATCTGCTCCTTTTTGCCTTTCTGATGGTAGAAATTCTAACTCAACTGGAAATTTGCACTATTTAAACTTTAAGAGTTAATCCATTGACCCATGTGTTAAATCACACCCATTGAACCAAATCTTTTTTTGAAGGTATGTATGTGTGTGTGGGGGAGGGATTCAAGAGTATTGAAAGCATTACTGGATGGAATTTTCTGCTTTGAGGTGTCCATTTAGTACAAAACACTTTTCTGTGAAATCTTTAAGATTCTCAGTATCTTTTTCTTTTGTCCTTCATATTTTTAATCTGCACTATGGATATGAGAAGATTATATACTTACTATTTAGTTATAAACTATTACTTGTATTTCTAAGAACCCTTGAGTTGAGTTGACAAACTGTATTATAAACAATTATTTCAATGTAAAAAGGGGAATTAAACCTGAGTTTTAGTCTTTTGGCTATCGGTTATTTTTCTTAGAGTAATTTGTATAATAGTTTTATATTTTTATAATTTAATACCTATTTATACACAGCTACAAGTCAAAGCAGCACTGAGAAAAAACAGTCTTTGAATACATAGAGCTTTTCCTTTTCTTTCTTACCACTCTTCTAACACTATTGTTGGCACACGACTTCTTACACTTTCTAATGCCTGCACTGTTTAATATTGGCCAACATTTGTTAAGCACCAACTATATGCCAGTGTCGTTGTAAGCAGGTCACAAATATTTTCTTGTCTAATATTCATAGTGACGCTATAAGGCAGGCATTTTAATAGCCTCATTTTCCAGATAAGGACATTCAGGCATAGGATGTTTAAGCATCTTGCCCAAGTTCACAAAATTGGCAAAGTGTACCTCTAGTTTGTAAGAGCCAAAACTCTCTAGCCTGCAATTGCTATATTTCTGGTTCTTGATTAAAGGATGGAGATCTCCTTATAATTGATTAAGGCAAGGGTGTCAGTACAATGCAAAGAATGTTTCCCCAGAAGCTCTGTCATATTGTATCCATATGCTTTATGAGAAGCAGACTGGGAGAAACTCCTGTAAAAAAGAAATCATTAGTAGTAATAAGATATGTTTATAAGGGGCTAAGAAACCCATTTATAAATACATAAAAGGTACCTCTTGGGTCTCTTTTCACTGAAATTCATTTATAAAAGGACATGACCTTTCTGATATGCCTTTCCTGTAGATAAACCTCAGAGTGGGGTCAGGTGGTATAGATTGGACTAAAGGCATGGGATAATCATGGATGAAAAGGGTTTGTAGGCAAGTCAAAAGGGGCCTAGATCATTTTTATTTAAATAAAGACCATAAAACTTAAAATATGACTCTAATTAGATGGATTATTATTCATAATTCTGATATGCAGGAAGTGATTACTCTGAAATACTCATTGTGAAGAATCATGCATTCCAAGGGTGATGGTTTAGCTTAACTATGAAATTCCTCCTCCTTTTAAGATTATATACCACTGATATAGAGTTTAAAAATACATAATGGAAGGAAGTATTACATATTGTTTATACGATTTGAAAAATATGCCCCTGAATGTTCTGCCAATAAAGATTGCATTAGATGTTTCTCTGTTTATAATTTAAAAAACTCACCTAGGGATCAGAAACCATTTTAACACTTGGGGAGTTTTCTTTCCCTAGTCCCTTGAAAAGTTGAGCTCTGCTTGTCAATGTGGCTAAGTCTGCCCTGGCCTACTCTTGATGATGGAAATCCTAGAATAAACATCAAAGATGATGAAAGGCAAACTGAACTGGATTTCTTCTGAGCTTGAATGAGGTTGAGAGATCATTCTACAAATTTGTTCCAAGCTGAAAATTTATTTCAGTTGGTGCTATTGCTGTGATCCGTCTACGCATAAAATGAGAGGAAAATTAATGGTAAAAAAATGACTACTTTATAAAAATTTAAGGAATGTGAACATTTGGAGAGAGCATTATCAAGGTCTAAGGAAACGTTATGAGATGTGTTACAAACATAGACGCACATTGATTTGTGTTAGTGATATCCACTTTTGAGAACTTCATTAGTAGAACCCACCTCATTAAAAGGCATATCTATCACTTGAAACACCCCAGGGAAAATCTGAAAAAAACTAAAGGAACGAAATTCTATTGAATTTCTATTCCAGCTGAACATTTAGGTAGTATGTCTGTAGAGGTATGTAGGTCATTGGAGTTCTCTCCCCTTATTTGTATCCAATATATTTGAAGGTTTTGTTAATAGAATATTTTGTTGAAGTCACAGTTTATCACATTTTGTTGAAGTCACAGTTTATCACATTGCCCTATGTAGTTCTTCCTGAATTTTTTTTTATTTTTTTCATGTTCTCTACTTAATCATAATCTATTTTCCTCTATTAGAATATAATTCTGTAAGAGCAAGGCTTTCCAAATCACTCAACCCAGTATCCTGAGGGTCCTGGGAACCATAATTGACACAAAGAAGGCCTCAGTCAGGAAAGGAGCAAGACATTTCTTCCCAACACCTCCTAGGACATCTTCATGTACTTTGTATGTGGAAAATCAATAACCATCTGTCAGGCAAATAAAATAAATAAAGATTATAGCAGTTCTGTTACCATCAGAGTTAACTGCATGCTGATGATAGGAAAATAACCCCAATGCAAAATGCGTCTTAGAAGGAATCAATGGGTATTCAGGCTTGTGTTTGTCCTTTAGACTATAAGTCACTGTACAATAGAGTATAGTGCTTTGCAGAAGGAAAGGCGGTAAGTGCTTATCAATAAATAACAGTGACCAGCAACTTGTTCAAACAAAAAAGTGATTGAGTGGCCACTCTCTATTGGGTGGCCATGGAAGGCATTTATGAATAAATGGTATTTAGTCTGAGATCTAAAAAAAGAGAGAGAGAGACATTGGTAAACATGTGGGAGGACATTCTCCTTGGGAATAGCAGCTGGTATGAAGGCCTGCTGACAATGTGACAATGTGAGAGGTACATTTGGAGAAAACAAAGAAGTGTTGCCTTGGATTTAATTACAGTTGTGATAAGAAGCCACTGGGGGGGAAAAAAAAGAAGCCACTGGAAAACTTTAATAACATGAATCAGATGATATAATTTAGGTTTATAAGATCATTGGCTGATAAGTGGACTAGACCTTTTAGAGGGTTAATTAAGAATAGAAGAAAGGATTCCTCGCTTTGGCAGCACATATACCAATTTTGGAAAGAATAGAAGCAGGGAGAGCATTTTGGAGACTGCTTTGATAATGGGAGTGAGAGAAGATGGTATTTTGGACATGCGTCTTAGTGGTGTAGCTAGGAAGAAGTAGACAGATTCAGGATAGGTTTGGAATTGCTTGACTGGATATGGAAATGAGGGAGAGAGGAATTCTTAGGCATCTGAGATTGGAGCTTGAGTAGGAACTCCACAAGTGACTGTAAAAAATCTAGGAAAACTTGAGAACAGCAGAAGGATCAACATGGATATTACAGAGACTAATCAGAGATTACATACTAAAATACTAATAGTAAATATTTATTGAGTTCTTACTGGACTGGGCATAGAGGTAAGAACTTCATGTATATTATCTCATTTATTCTAAAAAAATCATGTGAAGTGGATATTATTACCTTCATTTTACAGAAGAAAGAACAGAGGCTTAGATATGTTAGTTAACTTGCCCAGATCATACAATGGAGACTTTTCTGATGCTCTTGAACACTTCTGTAGGAAAACATATGAATAAATCCTTAGGGAATGACAGAGGGATCCCTGGGTGGCTCAGTAGTTTAGTGCCTGCCTTCAGCCCAGGGTATGATCCTGGAGACCTGGGATCGAGTCCCACATCTGGCTCCTTGCATGGAGCCTGCTTCTCTCTCTGTCTCTCTCTCTCTCTCTCTCTGTCTCTCATGAATAAATAAATAAAATCTTTTTTTTTTTTTAAAGAGAATGAATGAGAAATCTCACAAAAGAAGCTCAGGGAAAGTTGCTGTAGCCAGGCTCACACATAAGTCACCCCATAAGTTCATTCTACTTTCAATAATGTTTTAGAGTATTATGGAATTAATAATATGTATAGTGTACACATAGCAAGACACTGAAGGTGTCATTGAAAGGGATGAAAAGATGAAAAAAATACTACTTCGAAGAGCTTATAAGCAAATGTGAAGGGGCTTAACAACAGTCTCTTGTAAAGAAGGCATTCAACAAATTATGTGTTGAATAATCACCAGTGCCCCTGCCATAAAAGGCTGAGATTGTTAGTAAGGCGGTCAACAGAGATCAGTGAGGACTTGAAAGCATGGATCAAGGCTTACAAGATAGATGTGAACTGTTCTAATATAAACAACAAGAGAAGCATTGCAGATAGCTGTGGGAGCAATTACTTTTACAGCCCTTGCTGAATTACCATGGTTGATGGCTCTAAGGGAGACTAACACCCCCTGATCCTGTTTCCTAGGCATAAACTACACATTCTTGAATTAATAATATTTTGCATGCTCCTATTTTGGGCTCACCTAATGGTGCCGACTTGTCTAAAATGCTAAGCAAATTGAAAGTAAAAAGCAAAGAGGAGCTTGAAGGTGAATCGAGACTGGGTAAAGTCACATGCCTGTGCAGATCCCAACTTTCTCTTACCTGAAGTATTGCGGTTCTTTCTCTGGCTCCATCAGCAAGGATTCCCTTCTCTCCCTGGTTCAGGTAACTATTCTCTCTATCCGGGTTAAGGATGCTTCCTGTTCTAGGGAAGAGATGGTTGATGAAATCCAAGACTATTGGATTTCCTCTCTGATTTTGCTAAGATTTTATTATACTCGCTTTTCAAAAGCAAGGCACTTTCAGCAGGCATCAATGGCAGTGTCCTACCACAGGAAGTTTCTTTCACAACATTTTATTATTTCATTTGTGATCTGCATCAGCAATCATGAGCTTCCTATTCTCTGTAGTGAGAGGGGGAGGTCAGAAGGGAAATTGGCAATGAGGAAATTTGGTATGATCCAGGGACTCACAAGTTCATCCCTAACTTTTATTGTCAGATAGTATTTAAACACTTCTTGCTTTTGCCTTCTTTCTGGGATTACCTATAACTTTTGTTCTAAAATTCCTTCATCCTTTACCTCCCCGTGCATTCAGCATCTTCTACTCTAACTTCTGTTGGGAATGCAAGATGTCAAAACATACTACTTAGATGAAACTCTGTTATCTTTCCTTGTATTGAGTTTGTTATTTCCTGTTGTCTGTCCATACAAATAGCCATGCCTATAAGGCTTTGACCTACTTCAGTTCAAGCCACATTATTACTTTCCTTAACTTTTTTTTTTTTTTTTTTTTTTACCTCTTGTCCTCAAATCAATAGATCTGGATAGACTTGTCAGTAATATTATGCAACCTGGTTTGTAATAACCCAGATTTTCTTAGAATTTTTGACATTTCTTTAGTTTGCTTCCTTATTATCTTAAAGCCGAGACTTTTTATGAGTTTAAGCTCTGTCTAATCTCAAAATACAAAGTGTAGAATTTGCTACTGCCTGGAGCTCCTGTACATTTAATGATTTTATTAAAATTACATTTCCTATCTGTACAAGAGATTTCTTTTTTTCCTTCCAGTAGAGAGACTTCCATTCTTCTTAGTTTGCTTTTGAACTTCAGCATTTCCATGGTCTTTGAGCTGTAATTTTGGTTTATTACTGTGATCAGATTTCTTTTATTGGAGTCCATCTCAAGGCAATTATGATAAAATTGAGAAGTAATCTCAGAAACAAGGTACATAAGGATGGAGATTCACTTTATGAAGAGAGAAAAGAGAGAAAAGACACAAAACAGTGCCCACTCTCTCATCTCATGGTTCATATCTAATTGTTCAATATAAACAAGCTGTAATTTTCTAAACCATACAGACTTAATCCAATTATCAATTATAATCTAACCTAAAATGAAAAATAAGCATATGTCAAAAGTCATTGTATTGCCTTCTAATGAACCAGTGCATTGGTCAAATGCTGTAGCCGCTGCAAAGGAGCAAATTTTTAAAAAAATCTAAGTACAACTCTGACTTTTCCACTTAAGCTGTGGTACTATAATAGGAGAGAAATTCACAGGTGTACCTCAAAAACCATAACCACTGCTGTGGACTGAATTGTGTTCCCCTAAATTCACATGTTGAAGCTCTAAGCCTGAATGTGACTTTGAGATAGGGCTTTTGGAGGCAGGTAAGTTAAATGAGGTTATATGGATAGAGTCTTAATCCAATAGGATTGGTGGTTTTATTAAAAGAGGAGAGTGAGATCTTTCACTCTCTCTCTATGGCCATACACCATGAAAAGGCCATTTGAGGACATAGCATGAAAATAGCTGTCTACAACTTAAAGAGAGATCTTTCCAGAAACTGACCTTGCTGGACCTTGGTCTGGGACTTTTAGCCTCCAGAATTGTGAGAAAATAAATTGCTATTGTTTAATTCACCCAGTCTATAGTACTTTGATATAGCAGCATGAGCAGACTATTAAAACTACTTTTAGGAAGAACCATGTAAAAAAGAAGATATGATTCTTCTAGAAATGAGGAATATAATGACAATGAAAATCTTCCTGTAAATTTTAAAAAGATTTTAAAAATTTATTTGCGAGAGAGAGAGAGAGAGAGAGAGAACAAGCACAAGCAGGAGGAAAGGGCAGAGGGAGAAGCAGACTCTGCTGAGCAGAGAACCCAATGCAGGACTTGATCCTAGGACCCTGAGATCATGACCTGAGCCAAAGGCAGACACTAAACTTCCTGAGGCACCCAGGTGCCCCTTGTAAGTTTTTTTAAGGAACCCTTTCTTCTGTCCCTTCTCACTGTATCTATAATTTATCTTTCTGATAAATATATGTTCATAAAACTTATCACCTAAAGGGGTATGGTTTTTACAATAATCTGGGACCATCTAGGGCAAACTGAGAATATTGTCACCCTGCTTAAGAACTATAAGATGTCAAGATGTCTTTCTGCTCATTTCCAGGGCTAAAAAAAGAGGACTATACCATATTAAATGTCCAGTGATGGCTTTGTTTGGTAATACTGGGTCATTGTCCTCCATAGGTTCTATTAATCTTCATTTTCCTGTGGGTATTCATATATTCAACTGTTACTCCACATTCACTGCTTTCCATCATCATCACTTAAGCACATACAGAGCCAATTTTACTTTGACATTGGCTTAATGTTCCCAGTATCTTTAATTCATTCTAATCTCTAACTATAAGATAAGTTCTCTGAATTTCACTATAATTTCTTTAAAGATATCTGATATATTGGTTCAGAGATATTTAGGCCATCTTTTTTTTTTAAGATTTTATTTATTTATTTATTTGAGAGAGAGACAGAGATAGTGATGGAGATAGCAAGAGAGAGCATGAGCAGGGAGGACAGAGAGAAGCAGTCTCCCCACTGAGCAGGGAGTCTGATGAGGGGCTCCATCCCAGTGTCCTGACCTGGGTGGAAGGCAGACACTTAACTGACTAAGCCACCCAGGAGCCCTTACTTAGGCCATCTTTTAGAGTCAATGATCAGGCAAGAAGCATGATATTCACTACATAAATATATAAATAAATGATTTTTAAACATAAAGAGTAATTTATAGCTTTGCTATTCCTACTTCTTCATTATTTCTAAGGAGCATGGGTAGAAGATGAGGGGAGAAAATCTCATTTCATGAGCTCAAGGTCCTTAACAATGCCTGTAGCTGGACTGTGATCTCTATATTCCAGTCTTGAAAAATAAAAGTTATATGGGGTTATTTATGACAAAAGTAGTTTTTTGAAAAATAATATCCTCACTTCCTCCTAAATAACAAAAAAATTATTTCATTTGATCGAAATGTAATTGGTATATATTTTTATTATTAATGTATTTGTGAATTTTCTATTTCTTTTACCTTAAGTGATTTATTTTTAAAATATGTTAGAGGATATTGAGTGGAAAATTCTGTGTGTCCCAGAGTTGTGGTTAAGGCCTCAAATTGTGGACAAGAGGTGCTAAGTATCTTACTTTGAAAGCCAGTATGTAATAGAAGCCAGCCATATTCCCACAGGGCTTGTTAAGAGGTGAAAAGTACACACTACCCTCTGCCAACAGTGACTAAGAAGAGAACTGGGGAGAGGAAAGGGAATCATCAGCCTTGTTGGGTGTACTAGTTGATAGTGATGCTAACTGCTATAACTGACAAAATTTTATACTTCAGAATAAAATAAAATTTTATTTTTTCATTCATGTAATTGAACAATGTGGGTGTTCTTGGTTGAATAGTTTTCCTTAAAGCACTCTTTTCAGCTTGTAGCTTTGCCATTTTTAGCACATGGCTTCCACACTAGTTCCTGGGGGGAGGAGTATCATCTCCATTCCAGCCAGGCAGAAAGGGAGAACATGGAAGATCGCACATGCGAGGATTTCATGGGTTGTATTATTTTGCTAGGGCTGCCATAATAAAATGCCACCATAGACTGGGTGGCTTAAACAACAGAAATTTATTTTGTCACAGTTCTGGTGGCTGTAAGTCCATGATCAAGATGTCAGCAGGTTTAGTTTCATCTAAGGTCTCTCTTTTGCTTGTAAATATCTGCCTTCTGGCTGTGTCCTCACATAATCTTTCTTCTGTGTGTATGTATCCCTGATGTCTCTTTGTATGTCAAAATTTCCATTTCTGATATAGATATCAGATTGAGTTAGGACCCACCCTAATGGCCTCGTTTAAACTTAATCACCTCTTTAAAGGTCCTATCTCCAAATATAGTCATATTCTAAGGTCCTGGGAGTTAAAGCTCCAACATATAAGTATGAGGAGGATATAATTCAGTAACATAGGCCAAACATTGAAGTGATGATATATATCACTTCCACTCAATGGAATCTTTGGGTAGAACCTTTACTTACGAGTCTGCCTAATTACAAAGGGATCTAGGAACTGTAGCCTAACTGCATAGTCAGGAAGAGGAAGGAAAATAAATGGATTGATTAGGGAGCAATCTCTTCCAGATTCTGTTCACCCCCTGCTTCCATATCTAATATATAATCCTGAAGCAGAGACAGGATAACAGCAATAAACTGTCCAAATGAGGAAAAATGAAAGATACACAGCTGTGTCTGGTAAATAGTAATAGTGAATTCCTGCAGGGCACGCATTATAAGGGCCTTATTCTGTGGCAAATCTTGATTAGACCCTTATTCTGACCTTCAGGGGAACCACTACTGAACACTGCTCCATAAGGCCCCTTTCTCTCCTCCTTGGGTGGTTCCTTCTGTGTTTCATCCTTCGCGACCACGTCTCAAGTGGTCTTTGGGTATATGTTCATTGGGAGTTGTTCAGATTTTGCAGCCCATTTCCTCTTCAGTTAAATCTGAGCACCCATGGATTGTCTGAAGACTTGAAAAGCCAAAGGCATGTATGGTTTCTGTGCTAATACAATGCCCTCAATACCTTAAGGAGATTTTGAATCTCTTGCTTTTAATAATTTCCATGTGCCGATAAGCACCATCCTAAATTCTTCAAATATAACTCTCAAATCTGATTTGTGCCCATGTTGCCTCTTCTCCATGCTTCTCTCAGCTTAGAGCTTAAGAGAAACTATGTTGAGGCCACAGCTATTTGGGGTAGAAATGCCCTATTCTTAATTCAATCTCAAAGCAGAGCTGAGTTCCTTGTTCAACTAAGTCTTATTGGGCCTCGGTTACTCAAAGGACCTATCTTTTGTTTTTTTTAAAGATATTTAGAGTTCAGGAAAAATGATCTCTTCTGAATTTTTGAGAGTCTAGAGTTCTGGATTCTTTCTATTCCCTTTCATTTTTTTTTTTAATTTTTATTTATTTATGATAGTCACAGAGAGAGAGAGAGAGAGGCAGAGACACAGGCAGAGGGAGAAGCAGGCTCCATGCACTGGGAGCCCGACGTGGGATTCGATCCCAGGTCTCCAGGATCGCGCCCTGGGCCAAAGGCAGGCGCCAAACCACTGCGCCACCCAGGGATCCCTCCCTTTCATTTCTATTTGCAGACTACACAAGTCTTTCCTGATCTCATTTCTCTCTGGCAGTATCTTGTTAAAAACACTAAGTAAAAGCCAAGATACTGTACTATTCTTACTCTTCCAAATTGCTTCTAGAATCTAGGATGACTGAGTCAGGTGCTATGTTTATCTGTTTACAAGCAGGAGATGGTTCCTCCAGATTATTTGGCCACTGCATTCCTACCATGAGTCTCCATCTTTCTAGCTTTAATACTATTTGTTACCACTTGCTGCCTGATTAGACAATGTTTTTGTTAAAGGCAATATTATACTCCAATACCTCTTTTGTACTAGCTATGCTAGGTTAACTACTATAACAGATATAAAAACTTTAGAGTTTTAAAAGAATAAAAGCTTATTTCTGCTGGCTTAACAGTTATGTGGATTGAGTTTGGGGAAAAGGGAGTTGGCTGTATGTGTTCAGTTAGGGACCCAGGTTCCTGAAGGCTCTGCTATCTTTGCTCTCTTGATATCCAGCCTAAAGGTGGGGAAAAGACATAGAAAGAGATTTCTTAGAGATTTTCATGGGCTTTGGCTAAAAGCAGTTCAGTTCACTTCTACTTGTAAGGAACTCAGTCTCATAGCCACACATAAATGCTAACAATTCTGGAAAATAAGAAATAGTTTTGTGTCCAAGAAAAATTAAGAACAAATCTGTTAATCAGACTGCTGTCAATGCTACTGTGGAATAAAATACTTGTGGGCGAAAGATCTTCCTTTACTTCCTTACTGAAGCTAAGTGAAGAGGAACTCAAGAATATAACTTATGAAAACTGGTGGTATCTTTAAGAAGGTGAAATGGAGCTCTCTTACCTTAATAAGTGCTTTCTGAGCTTAAAATTCTCCAGAGTTCTGGGGAAAAATTTAGAGGGGCCAGGAGTATAATATGTAGTCTTAAATTGCTCTCCTTCCACTCTGGGAAGGGGAGAGTTTAATGGCCTAGATAATGAAGAGTCTGGTGTCTGCTTTTTAAAGGCTGAAGACTCCAGGTGCCTGGGTGACTCAATCAATTAAGCATCTGCCTTTGACTCAGGTTATGATCTCAGGGTCCTGGAATCAAGCCTTTCATTGAGTTCCCCACTCACTGAAGAGTCTGCTTCACCTCTCCCTCTACACCCCCCTCACCTCTGCTTGTGCTCATACTCTCTCTCAAATGAATACATTCTCTCTCTCTCAAATGAGTAAAATAAAAAAATAAAAACTAAAGACTGGAGGCTCTCAGGAATATAAGGGATTGCGGGACAAGTGGCATATAATGGTTTGTCTAGAGAAGAAAATCAGGACAATTGCTTCTTAATCTCAGGTCTGCAAGGGTTTTGAGAGGTGGCTTCACATGGAGGAATGTAGAGGGTAGTGAACAAACAACTTGTGTATATTGCATAGGTAGTAACTGAGGAAAGTGAAAAATGCCTAACTTAGAATTGTTGGGAAATATGCATTATTGCCTGTGAATGCAAAAACAGACATGGCTGCTCTTCAAGCAGGTCCCTTGAGCAATGGAAAAAGCTGAAAATCAACAGCACCCTGAGGAAGCCACACACACTATCCACGTGGAGATACTAATAGCAAAGTCTCCAGTGTCAGGTGAAATCAGAATCAACCAGAATGAAGGCAGGAATATCAATCAACTGTCAACAAGAGGGAAGTCCTACAAAAAGGCCATGCCTTCTCTTTTCCTTATCTTTGCCTCACACTAGAAGAACTAGAACTTTCCCCCAGCCTCATCTACTCCATGTACTTGAGGCTTCTGGTTTAGGCTACACAGGAGATGGAGATGAAAGTAATTTTGGATCAAGTTCATTTATTTATTTTTTTTCAAATAATGGGTTTATTTTTTTATTTTTATTATTTTTTAAAGATGTATTTATTTATTTATGATAGACAGAGAGAGAGAGAGAGAGAGAGAGGCAGAGACACAGGAGGAGGGAGAAGCAGGCTCCATGCCGGGAGCCTGACGCAGGACTCGATCCTAGGACTCCAGGATCGCACCCTGGGCCAAAGGCAGGCACTAAACTGCTGAGCCACCCAGGGATCCTCAGGTTCAAGTTTAAAGTTTCAAAATAAGTAAGATTAATTCTTTGTTGTTAATAGCCTTATTGATACATAATTAATATACTATAAGCTGTATTTAAAGTATATTCTTTGAGATCTAAAAAATCAGTAAGATCAATATCCATCACCTGCACTATTTTTTCTCATGTCCCTTTGTAAAGCTCTTTTTTGTAGGTTTTTTTTTTCCATTCAGCATACTTACATTGAGATTCATACATTTTGTTGTGTCAATAGTTTATCCCCCCCCCTTTTTTTAATAGTTTATTCCTTTTTACAGATGAGTGGTATTACATTGTTTGGATATTCCATGATTTGCTTATCCATTCATCTGTGGAATAAACAGTTGTACTGTTTTCAGTTTTTGGTTATTAAAAGTAAAACTTCTATAAACATATGTGTAAAATCTTTTTATAGGTATATGTTTTCATTTCTCATGAGGAATCCTGAACAGTGAAATGGATAGTATGGCAAGTGTCTGATTAGCTGTCTCAGACATGGCCAAAGCATGCTTTAACATGGCTATATCATTAAATATTCTTATCAGCATTGCATGAAAATTCTAGTTCCTTTAGCCCTTGTCAACCCTTGGTATTGTTAGTCTTTTTAATTACATCCCTTCTAAGAATGCATGGTTATACTCATTGTGATTTTAATTTGTATCTTCTTAATGACTAATGAGGTTAAGTATCTTTTCATATATTTGTTAGTTTGTATATCTTTGATTAAGTGTTCAGATATTTGATAATTATTTATTACTGAGTTTTTGAAATTCTTTATATATTCTGGGTGTAAGTCTCTTGTGAAATATATGATTTACAAATGTTTTCCCTAAGTTGTGACTTGTCTTTTTATTCCCTAACAGTGTCTTTTAAAAATAGAAATTTTCAATTTTAATAAAGTCCAATATTTCCTTTCATGGATCATGCTTTTTGCTTTATAAGTAAGAAATCATCACCTAATCCAAGAGTAAAAAATATTTTCCCATGTTTTTTTTCTAGTTTTAGTTTTTCAATTTAAATCTATAATTCATCTACATTAATTTTTGTACATGGTAGGAGGTATACAACAAAGTTGTTTGTTTTTGTTGTTTTTCTTGCATGTGGTCTTCTAATAGTTTCAATATGATTTGTTAAAAAAGCCATACTTTCTCTTTGAAATTACCTTTGAACTTTTTGCACATATCAGTTGTCTATATGTGTATATAGTCATTGATTTATTTAAACCAATATCACATTGCTTTAATTATTGTAGCTTTACAATAAGAATTGAAGTCAGGCAGTGTAAATTTTCTGAAATTCTTTTTTTAAAAAGTTGTTTTGACTCTTCTAGATCCTTTGCACTTCCTTTTCAGCATATAACTTTCTACAAATAAGCCTGCTGGGAGTTTGCTTGGGATTGCATTGAATCTATATATCAGTTCAGGGGGAATTGACATTTGACATTACTGCATCTTCCAATATACATACATATATATTTTCTCACATTTTTGGCCTTGCTTTAATTTTCCCCAGCAGTATTTTGTATTTTCCAGTGTACAGGTCCTTCACATATTTTAAAAATCTATCCCTAAATCTTTTACATTTATGATGGTATTATAGATGATTCAAAAGTTTTTAATTTATGATAGCCTTTTATATGGAAGTAAAATTGATTTTTGTGTATTGATCTTTTATCCTAGAGCCTGCTACACTCAGTTACTAGTTCTAGGAGCTATTTTACATATTTCTTTTTTTTTTAGATTTATTTATTTATGATAGACAGAGAGAGAGAGAGAGGCAGAGACACAGGAGGAGGGATAAGCAGGCTCCATGCCGGGAGTCCAACGTGAGACTCGATCCCGGGACTCCAGGATCACGCCCTGGGCCAAAGGCTAAACCGCTGAGCCACCCAGGGATCCCATATTTTACATATTTCATTAGATTTTCTCTCTGGACTATTACTTCATCTGTGAGTAAATACAATTTTACTTTTATTTTCCAATCTGGATGTCATATATTTCTTTTTTTGAAAAATATTTTATTTATTGGAGAGTGAGCAAGAGCATGAGCAGGGAGAGAGGGAGAAGCAGGCTCCTCGCTGAGCAGGGAGCTGCTTGTGCTTGATCTCAAGACCTTGGGATCTGAACTGGAAGGCAGATGATTAACCAGCTGAGCTATTCAGATGCCCCAGGATGTTATATATTTCTTTTTCATGTTTCATTGGAAAGGCCAGAGCATCCAGTACGATGATGAATAGAAATGATGAGAAATGATATCCTTACTTTGTTCTTTTCTTTTTTTTTTAAGATTTTATTTATTTTTATTTATTTATTCATAAGACACAGAGAGAGAGAGAGAGAGAGAGAGAGAGAGAGGCAGAGAGACAGGCAGAGGGAGAAGCAGGGTCCATGCAGGGAGCCCTGCGTGGAACTCGATCCTGGGTCTCCAGGATCAGGCCCTGGACTAAAGGTGGCGCTAAACCTCTGAGCCACCCGGGTTGCCCATTACTTTGTTCTTTATCTTCAAGGGAAAACCAGTCTTTCACCATATATGTGATATTGGCTGAAGGATTTTCATGGGTGATCTTTACACTATTGGGGAAATTCCCTTCAATTTCTGATTTGCTGATAGTTTTTTCTCCCTAAATTAGGAATAGATATTGGGTTCTGTCAAAGGATTTTTCTGCACTTATTTAGATCAAGTGATTTTAATCTCCTAATATGGTGAATCATATGATTGATATTTGAAAAGAATGCATTTCTTCTTTACATTCGTAGGATAAATCCCATTTGATTGTGATGTATTATAATTTGCATATATTTTCAGATTTGATTATCTAAAATTTTGTTTTGAAGTTTTACATATAAGATGATGAGAAATATTCTATAGTTTTGTTATGATGCCTTTGTCTAGTTTTGAGCAATGCTGGCCTCGTGGAATGAATTGGGAGATGTTTCTCCTACTCAATATTTGGGAGTGTTTGTGTAGAAATGGTATTATCTATTCCTTAAATATTTGTTAGAACTCACCATTGAAGCCACCTGGACTGGAATTTTCTTTGTAAGAAAGTTTTTAATCACAAATTCAATTTCTTTAATACAGATAAAGCTGTTTAGATTATCTGTTTCTTTTTGGATGAGCTTTTGCAGAATCTTTCAAGGAACTTGCCCATGCCATTTATGATGTAAGTGTACTGGCATAAAGTTGTTCATAATACCCCCCCCCCCCATTATTCTTTTAACAAATGGAGACATTCTAGTTGTTACCTCTCCCATTTTTGGGAGTTGCAATTTGTGGCTTCTGTAACTTTTTCTTGCTAATTGGTCTGGCTAGAAGTTTATTAGTTTTATCAATTTCAACAAACTAGCTTGTTTCTCTGATTTTCTCTTGTTTTTAACTTTAAGTTTTAAGTGTGATAAACAACCATAACTTACAGACAAAGGTAGTTTGGGTAAGATGTTATGAAGGGACATGCTACTCAGGGGGAAAGTCAGATTTGACATTGAGAACAGTAATTGGAGAAAATTAAGTCATTTCATAATAAGACTCCTAAACTAGTTATATAGTTTATATTCTATAATAGAGTTACATATTAATACAATCAATCAAACATAATTTGATTGTTAATATGCATTCATGTATTTTAAATGTCAAATAATGTAGTGCAGAATTTCCCAAAGTGTATGTCACTGAACATTATTACTTCCTTGACTTTTTTTTTTTAAGATTTTATTATTTATTTGAGAGAGAGAGAGTAAGATAGAGAAAGAGAAAGAGAGACCAGGGAGAGGGGCAGAAAGAGAGGGAGAAGCAGGCTCCCTGCTGAGTAGGGACCCCCACGTGAGGCCCAATCTGGGGACTCCAGGATCATGACCTGAGGCAAAGGCAGATGCTTAATTGACTGAGCCACCCGGTTGCCCCACTTCCTTAATATTAATACATATCATATGAACAAGGATTTAATTTTCAAATAATAGGAAATACTGGGTTAAACTGAGTTGAATAAATTTGTTTTTGTAGAATTTTTCATATTTTTAAATATTACATTGTGCATCTTTATTTTCCATGAGAGATATAAAAATACACTATTTCCTAAATTTATTTGATCTTTTAAAATTTATTTTTAGTTTTTTTAGAAGATTTTATTTATTTATTCATGAGAGACACAGAGAGAGGTAGAGACATAGCAGAGGGAGAAGCAGGGTCCATGCAAGAAGCCCAATATGGGACTTGATCCTGAGACTCCAGGACCATGCCCTGAGCTGAAAGCAGATGCTCAACTGCTGAGCCACCCAGGCATCCCTATTTGATCTTTTTTTAAATGGAGCATCTAGCAGGACAAGAGTAGGAAAACACCTTTTGGAGAATGTTAGGTTGAAAGAGCTTAAAGTGAAACTAATTTAGGTTTAAATTCTCACCCCAGGACCATTTTGATCCTAGCAAGTGATTTAAAGCCTGTGGGGCTCAGCTCACCTTCAAAAAGGAATATTAAGTTATCTTTTGGTATGTTGGGAAAATTAGAAATAATGACTATTAAGTACCTGCCATGATGTACAGCACATAGTGCATTATCAAATATTGATAACAATATTATTAATAATAATTTAGTTTCTAATAATACACAGGATACCAAAAGAGAGAAAAGGTGCTTCATTTCTTTCCTAGTGCAGAAATAAAAGCATTTTGTATAATGTGGAATAATGATTTTTATTTTCTTAAAAAATCATAACTAACTCATCTTTATACCTAGAAATGATACCCAATTAAGAATGTAACATAATGTTGGGGCAGAATTGAAATGAATGTTGGTTTCTAGGAAGAGTATCATGAACTTTAGCATATCTATCTATTGCTAACTTCTTATGTAATCTTAAACAACTTAAACTCAGGCTTTGGTTTCCTCATTTATAAACTGGATCAATTAGACTGGAGTTTTCATAATTGTTTCCATTGTAATACTGATATGTGAATATTCTTGAAAGATGTCTTGCCTTTGATTTAATCTCATTTATTGGGTGTTTTTTCTTTAAATTTTGTTATCTTAATTTAGATTTTCAATCTCTGATCCTCACCCCCTCAATACTCTACCCATCTCTTCCCCTAATTTTAGCCTTTACAACTCTAATAAAGTTACCATTACTCTAAAGATGACTATTTTGGCTGTCTATTCTTCTTCCTGATAAAACCTGGATTTAGGTTTACAGCACTTCCATATGCAGCCATGTGTCTCCAAGAGAAGATGACCCCATCCTAGCTTCAGTAATGTAACTACTTCCTCTAAGGGTAAGCTAATTATCCTTGCTACTGATTGGTCCAAGAATAGAAATGTGACCCTATCCTAGCTAATGCACGGAAGTGAAATCTGTTGGTGCATCTTCTGGGAGATCAGTCCTAAGAAATATCTACATCAGAGGATGGTCTCTTTTTATTGTCCAGATGGGGATTTGATTCTGTCTCAGCCATCTGTCAGTCTGTGAATGAGGTCAAACCAAGGAGGAAAGAAAGAAGAGATGGCAAGAACCTGGGTTTTGATTACATTGTTCATGTGCTTAAATAATTTGCCCTGAAACCTGAACTTTCTTGAGTTTCTATCATGTGAGTTAAGAAGTTTCTTGGTATTTAAATTTCTTTAAGGAAATTCTTTTCCTTTGTTACTTGTGGCCAGAAGCATACTAACTGGCAAATGTTTAGAGTCATAACCTGATGGTTCCTAATTTCATTTTAATAATCCTTGTTTTCATGCTTCTGCTAATAAATGGTAATGGTAAACAATTGTTGGGGTTAAATACCATGGGGTGTTGTTACCTTATGTCCAGGTAGTATGTGTTCTCCGTAATGCTGCAACAAATATTTATGGTGACAGGCAGATAGGCTAGGAAGTACAGTCTATGTAATGAGTACTTTATTAAGGAACATTACTATTTCACCTTAGAAATGTTTTTGTTTGGTAAACTTTTATTAGAAACTCACTTTGATACTAGTTTTAATGCATTTTTCTTCTTCTAAGCTATATATATATACATATTATATTCAATATATATTCAATATATATTATATTGATATATTGATAAATATCTATATATATCAATATATTGATATATTGATATATATTATATTGAATATATAATATATATATATATATATATATATATATATTAGAAGACTATGGGGCAATTAACTTCAAGTTTTTGGCTAAAATGAGAATTTCCATGAAAGTCTTCTTACTTCCATGAAAAAGAAATGCATATGGTGTTTGAAAATACTCTTCATTGTTTATAGAGTCAGTGAACAACTCTTGTAAAATGAGTAAATTTTATAATCCAGGACTTAGGTCTGACATTGATTAATGTCATGGATCAAACTGATAATTACAATGAAAATGAATTTTATGGACACACCATATTTCACAGGAACAATAGTGTAAAACTTAATTTTAGCATATTTAATGTATTGGATCACTATTTAAATATATTGGTGTAAGATAATTTTGCCATGAATCCTGCTACGGAAGAGTTAGCTTTTAACGTTCCCACAGCCATTAAACAGTGATTTTACTTACTTGAGAGGGTTCCAATGGTATATTTCTCAAGGATGGAATGTTTTTTTGCCACTAACTTACTGCATGCGGAGCTGGATTCTATAAGTGCTTAAGTGATTCTCACTTAATGCCTTTTTATAAATTACTTGGTGTAAACTGTGTAATAATTGTGCTTCACCAGTCACTGGTGAGAACTCACTTCCTCTTTGGACAAGGTTTCCTTTAGAACGAGATATCTTTCACTATCAGATGATGTTGAATGGTTGCCATGCCAAAGATGAACATGATGCCTAGATAATAATTCTGTACTTGTCTGTTGTAGCTCACTCAAATCCTGTCATCTAATCCACCAAGAAACATTCTTTGATCCTCATTATTAGGATGAGTGATCATACAGGTGGTCTGAGGTACTTTATGATTAAATCCAAGAAGGTTTGGAAATATCATAATTCCATGTTTTTCCATGATAGACATAGTCAGATTTCTTAAGAATTTTTGTCTTTTTAAAGACATTAAACATGTCCACATGTTTCAATGCTTATTCTGTTAGAAATTCAGGATTTAGCTGATCCTTTTTTTCTTTTTCTTTCTCTTTCTACACATCCCTCAGAAGCAAGGTTTAATATCTAGTTGGGGGTCTAGATTATCTCTGTGACTGCTGTTGACAGAGAGTGTTTCCTAAATTAAGGTTCTTTCTTTCCACCTAGGGACCCAGACTGATACATAGAATTTGAGATGAGCAGCAGTTTCTTTTGGGAAACATTGTTGGCCTTCTTTCTTTTGGAGTAGCTTGAGTTTTTTGTTGTTGTTGTTGTTGTTTGTTTTTTTCATTTCAAAATCTCAATTGGGGTATAATTTCCTTTCTGGATTCTTGGCCAATCACTTTGCAATGCTGAGAACATTTGCCTATGTCTAATTGACTTGTTTTGAGGGGTTGTGCCAGAAACCACATAGAATCCAAACTGTAACAAACACATCTGTATTATTTAGGAACACATTGTTCTGTGGTACTTTTTTTCTTTTTGCACACCCTCTCTCTTTTCTCTCTTTGTCTTCTTTGGCATTATCTTCCATCACCTTCCCATGGTGGCCATTCACTCCAGTGTTGGCAGGAAATGATGGTGCCTGAGAGCTACCCTGAAGCCACGTCTGAAAAGGAGGAATTACATCAGCTCAGAACTTGGTGTGCTACATTTACAGAATTAACCGAGGACTATTTTGCCAACTTTTTCAAAATATATACTGGACTTCATCTTGTGACTGATAATCAGATTTGAAGGCTATACAATAATTGTCTTTTACTTAAAACTATACTTTTGAGAATCTCTGCATATTCAGTCTGTGGGATAACCTTTCTGCTACTTGGTAACTTCTGTCTTTGAAACACCTAATATTTATATCTATTTCCTCAATAGCATGCTATTAATGCTGGTAGTATCACTTATCATGTTATATATTTTTTTCTTATTTACACTAGATTCTGACCTAGTGAAAAGAGATAGTGTCTTATTCTTTAATTTCCAAATACTAGCAAAGTAATTGGCACAGAGTAGGTCTTCAATAAAAGATGAATGATTTAATGTGGTTACATGTCAAAAATGCATGAAGCCTTACTCAGAAATGGCCTTGAAAAAACAGTAGTGATCAAAATTCTCCCAATAGGGTCTTAAGAAGTGCACTTCACTAGAATGTATATGGATTATGGGCAGAAGCAAGTGCCTAACAGGAGTTTGGAAAGAAAAAGATTGGAAGATTGGAGACAAGGTGGTTTGGGGTAGAAACTTGTGAATAAACACAGGACTGGGTACCAAGTGGAAAGTTCTCTATATCAGTAGTTCATGCCCACCAGAGAACTTTCAGTACAGAAGAGGCATTAAACAACGAAGTGGACAATATGACCTGACCAGTTTTGATGTCAGCTAGCTTCTATCATTGCCTGCTCAATGCTGATAGGTTGGGAGACCTAAGTGCCAGTGACAGAGATGGAGGTCACACATGGGCCCAATGTCATGTACTCCCACTTACCAAAGTTCATCTAGCTATTGCTTCTGATGAATGTTGCCAGCAATGAGATAAGAACTGAACTCCAAATATGGCATAATATCTTAAGGAGATAAATCATCCCTTGTTGGTAAGCTGATTATATTATTGGGCTCTTTCCATCCTGGAAGATCCAGTAGTTCATTCTCACAAGAACATATATGAATTCCAGTTATGCCATTCTCCAGGACATAGTATATGTATTGACTCAAAGACCTTGTACTCCCCACAGCTAAGGAAAACAAGAGGTAGAAGAAGGAGTGGCTCGGGATCCCTGGGTGGCGCAGCAGTTTGGCGCCTGCCTTTGGCCCAGGGTGCGATCCTGGAGACCCGGGATCGAATCCCATATCAGGCTCCCGGTGCATGGAGCCTGCTTCTCCCTCTGCCTGTGTCTCTGCCTCTCTCTCTCTGTGACTATCATAAGTAAATAAATAAAAATTAAAAAAAAAAAGAAGGAGTGGCTCCATGTACCATCACTTTTTAACCCACTGGGGCCTTTGTGATTCATACTCTTACAACCCTGGGCTCTGAAGGATTAGAGGTCGTAGGCTTCCAAAAGGGCACACTTTTAGCAGGGGACATAACAAGAGTACTATTGAATATTAAGCTACGTGTTTTGGACTCCTTGTATCTGAGGACCAGCATGCAAGAAAAGAGGTCAAAATCTTGGCAGGAGTGATTGACTCTAATTATGAGCAGGAGGTGGTCCTACTGCTACATAATGAGATAAGAAGGAATATGTGTAGAGCCCAGGTGATTCCCGTGAGTGCCTCTCAGTAGTCCCTCTCTCAGATGTTACTGCAAGTGAATATATGCAGCAACTCCAGGCTAAGGAATGCATGGCGACCAGGCAACCTGAGTGCTCAAGCATGAGGATTTGGTTAATGCACTAGATAAACCACCAAGGCCAGAAGAAGTAGAAGCTCAGTGTGAAGGAATCTAGAATATATCATGGAGGAGGGAAATGATGAGTTAGTAGTTGTGGACTTGAGACAACTCTAAAAGCGAAGACTATTTTTCAGCCCACTAAACTCTCTTTTAAGATTTCCCTTTGGAGATGCCTGGGTAGCTCAGCTGTTGAGTGTTTGCCTTCAGCCCAGAGCGTGATCTTGGAGTCCTGGGATCCAGTCCCACATTGGGCTCCCTGCATGGAGCCTGCTTCTCCCTCTGCCTGTGCCTCTGATTCTCTCTCTCTCTCTATCTCTCTCTCTGTGTCTCTCATGAATAATAAAATCTTAAAAAAAAAAAAAAAGATTTCCCTCTGGAAGAGAGGTCCACTAAAATCCTGAAAGAGTTGCTCCCCAAATGTACATGGAGGATTATACCTGAGTGCTGCAGGGGATGACCTGTGGTAAGGGCCTACACCACCCAGTTCCTCCTCCAAGAAAGTTCTTTGTCACAAATGTGGGGACTGAAGTTAGCAGACAGCCTGCAGGTCCCAGCTTCTTGGGAACTGCCTCAGCTGCATTGAGTTGTTTCACTTGTGATCGCTTTCTTGCTAGGACAGCTTACATCCGATGACTGATTGAAGTTAGTGCATAAAGGCTTATTCCAATTTTCCTTGATGAAGGATGGCTCTAATGGGAAATATTTGCTTCATGTGTCCCTTTGAAGGTTGACCAAGGTTTCACGAGACCTGCATCGTAGTTCAACTTTTCCCTATCTTAGTTTTCCCTCCCTTCTCTCATAGGTGTAGGTACTTAATAAGCCTCCCTAGCACAAAGTGAGATTGGAGGGATATAAAGAGATTTGATTGAGGAGTCTTTCTAGTTCATATTAAGGAATTTGATTTCATCTGAGGGCAATAAGCATCTATTGAAGGATTGTAAGCAGATACGTGACATGATCAAATTTACATCTTGACAATTACCTTATCTGCAAGAAAGAAATGGATAGGAGTGGGAACATCATTAATGTCTCAGAGGTGGAGTCAGTGAAACTACAGAGACCAGCTATGTTGCTGCTGCAGAAATTTAAGCAAGAGATGTTTTGACTTGGGCTAATACTGTAACAGTGGCTATAGATTTGTTACTTTTTGGTTGAAAGGACGCAAATGAAGTAAAGTCACGGGCCTGGGCAACTAAGAAGAGACTCAATAAGATTATTCTGCAAAAATGATACAATTGAATGGCTGCATCTACAGCCAATAGGACAATTTCTAGAAAGAAAGTCTTTATTACTGAGATAAATACCAGGATTACTGTGTTTTGATGTCAGGCTTTTTGTTCTTTTGTGTCACTGTTACTGACTTATCACTATTGAGTTGTAACTTACATCACAAGATTTACGGTAAAGAGATCTTGCCCCCAGAAGGATTGTGCCTGAAGATCTGATTCCTTTCGAAGAAGTCCTGTTTTGCTTCCATATCACACTGTCTTGGTGCTGGGGCTCAAAGCAATACAATAAAAAGATCATTTGTATTAGTATCTATCCCTAACCAGCTTTATATGATTCAAAAAAGGGAATTTCTTTTAAATCTTAACAAAGACATTATATCTGAATTTTAATTCTACATCTGACCCATTACCTCTCAGATCAAACTTTGATGGAATTGAAAACAAAATTGCCATAGCAAATTATATTACCTCCTTCAAGTATTGACTGATGATGAACAGACCACCTCTTTAATGAAATGTCAAGATTTTTTGTTTTATAATTTCTATCTTGGAATGCCTTCATCTTATTTTTTTCAGTTATTTTTAAAAATTTACTTCAGAGGATGAGGAGATTAGATGGAAAAAAGAGAAAGTGCTAGAGACAGCAGCCAATTCATATGTATATATATAAAAACCTGCTGTAGGCTCTCTGGACAGTGAAATAGTTGGTAACAGGCTGGAGTGAGAAGTAGAGAGGGATGGATGTCTTTGATTCATCATGAATTTCCAAGAGAAAAGCTGATGATTTCTTCAGATGTTAGAAGCCAAGAATCATTATCTTCTAGTCATGAGGAAAGACTAAGTGATCCATTAAAAAACAAAATGTTCCATACAATAGGAATAAACACCTAATATTTTAGGTATGTGTGGTATGAAATGATCCATGTAAATGATTTTTCCAGATAGCTTATCTGCATTAAGTGCTGAAATTTAAATTTTGAGGGAACCTTTTTAAAATGTGTTAAACATTTCTCTAGCTTTTCAAAAGAAATGTATTTGGTATTATTTAAACATTTTCTTACTATTTCAGGACTATCACAATGAATGACAGTTAATGAGCCATAATGGGACACAATGATATCCTCACTGATTATTTTATTTGGGTTGTTTTATACTGAATAGCTAGCTTCAGGTTGCTATGTTTTTCAAGTTCTTGCATCTACTATTTTAAATTTTTCTCACTTTTTTGAATTGTATATTCACAACAGTGAACAGAGTTCCCATGGGTAAGAAATTATAGATTTGTTTTTTTTCCAAAAGATTTTATTTATTTATAAAAAAGAGCAAGCATGAGTAAAGAGAAGGGTAGAAGGGGAGGGAGAAGCAGACTTGGTGCTGAGCAGGGAGCCTGATCCGGGACTCAATCCCAGGGCCTGGGGATCATGACCTGAACCAAAGGCAAACACTTAGCCAATTGAGCCACCTGGGTGCCCAGAAATCATAGATTTAAATTATGGATTTGTTCCTTCTCTTTGGCTATTTGTTTGTTCACTATGTATTCATTTTTATTTACCTTTTTTTCACTTGCCTATTCTTCATAACATTACATGTATAGGTTATAAGATAAGAGATCCAAGTGGTTTCTTGATGGGACCATACATTGTTCCAGCTAGGCTGAGAAATAATTTTTAAAAAAACTTTATAAATGTTCTGGCATCAGATATTGTCTTAATTTATATTGTGAAACTACACAAGAGTTAGCATTGGGTTAGCATTGTTTCAGGTATGAATTCTTACATGAAGTAGGGGTTAGTTCAGCCTGTTCCTCTTGTGTACACAAATTCTCTAAGTAGTTAACTGGCCTTCTTAAAGCCTGAGTTTTCTCTATGAAGTTCGATTCTTGAGGAGCAGAGAAGGAAGCCAATGGGGGAGATCACCATCATAGCAGTCAGTGATTGAAACCATATATATGCTGGGGAAGTGAGTGTATCTCTAGGAGAATGTGGGCTGGAGCTCAGAGGTGTTGGAAGATAGAAATGAGCATCACAAATGGCACCTGGGGTCTAGATAATTTTAAATCATTGCTGGGAAAAGATTTTGTAGCTGATCTTTTCTTTCCCTTTTGGAAGGAGGGAAGAAGGAGGGCCAGGAGATACTTTTTGCTATAATATTTTGTTTTCTCTCATCTATTTTTGCAAAAGAATTTAGAAAAGCAAGCAAAACCCTGTGGTTATGAAGATATCAGGCCCAAAAGCTTTGAAAAAGAATTCCCTAGGGATTGTGAAGCTGTTGCAGCTTATATATGCTCTGAGAGTACTGATCTTGAGGGTCCAACAGATTTGGGCTTTAGTACTGCTTCTGTTCTTCCAAACTATATAACCTTCAGGAAACACTCAGCCACTCTAAATTGCAATCTCTTTATCTGTGAAGTGCAGCTAACAATATCTACTTCATAGATTTGAGGGATACTAAGCACATGATTCAATAAGATCATATGCTTATTACTCCTAGGGTAAGCATTCAAAGAATTATAGCATTTATAAATAATGTACATTTATAAATAATGTACTAATAACATTCAACTTAATGTCTTGGTTTGAAGGCTCCAGTTCCTTTGTAAATCCAATAGATCAACAGTCATTATGAACTGCCTTCTCTAAAAGAATACTTCAGTGGCCCAGGGATCATCACACTACCAGTTTACCCTCCTTTTGAGACTGAAAGAGTGTTTTTGAGATATCCTCTGTGGTTGCAAGGCAGGGAATTAAGAGGAGAAAAGAAGTTATTCAAATTCGTTATTTTTGTTATAACAAGCCCTGGATTTGCAATAAATATCTTACTTGGAAAAAAATTATCCTTGGAAGGTTTAGCAAGGCTCTGGATACCACATTTCTATTAGCATCTTTAAGATTTTACTTTTATTTATTGTAATAATTCATATTTATCTACTCAGCATGTATGCACATATATACATTTTCTTTACTATCTTATAGAACAGTTTTAATAAGAAGTCAGGGCCTGTAACCTCGAAGGATCTAAGTCTGAGATGCTAATTAACTTTTGTACATGCTAGGGACTGTGGTAGGTACTGGGCTAATTCTATGCAGAGGTTTTAGTACATTGGTCAGCATAGAGTAGACATTTACCAAGGTGAGACAGTTGAACATAAGACAAGAACAACTTCAATGTCTCAATAGAGAAATGATTAAATGATAGTATTTCCACACATGGAGTGAATGCAGCTATTAAAAAGAATGAAGAAAAGCCATATGAGCTGAGTTGGAAACATCTCTCAGACATATTGAATGAAAAAAAGCAAGTCTGAAAACTACTTTTATGGTATGACCCATTTAGGTTAAAAGAAATACATATATAATATGCATATGTCAAACATATACATTATATATGAAGATTTATATCGATCTCATACATAGACAATAGAAACTGGAAGAATATACATGACCTGTGACCCTGGGAAGGGAGATGTTAAGTAGAAGTCAAGGAAGAATTTATTACTTTGGTCTATCAAGTTCTGCCTTGCTTCAATCTCTTACAAGGAAATATTTTTACTTCTATATATTTAAAAAAATGGACAACAAATAAATGGAGTAAGATCAAGAAAACATAAATCTTTAAAAAATATTTTTAATTATAGTAAAATTTAAATAACATAAGTTTAACATCTGAAGCATTTGTAAGTGTACCATGGCACTAAATAGTCCCAATGGTGTGCTACCATCACCACCGTCTATCTCCAGAACACTTTTCATCTTGAAAACTGGAACTCTACTCATTAAACAGTAATTCCCCATTCCCTCTCTTCCACAACTGCTGGGGAACACCGTTCTTTCTGCTCCTATGAACTTAACAATCTTTTTTTTTTTTTTTTAATATTTTTTTCTTTACTTATTTATGATAGTCACACAGAGAGAGAGAGAGGGAAGGGGGTAGGAGACATAGGCAGAGGGAGAAGCAGGCTCCATGCACCGGGAGCCCGACGTGGGATTCGATCCCCGGTCTCCAGGATCGCGCCCTGGGCCAAAGGCAGGCGCCAAACCGCTGCGCCACCCAGGGATCCCTGCTCCTATGAACTTAAAAAAAAGAGTTTCAGTTGTATTTTTCTTTCTATAAGGTAAAACCACTTCCCAAGAAAATGATACAGTTTTGCACATTATTTCACATCCAAAAGAACTACATCTGTCTCTGCTTGTACTTTGGGTTCATTTTGCAGTTATGAGCTACTGCCCTCACCTCTTCACTTGGAAACAGTCTCTACAGCATCTGGAACTGAGGTAGTTGGTCTGGAATCCCAGGCATACTGTAGGCGCAGCATGAAGAGACTGGAGAGCAGTGAGACCCCTGCTGTGCTGCACTTTGCACAAATTGGAACCACTGTGGGGCGGGGTGGGGGGCAGAGGAGGGGGAGGGCCCTGCAGAAGTTCAGAGAGTGTGCAGAGATGTTAGTTGTACCTGACTCAGTTGTAGGAGAGGGTTCACAGCAGAAGCCATCATTTTCTTTATAAAAACAGTTGCAGTGTTTTACTTGAATCTGGAAAGAAGGAACCCAGCTCCCCCAGGAGCCCACTTCCTGGGCAGCCATGCCTCCATCCTTGCCCTCAACTGCACAGTGGAGCTCCCAGACTGAGCTGGGAGTGTCTGCTAACCACTCCTATGAATCTGACTACTGTATATCCCTCATATAAGTGAAATCATACAGTATTTGTCCTTTTTGTAACTGAATTATTTCACTCAGAATGTTCTGAGTCTCTCTCATGCCCTCGAGGTTCATCCATATTGTACCATGTGTCAGAATTTACTCCATTTTCAAAGCTGAATAATATTCCATTGTGCCTGGATATATATGCATACACACACCTATATATACCTCACATTTTGTTTATGCATTATGTAAATCTTTTAGGATGATATTTCAATTGGCTTTAATACAATATAAATGTGGATAAGGGGTGACATTCTGATAGAAAATTTAAAGAAGAATGAACACTAGAAAGTAAGAATTTAACAAGAATTTGTAAATCTATCATCCCATAGACAGAATAGTCTGAGAGTTTCAAAAAGCCTTTATTTGGGGGTCATCAGGAATATGAATGAAGAAAGAGCTGGAAAACTAAATACTTGCCCTTGTAGATTAATCTAAATAAAACCAGACAGGTATGGTATAATTTCCCTATTTCAGAGTCTCATGTCAAACATTTTGTCACATGTAAATTTTTTAATGCCCTTCCATTTAAACTTCTGAAGGAACCAATTAAGTGGCCTTTTAGGATATTTTACAAGACGAGTAATTAGGAAGACAGGGCTTTAAACTTTGCCTAATTTGCCCTGTATCCGCAGGCATAACTAACATTTTATTATATAAAAGAATGGAGGAAATTGAAAACAGGGTATTGCAGAATGTTAACAAAACATCGTCCCCATACACATAATATTTTTATTGCCAAATGCCAGTAGGAATTTCTCTTACATCTTATTTTTACCTAATTAATTGTGTCAGGAATTCTGAAACAATTAGGAGCCAAAATGGGAAGAAGGGGGGAAAAAGGCAAAATTTTCCAGTGTTCTTTGTTGAATAGTTGCAGGCTAAGTGTCTCTCTGATCCAGCAGTTTTCAAAGGATGTGTTCAAGGTATTCTTCAAAACTAGTTACAATCTTTTGTTTTCTTTTTGTATTAATTTAAAGCATCTATAATAACTTATTTCCACATATCAGAATGGTATGTAATTTCAGACCAGAATTCCATTCTCTCTGCCAAGGTCACTGCCAGAGTTCATGTCTTTATTCTTTGTGGCATATGCCTCCTCTCCTTTTCCTTTTTCTGTTTCCCTTCTTATTGTGCTCCTTTCTGTTTTTCTCATTCAGCCACACAGTTATATATTTTTAGGCTGTGATTTTCACTGGCAGCAATAGTATAATTTTTCACTTGTTTTGGCTTAGAGTTCATTCAGTTTTTCAGACTCACTAATCATTTATCATTAATAATTGTAGCCTTTTCCATTCTCAGAGAGAGGATCTGAGAAAAGACAGATGAAAGTACTCAGGATAGGAAAATGGCAGCACTGCAAAATTCAAGGAAAACAGTAAAGACGTTGTACAAAAATATGACTATAGGTTTTCTGATTAAAATGGTCTTTTTTCATATTTGCACTTTATTATGTAACAGTCTTAAAGAATGATAAATGGAAATATGGAAACATATATAATAAATATACGCTAGTGTTACAGCATGTAAATTTATTGTCCTTTAGTAATATGAACCTCAAATGGAACATATTTCTCAAATTTCAATACTGAGCTGAAGAACAGAGATAATAAGTGTATATTAAGTTGATTTGGAAGTTAGAGATTATCTCTTTATAACATACATAATAACTCCACATGAAATAGATAAGATTAACAGTGTAAGTGATATGTACTGGGTCTTAAAAGTTCTCATCACAAGAAAAAAATATTTATAACTATATAAATATTTAAGTGGACATATGTTAAGTGGACTGTGATTATTTTACTATATTTACAATATTGAATCATCATGTTGTATACCTGAAACTAATATAATGTTATTTGTCAATTATACCTTAATAATATTAATACTGATAAAAGAATGTGTTCTGAATTCTTCATGAAGAAGTTCGAGGGACTTTTTCCATATCTTTCTAAAGTACTTTGGGATGCATACCATGCTCTTTCACCAAATCTACATTGGTGCAAGTTGTTCTTGATTGCACCTTGGTCTCATCATTGCACCTGTCTCATGTCCATCAGTCATCACATTTCTTAATTCTGTAGGCCAAATCACTCACAGAACAGCCTACTCTACTCTATTCTTACTACTACTTCCTTATTTTAGTTCCTAATCATCTCTTGGCTGAGTTACTACAATAGCCTCTCAACTCAACTTTTTGCTTATATTTTATTCCATTCCCAGCTTTCTAAGTGAAAATATGGCCATGCTACTGCCCTGTTGAAAGTCCTTCAATGATTCTGTAATGCCTATGCCATTATCTTCCATTCTTTTCTGATTGTGCAATCTTATTTATCAGTGAGATAAAACATTTTTATATAGAAAAATAGAAGGATAATATGTAAAAAAAAAATTTAAATGCTTTGTCACTTTAATAAGCTAGTATATCAAGACCAAAATTGGGTCCCTGGATGGCTCAGTCAGTTAAACGTCTGCCTTAGGCTCAGATCATGATCCCAAAGTCCTAGGATTGAGCCTCAAATCAGGCTCCTTGTTCAGCTGTGAGGCTGCTTCTCCCTTTCCCTCTACTGGTCCTCCTGCTTGTGTGTGCATGCTCTCTCTTCTCTCTGTGTTAAGTAAATAAATAAAATCTTAAAAAAATTGTTTAAAAAAAAGAGCAAAATTAACCAATAATGATAGTAGATATAAATCCATATTTCAAATAACCTTATTAATTTCAATTTATTTGCTTGACTATGTGTCAAATCTTTTTTCATTGAACACATTTGACAGATAACACTGTATAAGTTTAAGTTGTATATGTTACCTTGATCATTTATATATTGTAATATGGTTGCATTATAACAATATTTATCACAGTGCATAATGATAACACATATTATTGTTTGTATTCATTATACAGTGCATTATATATCTATGGCTGATTTACTACTCATTTCAAGATTGTACACTTAACCATTCTTATCCCTCCCCACCTCCATCAACTGGTGCCTACCATTTTACTGTCTTTATGAGTTTGATTTAGTTAGATTCCACATATGAGTAATATCATACAGTACTTGTCTTTCTCTGACTTATCTCCCTTAATCTAATGTACTGAAGGTTCATCCATGTTGTCACAAACAGCAGGATATTCTCCTTTCTCATGACTGAATAATATTCCATTGTGTACATATACCACATCTTTTTTTTTTTATCCATTTATCGGTTAATGGGCATTTAGGTTGCTTCCATATCTCGGCTATTGTGAATAATGCCATGGTAAATATGGGAGTGCAGATATCTTGTCTTGTTTTTCTGTTTTCACTTTCTTCGGGTATATATCTAGAGGTAGAATTGCTGGATCATGTGGTAGATATATTTTTAAATTTTTGAGGAACCTCCATATTGTTTTTGATAGTGATTGGACCTATTTAAATTCTCACCAACAGTATATTAAGGTTTCCTTTTAACCACGTCTTTGCCAGCACCTGTTGTTTCTTGCTTCTTGTTGATAGCGATTCGTATAGGTGTGAGGTGATACCATGCTGTGGTTTTGATTTGCATCTCCCTCAGAGTTAGTGATGTTGAGATTTACATGTACCTATTGGCCATTTTGATGTTCTCTTTGGAAATGTCTATTTAGTTTTTCTGCCCATCTTTTAAAAATTGGATTGTTTGTTATTAAGTTGGCTGAGTTTTTAATATATTTCAGATAATAATTCCTTAGCTGATTCATGGTTTGCAAAATTTTCTCCCCTTAGGTAGATTGTCTTTTGTTTTAATTGTTCCTTTTGCAGGGAGAAACTTTTCAGTTTGACAAAGACACAGTTTTTGATTTTTGCTTTTGTTGTCTGTGCTTTTGGCATCATGTCTAAAAAAAATCATTGCCAAGACCAATATTAAGGAAATTACTCCCTGTTTTCTTCTGGAGCTTTTATGGTTTTAGGTCTTATGTTTGAGTCTTTGATCTATTTTGAGTTACTTTTTATGAGTAGTGTGAGGTAGGGGTTCAACTTAATTGTTCTGTTTGTATTTCTCCAGTTTATCAGCACCATTTACTGAAGACTGTCTTTTCACCTTTGTGTGTTCTTGGCTCTTTTGTTGGCTATTAGTTGACTGTTTATGCTGGGGGTTAATCTTAGACTCTCTGTTCTGTTCTATTGATCTATGTGTGTATTTTTGTACTAGTACCATACTGATTTTATTACTCTGGCTGTGTAGTATAATTTGAAATCAGTTAAGTGTGATATCTCAAGCTTTGTTATTTTTTTCTCAAGAGTGTTTTGTGGTTCCACACAAATTTTAGAATTATTTCTTCTATTTCTGTGAAGAATATCTTTGATGGAGATTGCATTGAATCTGTAGATAGTTTTGAATAGTATGGGTATTTTAAAATTAATTCTTCCAGTTCATGGACATGGGTTGTCTTTCCATTTGTTTGCATTTTCCTTGATTTCTTTCAGCAAAGTCATGTAGTTTTCAGATCTTTCACTTCCTTGGTTAAATTTATTCCTAAACATTCCATTGTTTTTGATGCTATTGTAAATGTGATCATTTTTAAGATTTCTTTTCCAGATGTTTCATCATTAGTGTAAAGGAATGCAGGTAGTTTCTGTACTCTGTTTTTGTATCCTGAAACTTTATGAAAATTGTTGATTAGTTCCAGCAGGTTTTGGTTGACTCTCTGGAATTTTCTATATATAAGATATCATAAGCAAATAGCAACAATTTTACTTCTTTTCTGATTTAGATGACTTTTATTTCTTTGTCTTGCCTAATTGCTTTAGCTAGGACTTTTAGGGCTATGTTGAATAGGAATGGTGACATTGGATATCCTTATCCTGTTTCTGATCTTAGAGGAAAAGCTTTCAATTTTTCATCATTGAGCATAATGTTAGCTGCGATGAATTTGTCATATATGGCCTTTATTATGTTGAATGAAGTATGTTCCTTCTATACCCAATCTATTAAGGGTTTTTCTCAAGAAAGGATGTTGTTTTTCTGTCAACTACATTTCCTGCCCCTATTGAGATGATTGTTTTTATTTTATTTCTGTGATGTATTACATTTATTGATTTTTGTATATTGAACTTTCATTTGCCTCCCAGGGATAAGTCCCACTTGGTAATAATGTATATGCCTTTTCATGTGTTCTTGAATTTGGTTTGCTAACATTTTGTTGAGAATTTTTGCATCTATGTTCATCAGGGATATTGGTCTATAGTTTTCTTGTTGTATCCTTATGTAGTTTTGGTATCAAAACTATGGTGGCCTCATAGAATGAGTTTGGAAATGTTCCCTCCTCCTCGATATTTTGTAATAGTTTGAGCAGGATGGGTGTTAATCTCTCTTTAAATGCTTGGTAGAATTCACCAGTGAAGCCATTTGGCCCTGAAGCTTTTTGTGCTGGAGGTTTTTAATCATTTCTTCAATCTCTTTGCTTGTTACTATTCTGTTCAAATTTTCTATTTCTTCTTGATTCATTCTTGATAGGTTGTGTGTTTCTAGAAATACATCTATTTTTTCTAGGTTATATAATTTGTTGCCGTATAATTATTTGTGGTAGTCTGGTGTAATTCACTGTGTTTCTGTAGTATCAGTTGTAATGTCTCCTGTTTCATTTCTAACTTTATTTATTTGACTCTTTTTTTTTTTTCTTCTCTAGCTAAATGTCTTGTCAGTTTTGTTTTGTTTTGAAGAATCAGCTCCTAGTTTCATTGATCCTTTCTATTGTTTTTCTGGTCTCTCATTTATTTCTATTCTGATTTTTATTATTTTCCTTTCTTTCTGCTAACTTTGGGCTTAATTTGTTTTTCTCTATTTCCTTGAGGGGAAAAGTTACATTGTTTCTTTGAGATCTTTCTAATTTCTTAATTTATGCATTTAATGCTATAAATTTTCCTTTCAGAACTGCCTTTGCTGAGTTCTACAAGATTTGATGTGTTGTTTTTTAATTTTCACTTGTTCTGAGATAATTTATTTTTATATTTATGCTATGTGTGTCATAAATACTATAATACATTTTACAGTATTACTATTTTCAGTACAATTACTATTCCTTCTCTTGTAGAGTGCTAAAATTCCATCTGTTATCATTTTACTTCTGCCTAAAGAGTTTTCTTTAACATCTCTTATTGTACAAAGCTGCAGGTGACAAATTCTTTCTCTTTTTATTTACCATACAAAGGACTATTTTTAGTTTGTCTTTTGCCTTTATTTGCAAGAATTCTTTTTTGCATATGAAAATTGTATTTGCATATGCAAATTGTATTTTTCAGTACTTTAGAGATATTGTTGCATTTTCATCTGGACTGAATATTTTGTGATGAGAAATCTATGATCATTTTTCTCTTTTTTGTAGCATATTATTCAGGGTTCACTAGAGAAACAGAACCTATAAGATAGGTTGATAAATGGATGATAGATAGAAAAGGATATTTATTATAGGATTTGGCTCACATTATCATGGAGGCCACGAAGTCCCACAATTTGTTGTCTGCAAACTGGAGGGCCAACGAAGCAGGTGGTGTAATTTCTGTGTAAATCTAAAGGCCTGAGAACCAAGCGAACCAATAATTTAAGTCCCAATTTGAGTCCAAGGATCTAAGAATCATGAACACTTATATCTGAGGATAGGAACGGATGGATATCCCAATTGAAGCAAATGACAAATTCTTCTCACCACCTTGTCATTCCATTCAGACCCTCAATCAATTGTATATCTATCCATGTTGATGAGGCTGATCTTTACTTAGTCTATCACTCCAAATTTCATCTGAAAACACCCTTACAAACACACTCAGATATGTTTTACCAGCTATTTGGGCATCCCTTAGCTCAGTCAGGTTGATAGATAAATTAACTATCACATGAAAGTAAGGTGTCTATTTTCTCTAGCATTGTTTTCTTTTTTCTCTTTATTGCTGGTTTACCATAATTTGATTATGATATGTCTTAGTGTAATTTTCTTTGTGTTTATCCTGCATCGGTTTCATTTAGTGTTTTAATTTTGTGAAATTATAAAATTCATCCACTATGAAAATACTTTCAGCATTATTCTTCAAACAGATTTTTTTTGTCCTGTATCCCTTCACATGTATACATTTTGCAGCTCCAATTACACATATATTAGATAAATTAGACATATATGAGCCCTGTTGACATTATCCCATAGGTCACTGAGAGTCTTTTTATTCTGTTTTCAGGGTTTTTTATTCTCTTTGTTATTCAGCTGGACAATTTCTATTGCTATGGTCCAAGATCACCAATATTTTCTTTTTCAAAATGTAAGTTCTATTAGTGCCATCAGAAAAATTTTCACTTTACATGTTTTATTTTCATCTCTAGAAGTTCCTCTTATTTTCCATATCCCATGTCCCTTACATTAATACTTTCTTCAAATTTTTAAGCACATTTATATTGGCTCTTTCAAGATCCTTTACAGCTAATTCTATCATCTTTTCCATCATTTATGGGAATGTTTTTATTTTCTGATTTTTCTCCTGGCATGCTTATTGACATATCTTATTTTTCATTGAGTTTGGGACATAGTGAATGTTACATTGTTCAATGTCTGGATTTTGTCTGGCATATTTGCTTGTAAATAAAGTTACTTGCAGATTAACTAAAACTCTTTAAAGTTTATTTTTAAAATTTTTTAGAGCAAGCTTAGAATGGCCTATTAATAGTTTATTTAATAATTTAATTAATAATCTGAAACACATGTACCACAATGAAATAAAACTATTTACTTAATAAATTTCCATTCTGTATTATATATACTTTTTCACCAGGGTTCATTTTTAAAATTTTTTTATCTCTGTGCTTAATACAGGATAAGATACAGGGTAGATAATAAATGTTTTGAGTAGATGGATAGTACTTCAATATAAATGAAATAAAGCAAGAGTACTGTTAGACATGTGAGGAAATAAAACATACAAAGATTAGTGAGGGTGTCTATGAATTCTAGAAAACGGAGACTCAAAGATTAAAAATCTCTCAGCAAAAAAATTTCTAGATTATATTTCTCTCAAATACAATCTAGGGGAAAGTTTTCCTAATTCTAATTTATATCTTAGATATGTAATCTGATAACTTTAGGTGCTAATGGCAATCAGTTACCTACTGAGAATAATGTTACTCTACCTACTATGTAATATTCTGATAGAAATTTGGCTACCTATATAATTTTGGAATTCATATTTTATGTGTAAAGCAATACATTAGTGTTCTAAATTTGCCCATCCTGATAAAGTGGGTCAACTAATAATCAAATTTCTGAATATACAGAGTTGAAAATTCCACGCTGTACTTGTGAGGTACTTGAGGTAACCTCACAAAACTATTCTAGTCTTTATAAAATGGGACACAATATAATCCGGTAGTAAAATTCCAAGTTCTAGAGCCAGGGCATATTTTCTAATGTGAAAAATAAAGTAACATAGAGATCATGGCTTTTGCACAAAGCAGGAGACTTTTCCAGTTAGCATTTGAGCCATGTGTAAGCTACCCTGTTTTACTTACAAAAAAGCAACTAGAATACCTATAAAATGTGTCCTATTGTTGCTGCACAATTCAGAGACAGGGTCCCAATATCTAGACTGAATGTGAGAGAGCATTCAAAGCTGAGAGCTTAAGTTGGGACTGCTCTTGTGCAGAATGTTCGGTGTGGGGGACATAATTAAAGGACCTGTAGTTGAAAACAGAGACAACTAAAGCCAGATAAATAATTAGGATTGCTATTTATTTATGATGTATTTATTTATTTTAAAGAGAGAGAGGGTGGGAGGAAGGGCAGAGGGAAAGGGAGATAATTTTCAGCAGACTCTTCACTGAACACAGAGACAAACATGGGGCTTCATCCCAGGAACTTGAGATCATGGCCTGAGCTGAAATCAAGAATTGGATGCTCAATGGATTGAACCACCCAGGCACCACTGAATCTCTATTTAAAGCCTGACACTTGAGCACATACAAACAGAGAGACAGAAATAGCTTTGAAATAGGTTTTGAAAATTATGAAAGAAAGAAATGTCTATTTTGGCTCAGAATGCTATGGGTCACAACAGAGGTCTGTGAAAAGACAGTGGAGAGCTAGAAGGTGACAAGACATTTTCCTTAACTATCACTGGCTAATGTTTCAAAATTTCCCAGTGGGGAAGTTTGAAAATCAGTGCCAAAACCATATTAGCACAGTAGTTTGTTACACACACACACATGCATCTGCACACACATACAAAACACACTTAAATATTTGTACTAAAGTTAAGTATTATATACCTTATCATTAAAAACAACCTTTCTTTAAATATAGTTCTGAGTCAAAAGACAACTTTAGGTATTGTTAACTGAATTATCTAAATAAGAAAAGAACTCAAATGAAAATTTCAAGCAAAAAATAAGATGCTTTTAATTGATAGACCCAGGAAGCCTCACATCTGGTGTTTAAATAGTTCTCTCTAGGCATTCAGTGTCACTTGGGCATCTAATGGAGATATCAAATTTTCTTTTCCATCAAGACTGCTTCACCCAAATTCTAACCTCCTTCAGTGTACAGAGACTATATCTTTCCAGTTGCTGAGGTCAAAACTATGGATTTGTATGAATTTTTTAATAAGCTATCTGTAAATTATTAGGAAATCCTGTTGATTCTACTAAAATAAAACTAGTATTGGATGACTTACCTCCACTGCTACCACCCTGTCAAAGCCACCATCATCTTCCACCTCAATTATTGCAATAGATTTTTAGTTGCTTTCCTTCATTCCCCCTTGTTTTAGTAATAGTTTCACAAACACTTAGAACAATGGCACATAATAGGTGCTCAGTAAATATGTATGGATGAATGAAAGAATAAGTGAAATATCCATATTTGCTGCACCTAATGTAACACGGGCACTCATGTTGTTACTAAGATCCTCTCAATCATCACTCAGCGGTGACATTGACAGTTAACTCTAAATTTTTTATATTTAGGGGACCCCTGGGTGGCTTAGCAGTTTGGCGGCTCCCTTCAGCCCAGGGCATGATCCTGGAGTCCTGGTGTTGAGTCCCACATTGGTCTCCCTGAGTAGAGCCTGCTTCTCCCTCTGCCTGGGTCTCTGCCTCTCTCTCTCTCTCTCTCCCTCTGTGTCTCTCATGAATAAATAAATAAAATCTGTAAATAAATAAATAAATAAATAAATAAATTTTTAATATTTAGTTAAAATTTATAATAAAATATTTCATACACAGAAGTATATAAAATAATGTCTATATAGTTTTAGAAAACAATAAAATATTTAGAAAACAAAACATCACTAATAGCTCTGAAGCCTCCTGTTTAGCTTTCCATAACTATATCCTCCTTTTCCTTAAGAAGTAGCTACTACCCTGAATTTTTGTTTATCATTTCCTTTCTTTTCTTGTCGAATCACAGACATATGCAACTCTGAAAAGATAGAATTTAATTTTGTAATTTTTACTTTGTATAAATAGAATTATCTTCTATTATTTCTATTATTATATATAATATATATAATATATATTATTATTATATATAGAATTAACTTCTATTACTTCTCTGCAATTTATTGTTTTTCACTAGCTCTAGTTTAAATGTCCTCTGGTATGCAAATTACTATATGCAGACTTTCCAAAGGATACATTGTCCCTTGTTAAAACTGACCTGCTTATAATAGAGTTTTAGGTATTACTTTTCCACCTCTACTTTTGTAATAGCCTCTTTTCTACATCTGTCCTTACTATATCTTATAGTGTCAAAATCTTCAGGGATTCAGAACAGGAACAGTTGGAAATAGTGGACTTGAGAAAGTGACAAACTATGCTGAGTCTGAAACTCTGAATGGTCCGAGTTGCACAGCTTTTTATATCTCTATATCTACACACATAATGCGTATGTACACACACACAGAGAATCAGAAGACCTCAGGACCAGAGATAGGTTTTTAATTACTCATGGAAAATTCTGCATCCTCAATTCCTTCTGCTGCAATGCCCTATAAGGAATTAAGGTTGATTGTAGGTATCACCTGAGCACACAAGGGAGTTTGTACAACAGGAGAGAGACCTCAATGTTATAAACCTAGAAGCTGAAATAGGGCAACTGGCACAGTTGATCCTTTTGCCCTTTAGAGACAGAGACCTTTGCTCTAGAATGTAAATATATCCTCTCTAGGAAGAAGAGGGGATGTTCTTTAGGTTTACCATTCCTGGAATGTAAGCAAATGTGTCCAAGGGAGAGGTCACTAAAGCTCACTAAAGGTCTCTCACTCTCATGGTTTGTTTACCATTCAGCCATTTTTAATCCAGGTTGATGATAGGGTAGTTTTGTTCAGAAAGCCCTTTATAGGCAAAAAATATGAAATATTTATAGAGCATTGTTGTTTGGCAATATGGTGACTGAATATAAATTAATGTAAATCTTTTCCTATTTTTACTTTTAACAAGTTTGGAGGAATATCCAAATTGTCATTCAACTGTTCATTAACAATTATTTTTCACAATATATCATGAGGTGATTTGGGCATATGACCCAGAAGTCTGAAAGGAGTTCAAAGAGTTGAATGATATTACTATTACAAAACTTTTTTTTACTCCTGTCCACTTGTTTAAAGACCACATGTTGTCTTATTTGTATAAAAATGAAAATACAAATAGAATTGATGTGGACCCATGTCTTATTTTAGTAAAAAATAATATTAATATGGAGAGACATGAATTTATTGTAAACAATGTCTGAGATCTATTTCTAGCAAAATACTGTTATTAATAATTATCAACAAAATGTGTTATACATTTATGTTGTTAAATCAGTTGTGTATTGTTAATAATTGTCTGATAACCCTATTGAGGGAAAAATTTTTAACTTAACCTCACTTACTACCTCTTAAAGAACTTTTTTCTAAGTAATTCTCTTATCTTCACCTATACACATAAACAAATAATACACATTTATGTCTCAATTTATTTTCTTTCTTCCTACTCTTCCCAGACCTTGGTGACCTTAACATTGAGCCTTTTGTTTTGTTTATCCTCGGGGCCTAGCACAGTACCCCAATGGAGTATGCATGCAATAAATGTCTTGTTAAAAGCATATGTACAGAAATAAGGGAAATTACAGTGGGCTGAAGAAGTCTGGAAGTTAAGGAGGAGTCCCAAGAGAAGTGGAACTTATGTTGGACTTGTATTGGAGCTTATAGTTGGATTAATTGGATGCTCATAAAGAGAATGCACATTCCAGAGAGGGGCAAGGACAATTTTTAAAAATGATACTCAACTACTGAGCTACCCAGGTGCCCTGGGGCAAGACAATTTAAGCTTCTTTCTTGAAAAGTAGTCATAAATGTATAAGGGAGTAAATCATGCATTTATATGTCACCTCCATTTCCATCATACTGATGTTCTGGTGGGAATATTTGAAGGGAAAGGAACTGCAATGGTGTCAGTTAAGTCAAAAGCTGCCCCATTTTTACCCATCCCAAAAACAGGCATTCAGCTGAAGCTCGTTCTTTCATTCCTCTTGTCTTAAAAAAAAAAAAAAAGTATTATGGTATTATGGGTCACCTAAATTAATCTTTATTAGAAGCACACATTGAAATGGATTGTCCTTTAAAAATAAATTGAACTTCATTGAAACCATGGGCTAAGTAGTAGGCATTAAATCATGAACCAAAAAGCTCAAAAGGCCAGAAAACCACTAGCTGAACCAGCAAATTATTAAAATGGCATCATGCTCATGGCTCCAATTAGTAGTTTACCTACATCTGTGATCAATTAAACTAGATCCTCAAATTAAATCCCAATCGTATTTGTTTATTTCTCTTTAAGGGGTGGTCTGTAAAGTCCAGCTTGCAACACAGATATTTTTTCCCCCTAGGCACTTCAGCAATCCTTTAAATTAAACAAAATTTGGTTATTTGGTAATAATGATTAAAACGCCCCTCTATTTTACTTATTTTTATCATTCTTTTTTATCTTTATCATTCTTTAAGCTCTATTCTAGGTATTTAGGTAATAACATATACAAAATGACTTATTTTTTTTAATATGGCTTTTGAGATCAGGACCTTTTTATTTTAGTTCCTAAGAGAATGGTCCCCAGAGAAGGAACTGCAGGAATGTTATCATTGTACCAAAGAAATAGATTTGCCTTCAATAGTGCCAAGATACAATGGTATAGAAACTCATGGAAAAGCAAATATTCTGTAAAAATATTAAAGATTTTATTCTTTCAATCAGCTGTACTTTCTCTTCTTCTGAGCCTTCCTGCTAAGCTAACAAGAACTTATGGAGAAAGAAGGATAATATCAGCTATTATTAACATTGTTAGGATATGCTAATACTTAATAAAAGATTCAGATAATCACATAAAATGGTATATATTTTCAAATATAAAAGTAAATATAAAAACCTGTGCAACCTGGATATTTATTATTTATACTTAATATCAAATTAGTAAATATTTTATTCATGCATTCACTTAATAAGCAGGAAGCACCCATTATTTCTCTGGCACTTAGGATACTTTCTTGGCCCTTTTAGGTAGAAGTACAAATATAAGACAAATTTCCACCAAAAAGGGAGCTACCATTATAGGGTACATATAGAAAAAGCATGACATAACTTAATTATAAGAATTAGATTTGCAACATGAGAGATGTACTAACATCTATCATTAGTGCTATAAGGAATTGCTGTGTGGAGAATTTTCATCTGGTTGGGGTAATCAGAGAAGACCTATAACCATACTGCTGAGCTTTAGCACCATCTGACTGTCAACAACAATTTATGTGAATGTCTCAAAAACATCTTAAACTAAAAAAAATAAAATAAAATAAAATAATTTCTAACATTAAATCCACGACTTCCCATTTTATTTTATTTTTTTAAAAGATTTTATTTACTCCTTTGAGTGAGAGACCACAAGCAGTGGGGGAGAGAAAAGCAGGCTCCCTGCTGAGCAGGGAGCTTGATGTGGGGCTCCATCCCAGGACCCTGGGATCATGAACTGAGCCTAAGGCAGATGCTTAACCAACTGAACCACCCAGGCACCCCTCATAGCCCTCATTTTAAACTAGTTCCTTCTTCAATAGTTTTTGGTGGCATAACCTTGTGCTCATTTCCTTGAGTTGAAAATCTGGAAATTATCATTGACATTCCATCTTCTTATGCCTGCATTCAACCATTTATCTTCTAACATTTCTTGACTCTTCTCACTAATCCTACTACCAATGCCTTGTTGGATACAGCAATCTTCTCATTGAACTTCTTGCTTCATATCTTTGATTCTTGAGCCATATGATAAACAGCCATCAGACTAATCTAGTTAAAATGCAGGAAAAAATAAATAAAATGCAGGAATAGTTATGTATTTCCCTTTTTGAAATTGTCAGGTGACTTAACATCTGCAGGATAAAGTCCCATTCCTTCACATTTTGTGGTGTTTCTTTATAATCTTGTTTTTGTCTAACTATCCAGCCTCAACTCTTAATGACCATTACACAAAAATTTATGCTTAGCAACATCAAATTGTTTGTAGTATGATTTTACTTAAAATTCCTTTATTCTTTTCAGGGGTCACCAATTCCAATAAATCTCTCTGTGGCCACTGCCAATCAGGTAAATGATGTTATTTCTCTGTTACATCAGAGTACTCGGTCGCACTCTGTTCCTACATTGTTTTATTATAACTTACAGTAGTTGACTGTCATATCTGCCTCACCCACCAGATTAAAAGATGTTTAAGTCAGGGATGCTCTGTTCAGCTTTGTGCTCCCAGTATCTAGTACAGTATCTGACACAGAGTTAGCATTTAATGAAGTGAGCCTTGAAGAATGGGAAGGGTTTTAATAAAAGCAGCCTTTCGCCTTTCTGTATTGTATTAGCAAGATAGGATGATGTGCCCTGGAATGGATAAGAGGATAAACATTTTTCCCTTGTTCCTATAAAACAAGGGAAACATTCTCTAAAAATAGTTTAAACCACTAGAAGAACTCAATGAGGCTCATAGTCTAACCTAGATTAGAGAACCAGGTTGATAGAATTCTCTTTCACTGTTATGATTGTATAATACTCAAATATCATGTTTATCATGGTATTAATTATTAACTAATTGTTAATGCTTAGTGGCTAATAAGGTATTTTGTAGGATGTCCCTCTGTTAGAATCTGTCTGATGCTTTTTTTTTCCTCATGAGTGGATAGTAGTTATGAGCATTGGGAAAGAAAACCAAAAAGGTAAAATGCTAGTCTCACCACATCGTATTCAGGGTGTGTGCTATCAACATGATTTATCACTGTTGATGTCAATCATCATCACTTGGCTGAAGTAGTGTGAGTCAAATTTCTCCACTGTAAAGTTCCTATATTTTCTCCCCTTTTTCATATTATAGACACTAAAAAGAAGTCACTATATACAACCCGTTCTTAAGTCCCTCTTGAGAATGGAGTATCTACATAAATTTTGAAGAGCTTTTCTTTGAGTAAATTTTTCTTATCCCTCACATACTTATTGATTCAATCATTTATTTATGTAAAGTTATGAATGTTTATTGCATATGTTGTGTAATTATCCAATACTTCTTTATGTTGCTTAAATTGTTCCAGCTTTGGCCACTGGGATCTTTGTTTGGCTCTCGTGCCTCTTCATCATACCCCCAACAATGTAAGGTTTTGTTTTTCTTTTTTAAAGCTCATTCTTACTTTGTGGCACCATGAGATATTCTAGGCTTATCTTGTATATTTCCTGTCCCAGTCCTAGAATAAGCTATTTAACCAAGAAGCCCTGGTTCTTTTTATTGGAAGATATTAGAAACCAAGATTTGGATTCTATGCACGCTTTCTGTCCCTGAGGCATTTATTTTAGGCCCCCTAAGCACCTAAAAGCAAAGAAATATGTGTGTATATATGAGCCCATCTATATACATATACCTATAAATATTTCTATATGTAATCATCTGAATGTATATTATACTAAACATTAGTTCCTATTGATGTCTCCAATTCTAACTCATTACACATGTATCATTCAAAGCTCTCCACTTTGCTTATATGTAAATTCCTACTCCAACAGTGAGAAACCTGGCTACCATCTGGTACCCATTTAATTGTTTGATTTCCAGTTCACATGTATTATAGTATCAGACTTGTTAGCCCATACCCCCTTGTAAAACAACTTAATAACTAGGAAATAGTGCTTATGTTCAACTCATTTTGTCATAAGTTTTATAGATTCCATGCATTCCCAAAGTTACTTGGGTACAAATACCCCAACCCTCTCAATGATTTCTTTTTTCCTCATATATTTGGAATACAATTAGATTCTCTTTTCACAGTGATCACTCCGTCCTGGAATTCCATGACCTCCTAATTTATTTATTTTTCATATGTATACATTAAGGCTCACCTTTTTACTGAAGTTCTGTTGGATCTGACAATGCATTATGTCATGTATTCACCATGACAATATCATGCAGAATAGTTTCATCACCACCAATAAACACATTAAAAATTATCTTGTTTTTGATCACACAGATTCATTTATAGCCTTTTTAAATGCTTAACTTAGAGGATCCAAATCGTCACAGGATTAGAAAAAAATCAAATAGAAAAAAATTCCTAGATACATCCAGAATACAATTGTTTTAACTACTGATCTGAATTCACAAAATAAAAAATTTTCACTTCCAAAATTTTGTTCCCAATTCTTCATATAAAACTTCCTTGTTTTTCCTGGTAAATTGAAAACTCCAGGGACTTATTTTTTTTCCACCCTCAAATCCAACATGCCCAGAGGTCAGCAAACCAAAATGGAAACAAAGGTACATCCTGTACAATTTCAAGTTGTTTCTTAACATTGTAAAAACACACCCAGATTGCCACAATACAAATGTTCTATAGTGCTTAACATTTTTTTTTCTAATTTTGGAAAACAATAGACAATATATTTACTGCAACTTTTTTTTCATAGCAATAGATCTCAACAAGCAGAAAAAAATGGAGATGTCACAGTGAAATCCAGTCACTGGTCTATGCTCTACATATATTAATAGGCATAGTAACTGATTTAATATCTCCAACAACCATAAGATGTGGGTACTATTTCTATCCTCATCTTAAAGATAGGAAAATTAAGGCACAGCAAAGTTAAGTACCTTGCTCAAAGTCACTGGTATTTATTTACTCAAGTAAGCAGTGGGCATGAGTACTAGAAACTCCAGTGATGCTCTTCTTCTTTCACCAGAGAAATAGTACCCTGGAAATATTTTCTGGGCTAAGAAATGTCTCAACTTTTCTCTCAAGTAGGACTGTGATTATATGAGAGAGTATTTGGGGCAAACATAATGGCTCTTTTGGAATATTGACAATGACCTTCTTTGTGTGCCAGATGTGGTTATGGTCTGGAGAAGATTGCACAACATCTGTCAGACAAAGATTTTTATTTGAGAGAGTGGAACCGGAGCATGGATATCTACTAATAACCAGATATCCGGCTTCCCAAAGAATTATACTTCATTGCACAGGAAGGACAAGCAGCTGGGTTTTGCATTGTGCAATGTGCTTATACTGCACTCCAAAACAACCACAAAGCATTAGATTGTGACAGCTCTTGAAATTTAACTGTCTCTACTAATAAACATCAATTTTTAACAACCAATACAGATTCATTTTAAAAAGTGCTAGTATTAAACAAGTGTGAGCATTGGTGTATGCACAGTGGATCCATGCATGCTTAGTAGTGTATATATAATCCAACCATCAAGCAAAAGGTATTCCTCATATTCATTCTACAAAGTGAAATAAAGATTAAGTGAGTATGAGAACAAGTATTAAAAACAGTAAGAAAGTTGTAACAGATGTGGTAAGATAGAAACAGATCTAAAAATAGAAATTCTTTCAATGGAATACCAGGTAATGATGTTTAGAGAAACACAGAAATGAGAAGATACTTACAATAATAATTCTGAAACATATCTTTCTTGAACTTGGCCATTCAGATTGGCAACTTGGATTTTATCAGACATGAATTACCTCAACATCACCCCCCTTTTCTCTAATTTTATTTTTTAGCTTTAATCATTTTATTCTGCCCTCCCATCTCAAGGGAAGAAATGTGTACTTTATCACCTGAGAAAGTTCCCTCATATCCTCTCTTTGTCAATTCCCAAACAGTGTATATGGAGCCCTTTGACCTCTGAGTCTGCCCTTATGGGCTAGCCACAGTCACCTTATGCTAGGTAAATTCCTATTTAGGAGTCCAGCTTTAATATTAATCTCTTCTGTAAATAAGTATTTTCCCTTTCCTAGCTTTGAGAAAGAATCCTTCCTCTTTCATGTCCACATAGCATTTTGTTAAAACTATTAGCATTTCACTTAGGAAAGCACTAGAAACAGAAATTCTCAGACCCTATCCAAGACCCACTGAATCAGAATCTATGTGGATAAGACCTAACAATATGTAAGTGATTCTCAAGTTTGGAAACCTCTAAGTCAAAGTTCTGTGGCTTTGCAAAAGTAGTTTGATTTGTCTAAGCCTCAATTTAATTATCTGTGAAATGAGAATACCATCACTTTCTTGTAGTTACTATGCTACAAGATGCTACTATGCTAGTCAAATAGCAGATGAGACTATTATATCATTTATTATTAATGTGCGACTGGGGCTTTATATAGTTTCTAAAAAAAAAAAAGTTGTATAAGAGCCTATGGTAATGGGTGAATAATTTTGTAATCTTTTCTAAATATACAAAATATAAAATCATAAAAGGAAAAGAGTGATGAATTCAACTTCTGTATAGCAGAAACTCCATAAGTAAATCCAATAAGCAAAACTGTTATCATTATGCTAGTCACATTTTGTAAGAATAACTGTATGTCCTTTAGTCTGCATGTCTCCTAGAATGAAGCCTATATCTCTTAAAAGATCAGTGCTTAGCATAGTACCTAGTGAGAATCTACAGATACTTATTCAATGAATAGATAAAAAGAGAAATAACCCATGATGCTGATTCTCAATTTGATTCCATTCATCACAATGTCTTAAAAATTATTTTAGTGTCTTTTGGAAATTCATGGAAAATCACCATTGCTTTGGCATTTGCTACCATTTCCATTTATATGCTTAAGTGCCAAAACTTGCACCCTCATCTTAACTTTTTTCTATTCAACCCATTCATGACACCTTGGAATTTCTGAAAGGGATCCGTAGGAATTTTCTCTAAGTTGACTGCCTTTAAGATAGTTGACATGAAACAGTGCTCAAATGGAGGTGATAAGTTGGGATCTGAGATGCTAGATAACACTGCTATGTCTCTTCTTGTCTTAATATTCTAATGTGAGATAGCCCACAGAATATTGGGCTTAACTTAACTCAATGTTAAGAATGTTCCACCAGCTTCTATGGGACTTAATGAGAAGATATCGATTTCTTTTCTTTTCTTTTTCTTTTTTAAAATATTTTATTTATTTATTCATGAGAAAGATAGAGAGAGAGGCAGAGACAGAGGCAGAGGGAGAAGCAGGCCTCATGCAGGGATGAAGGACTCGATCCTCGATCCCCCGAATTCAGGATCACGACCTGAGCTGAAGGCAGGCACCAAACCTCTGAGCCACGCAGGGATCCCTATTTTTTTTGTTTTTAAGCTAAACTTGTACTGCTAGAGTTTTCAGCTAAAATGATAATAAAAAATGAGAAGCTTTATGTAAAGAACATGTATTATCTGTTTTTTCTAACAAGGAAAGTTATGAATGGCCTTCAGTTTGGGGTGGGAGTTTGAAGATGGGGTCCTTTCTTGAGCTTTAGAGTCTTTTTTACAAAAAGCCTTTCCTTGTATTATTAGTTTTTGTTTTTGTTTTTGTTTTCTATGGGAGACTGATCACCATTATAAAGACATAGTCTGTTTCTAAATTCCTGAGGAAACTCCATACTGTTTTCCAGAGTGGCTATACAAGCTTGCATTCCCACCAAAAGTATAAGAGGGCTCCCCTCTCTCCACATTCTTGCCTACATTTGTTACTTCCTATCTTGTTAATTTTAGCCATTCTGATGGGTGGGAGATGGTAACTCATTGTGGTTTTTATTTGTATTTCCCTGATGCCAAGTGATGTGGAGCACTTTTTTCTTGTGTCTGTTGGCCATTTGTATGTCTTCTTTAGAGAAATGTCTGTTCATGTATTGTGCCCATATCATGATTGGATTATTCATTTTTTGGGTGTTGAGTTTGAGATGTTCTTTATAAATCTTGGATACTAACCCTTTATCTGATATGTCATTTGCAAATATCTTCTCCCATTCTGTAGGTTGTCTTTTAGTTTTATTGATTGTTTCCTTTGCTGTGCAAAAGCATTTTATCTTGATGAAATCCCAATAGCTCATTTTTGCCTTTGTTTCCCTTGCCTTTGGGGATGTGTCTAGTAAAAAGTTGCTGTGGCTAAGGTCACAGAGGTTGCTGCCTGTACTCTCCCCTAGGATTTTAATGGATTCTTGTCTCACATTTAGGTCTTTCATCCATTTTGAGTGCACCTCAATGTTTATAGCAGCAATGTCCACAATAGCCAAACTGTGGAAAGAGCCAAATGTCCACTGGCAGATGAATGGATAAAGAAAATGTGACATATATATATATACATACACACACACATATATACAATATATATAGTTATATATTTACAATATATATTATGGTACATATATATACACACCATATATGGTATAATATATACTATATTACATACCATATATATACTATAGCATATGCTATAATATATATATACCATATATTGTGTAATATATATTACGTTATATATACACATATATACATAATATATTACATTATATATGTGTATATATACATAATATATTACATTATATATGTGTATACATATTATATATACATATTATACATATGTATACATATTATATACATATACATATTATAATATATTGCAGTATATATATGGTATATATATAATGTAATATATTTACATACAATGGAATATTACTCAGCCATCAGAAAAGATGAATACTTACCATTTACATTGACATAGATGGAACTGGAAGATATTATTCTAAGTGAAATAAGTCAATCAGAGAAAGACAATTATCATATGGTTTCACTTATATATGGAATACAAGAAATAGTGCAGAGGACCATAGGGGAAGGGAGGGAAAACTGAATGAGAAGTCATCAGAGAGGGAAAAAAATCTGTGAGAGACTCTTAACTATAGGAAACAAACTTATGGTTGCTGGAGGGGTGGTGGGGGGATGGGGTAATTGGGTGATGGGCATTAAAGAAGGCATGTGATGTGATGAGCATTGAGTGTTATACACAACTGATGAATTATTGAACACTACATCTGAAAATAATGATGTATTATTATATGTTGGCTAATTGAATTTAAATTTTAAATAAGAGAAAAAAAACAGTCTGTAATATGGGAGTATACAGAAGGGAAGATTAATCCTAACGAGGGAGATTTGGATAAACTTTTTAGAGGAGATGTTTTTTTGATGGACCCCTGAAGTATAGATAGTTCTTCAACCAACAGAGATAAAAGGAAAACTAAGATTGAGCAAAGAGTATGAAGAAAATCCTGGAGATAGGAGAGAATCGATTTTGCTAAGGAATGGTGAGAAGTATAGTGGGAGATGAAACCGATGTGCTAAGTGATCAGATTGGGCTGCACCAGATTAAAGACCTTCCTTATAGATTTACAAACATGAACTCTATATGCAAGGAGGAGCCACTGGTGGACTGATCATATGGGTCTTGAAAGTCAAAGAAAGCAGCTTTTGCTCCTAATATTTTTTCAACTTCAATTCAGGCTACATTTCTGTTTTTGTGTCTCTGAGATAGCTTGTTGTACCACTGAATGAACTATTTTTATATAAGGTAGTTTGAATGGGTTTCTCTTCCTTGCCAGAACAAATAAGCAAACAATACAAATGTTTTGATTGGGATATTTAGGATGGTTAATTTTATATGCCAACTTGGCTAGGCTAAGGGATACTCTTATTTCTGGGAGTGTCAGTTGAGAGTATTTTGGAAAAAGAATTGCAATTGAATCAGTAAACTAGGTAAAGAAGACCTGCCCTCACCAATATGGGGAGTCAATGTTGGTGGGTATCTTCCAATCCAATGTGGGCTTAAAGAGAATAAAAAAAATGAGAAAGGGCAAATTCTCTCTCTTCTTAGGGTGAGAAATCTGGCTTCTCTTGTCGTGGAGCACCCTTGGAGCTCCTAGTTCTCAGGCCTTCAGATAAGAGCACGTGCATGCGTGTGTGTGTGTGTGTGTGTGTGTGTGTGTATCAATTCCTCTAATAAACCTCTCTGTATGTGTATATCAACATAGATATACAGATATAGATCTGTATATGCCCTATTGGTTCTGTTTCTCTGGGGAACTGTGACACACATATTAGGCAAATGCACATTTTTTCTATAACAACTCATATTTTTCTCATTCTTTATTGTTAAAATATATATTTATAAGCACAGTGACTGGAGTCATAATGCCAATATTCAAATCTCATTCATTACTTAACTTCTCTGTGTATCCATTGGACGGGATAATAAAAATACTTCCTACAGTTGTTTTGAAAATTAAACTGTTGTATGTTGAAATATTGGGAAAATGCTTGATTCATAGAAACTTTTGATAAATGTTAGCTATGAAAATTTAAGGCTACCAAAAACTCACATATGCAGAAAAATGATCCTGAAAAAAATTTATAAAATAAGGGATTTTCTCTTTTCCTTTGAACGTGTGATAAACAATATAACGATCATATTTTGCACTAATGCACATTTTGGAAACAGACATTACCACTACAGTAAGGGAAGGTGTTTCAGGGATAAGAAGCAAGAAAGTAGATAGATGTGAACATGAAAGTAAGAGGGTTTTGGAGAGATATTTTTTCCCAAAGGAGAAATGCAATATGTAATATTTTTAAATGTGTAGATATTAGTTTATATTTTTATTATGTACCCATACTATCTTGACATTAGAATAAACTGTTTTGGGGTTTCTTATCCATTTGTGAAAGAATCATTAACAATATCACCTATGAAAAATCTTCAAGGTTATCCAAAGTACGTCGTTCTATGAAGATTCCAAGAATGGCTCTATGTTATGCAACATTTGGGAAAGGAGGAAAAGACCCTCAGGATCAACAACTGACCTGAAAGTACCTCTTGAACATTTGCATTTTAAAACTGTTTGAAGATTTCCTTCTTTCTGGCATAGTTTAATCCAAAACCCCCAGCTCTTATGGCCCCTGAATTATCAACGTTTCCGTATCATTTTAAAAGAAAAAAAAAAAAACCACAATTGGTTCAAGTGCATTGCAAAATAAAAAAATAATTCAGTTGATGCTTTTGGTGCTTTGACTTAGTTTTTGTTTGGATTCTTCATTTTAGTTTTTTAACCCTTTCATATATTTGCCAAATTACTTTGGAAACTCATCATCATCCCCTATCAATGAACCACATTTTCTGATGCCTTTTATTGCAATGATTTCTGACAGCCATAGGTCATGGAGTTCTGAGATATCCTGGATCAATTATTAATGTCTGAATTTGATTTTAATGTTTGAATTTGATATTAATGTCTGAATTTGATTTTATCTTTTCATGGGATAGTGACTAATTTTTCTGTCTTCAGTACAGATGTTTTCCTTGGTTGCTAACATGGCTGTTGCTTTGTTATTCCCTCTTTTTTATTATTTTGGATTTGGTTAAAAACTAGGTTGCTCACAGTGGGTAAGACAAAACTGTGAGGTGATATGCAGAAAAGGAAGCAAAAATAAAATTCATCTAATATATTCCCATTCATGATGGATAGAAAACCATGTACTGTAACACTAATATTTATGGAGTAGCCAAGTAAACTAAATTTTTAGTGAAACCTATGAAGGGATCCCTATACTCATGGATGAGTTGGATCAGAATGTTACTGAAACCCAAGTTCAGCTTCCCATTGTTCCAAAAGCCAATCTCAAGAGATAAGCTTTAGTTGGAAAGGAATATGAGCTTTATGCAGGAGGCCTGCCACCTGGGAAAAAGGCAGACTCTTGTCCAAAGGCCAACTCCAAGTTTTCTGCCTGGCCCAGGGATTTTTAAAAGGGTTTAGGTCAGTTAATCAGTAAAGGGAGTACAGTGGTCTGTAACATTTCTTGATTATGTGCAGACTGGATGGTGCCAGCTACAGATGTTATTATCATGGTGCTCAGAGGTTGAGCAAAGAGGTCTGGTTCCTTAGTGCCCAGGGGTTGTGCAAGGGGGTCTGGTTTCTTTTTTGTGATGTGCAGAAGTGCTCTGTTCTTTCTAGGAAAGAATGCATGATGTATAGATGTACAAAGAAAGGTTAATCAATCATGGAGGCTAAGGGAGGCTAAAGACTACTAGGTTGACTTAGGGGCAGAGGTGGCTTCAAGAAGAAAATTTAAAAAATAAATCTTTCTGCTTATTATGGAGTAAGTCATTTAATTTTCATGAATAATTTTAGATTTTTTACAAATGGGTACAGGAACATTGAGTTTGAATGGAATCACTGATGAAGGAGAATATACTTGAGTTACTGTACACTTTTTAAAGTAGTTTATGGCCTGTTAAAATATTTGGAGATAGAATTCCAAAGAGCAAGAGCAGAATCTGTTCTCTTCAAATGTGTCTCCTATGGGCTCTTTGATATTACCAATCTTGCCTTAGCTTCATACCATTATCAGTATGCATGGGGTCTGTCACATTGTACATTCTCAGTAAGTGCAAAATAAAAGAATTAATGACGTAGTGAATATAACTTGAAGATAGGTAGTCAAAAAGGCTCTTTTTGAACCTTTACATCTAGCTGATTCTGCCTATAAACGGCAGATCTGGATTTAAGATAATGAATTAATCCAACAGTTTTGATGAGGAAGAGAAGCAGAAAAATTTTCATCTTTAGCCCAAAAGACTGACCTATAGTCTGCATAATTTAAGGACCAAATATGTATTGATTGCTACATCCTTAAAGGGTCTTATGACTGCCTGTACATCTCACCAACAGTTAGCATCAAACTAAAAGATAAGCACCAGAGAAAGCTTGCGAAAGTAGTTTCACAAGTAGAAATTTGAAGAAAACATTTATGAACTAATGCTCCCTGCACATATCCTCCCCCTTAAGTGCTAAGCATATAACCACTGGCTTCATTCAGCAGAAGTACAGCTCTTTCTGTCCATGGTCCTGTCCCTGTACTACTTAAATAAACTTACGAAGTTGTACCATACAGTGTCTCAAGAATTCTTTCTTGGCTATGACACTTGAGGATCCTCAACAGTTTGAAAAAACATTTCTCTATGATGTGTTTTTGCCTTTTATTTGCTACCATGAATACAGCACATGACTGTGTATTTACTAAGCAAAAAAATTAAAAGATAGAAAATAAAGCCAATGAGATATACATAGGTAAGATGCATTCTACATGGGGAAAAAAAAATTTTTTTTTGGAATGTTCAGGTGTAAAATTTTATACTTTGCTTCCTTTGAGAATTCATGGGTATGTCAATCAAGTATTCCAGTGTGACATTGTGATTTTATAGTAAGAAATACATATTTCATCCTCATTTCTGGCACAGAGCTGCTAAATCCTTTGCATTTCCTGTGACTAGAGAGATAAAGGTGATTTTTGTTATGTTAACATGGTGACTTTGTAACCTTCCACTTATGGAAGGGGGCTGATTGACTGGAGAACCAACAACGTGGTTAGATGTCTGTCCCATCCCCTTGACCTTCAGGGATGGTAGAGGGCCTGGAGATTGAGTTCAACCAACAGTGGCCAATGATTTCATCAATCATGTCTATTACATGAAGTGTCCATTAAAACCCAAAAAGTGGGGGTTCACAGAGACTCCAGGTTGAGGAAACAGAATATGCCACCATGCTGGGCCCCAAACTCCACAAGAACAGAAGCTTCATTATTTGGGATCTTCCCCTGTGGGGCTGTCAATTTGTATCCTTTAATAGCCTGTGTAATAAACCAGCAATCTACATAGGTTTCCTGCATTTTGCAAGTGACTGTAACAAATTAACAAAAGCCCAAAAGGGTGTTGTGGAAACCTCTGATTTATAGCCAGTCAGTCAGAAGCACAGGTGATGATTTAGACTTGTGATTGCCATCTGAAGCAGAGGGCAGTCTTCTGGGACTGAGCCCTTTACCTGTGGAACCTGTTGCTATTCTATCTGGTATATATAGTGTCAGAATTGAGTTAAATTGTAGGATACCCAGCAGGTATCAAAAGTATTGTTTGGATGTGGGAACTGTCACCTCCACCACCTCCACCAACATTGAAACTGGTACTAGAATACTTTCACTGAGAAAATATACATTATTGTATGTGAGAACTAGGTGACCTAAACGAAATAATACAAGCTCATAATTCTTCTTTTTTAAAAAAGATTTATTTATGTATTTTAGTGAGAGTGAGAGAGAGCATTTGTGCTTGCCTGAGCAGGCGGAGAGGCAAAGGGAGAAGGGAAGAGGAGAGAGAATCTCCAGCAGACACTCCCACTGAGCATGGAGCCCCAGGAGAGGCTCCATCTCATGACCTTCAGATCATGACCTGAACTGAAATCAAGAGTCAGATGCTTAACCAACTGAGCCACCCAGGTGTCCCATAATTCATCTTTTTAATAAAATTATTTGACCATTTCCATATTAATTATAAGGTCAGTAAATTCCAGAATTCCAATCTATTTGGAATGTAATTTATGAGTTCTCACAAATAGAAAAAAATACATACACACAGATACTTGTATAACAAATATAATATTTGATTACATAACTACATTGTAGCTTATTTCAATTTATATTTACTTTCTGAGTGGATTGAACCCAATGATCTATGTCTTAATTTTCTGTAACACAATATGAATAATCCCTCTTAATAAAAATGACCCCAATGCACCACAATATTGAAAAAGGAGCTTGGGATTACAGAGAAACTTTCAATTTGCACAACTGCAATATAAAACTTACCATATTGCCTTCTAATTCATTGAATATAAAAGAATAAGGATCATACATATTGCAGCATCTGGTTAAGTATTAAACTTCCTCCTATTTTTCAGATGTCTTAAATAATCATTTGTTAGACATACAGATCCAGTCTCTTAAAATGTATCCTAGATCAGGGGCACCTAGCTGGCTCAGTTGGTGGAGCATGCAAGTTTTGATCTCAGGGTTATGAGTTCAAGCCCCACAGAGCTTACTTTAAAAAAATGTATTTCAAATTAGTTTTATTGGGGTATAATTTACATACAATAAAATATACCCATTTTTAGTGTACAGTTTGAATGGTTTGACAGACACACACACACACACACACATTTTTATGTGTATGTGTGTATCTGTGTATCCATTACTGCAATCAAGAAATAGAAAACTTCCATGATCCTCAAAACTTCCCTTGGGCCCCTACCCTAGTTAATGTCTCAGCCCACTCCTGGCCTAGACAACCATTGATATACTTCTTTTCTATCACTATGAATTAGATTTGCCTTTCCTAAACTTTTATATAAATTGGATAATAAGATATATATCCTTTTGAGTTTGGCTACTTCCACGTAGCACAATGATTTTGAGAGTCACTCATGTTGTATAGATCAGTAAATGCTTCCTTCTTACTACTGAGTAGTATTGCACTGTATGGATTGTACTATATTAATCCATTCATCTCTTGGTATATACTTACAGTATTTCTAGATTGTTATAAACTAAGCTTCTCTGAGAATTCATATATGTATCTTTGTGTGGCTATATGTTTACATTGCTCTTGGGTAAATGTTTAAAGAGTAATTGGTGGGGCACCTGGGTGGCTCAGTCAGTTAAGTGTCCAATCTTGGTTTTGGCTCAGGTCATGATCTCAGGGTTGTGAGATTGAGCCCAGGGTTGGGCTCCACACTCAGTGGGCAGTCTGCTTGACATTCTCTCCCTCTTCCTCTCTCTCTCTCTGCCCTCTATTTCTCTAAAATAAATAAATAAATCTTAAAAAAATAAAGTTGTAAGTGGTAGACTGGTACATGTATGCTTTACTTTTTGAAGTAAAATAGATGCAAACTATTCTCCAAAGAATTTGTGATGTTTTACAATGCCAACTGCCAAAAGCAATTTATGAAAGCTCTAGTTGTTCCAGATTCTCGACACTTGCTATTATCGATATTCCAAATTTTAGTCTCATTGTGATTTTTAATTGATATTTCCCTAATAAGTAATGATAATGGTATCTTTTCACATACCTGCTTATTATGTATATATCTTCATTTGTGAAGTTTTTGTTCATTTAAAATTTGTTGCTTAATTTCTTATAATTTTATAAGATGTTTATATATTCTGGATAGTCCTTTGTCATATATATGCATAACAAATATTTTCTCCTACTCTGCAGCTTTCTCTTTTTTTTTTTTCTCAATGGTTTCCTTGGAAGAGCAGAATTTTTAAAATATGGTCACACTAATCATTTTTTACTTTTTGATTGGTGCTTTATATTGATGTATTTCTGGCAACTTTTTCTTCCCTGGAGATTTTTCCCTATATTTTCTTCTAAAATCTTTGTGGTTTTAGATTTTATTTTCAGATTAATGATATGTTTTAAGTTACTTTTGTCTATGGTATAAGATAAAGTCTATAATCTATTTTTGCACATTGATATCCAGTTGTTCTAGCACTATTTCTTGTAAAATATATCCTTTGTTCCATTGAATTACCTTGCTACTTAAAAAAATCAATTGACCTTGTAAGGATATGTCTCTTCTGGACTCCCTAATCGGTTTCAATGATATCTCTATTAATACCATATTGTCCTTATTACTGTTGTTTCATAGTAAGTTTTGAAAGTTGATAGTAGAAGTCCTGTGACTTTTTTTTTCAGAATTAGATTTCCACATATATTTTAGAATCAATTTCTCTAAAATGCCTGATAAGGTTAGTTTGGGATTACCTTAAATTTATAGATCAGGTGAGATGATTTTCCATCTTAACAATAATAAATCTTTAAATCCATAATATATTATTATAGATCTTTAAATTCTGTTATCAATATGAGGTAGTTTTTAGTTTACAGATCTTGCACTTATTTTATTAAATTCATCATAATTATTTATTTTCAGGAAAGAATTGAATTTTGAAAACTTTATTTTCTAATTTTCTGTTGATGATGAAGAGAAATACATTGATTTTTACATATTGACCATGTATCCTGCAATGTTTCTAAATTCATTTATTAGTTCTAATAGTGTTTTGTAGGTTCCTTTGTAGGATTTTCTACATAATCATGTTTGAGAATAAAAACTGCTTTATTTTTTCCTTTCTAATTGACATCCACTTAAAGATGCAGTTCCACTATCTTGTAGCTTGAAAAGTTGCTGACAAAAATTCTTTGATCATTCTTCTCTTTGTATATAATCTCTCTCTCTTTTCTAGTTTCAAGATTTTTTCTTTCTTATTTAAGACTTTAAAATGTATTTATTTGAGAGAATGAAAGAGAACCAGTAGATGAATCAGAGGATATGCAGAGGGAGAGAATCCCTAAGCAGACTTCCTGATGAATTGGGAGCCTGAAGTAGAGCTTGATCTCAGGACCCATAAGGTAATAACTGGAGTTGAAACCATGAGTCAGACACTTAACTAACTGAACCACCCGGGTGCTCTAAGATCTTTTTCTTTCTGTCTGTTTCTAGTAATTTGATTATTAACCTTTTGGGTGTTCTTTACATGTATCTTTTTTGGGGTTTATTGACTGTCTTGAATCTCTGGATTTATATTTTTCATCAAATTAAAAAAAATTTTGGCCATGTATATTTCTTTGTTCAAAAAGTCACCGTGTCTCTGTCAGTCTATCTTTTTTTTTTCCCTCTCTTTTTGTGCTTCTGTTTTGACTGTTTATTTTGCTGTAGCTTCAAGTTCACTGACATCTTCTTCTACTGTGTCTGATCTGCTTTTAAACTCACTCAATGAAACTGTTATTTCAGACTGAATTTTTTTCATCTTTAGAATTTTAATTTTTTAAATAACTTTTGTTTTTCTCATCACTATTTTATTTTCCTTTAGATCCTTGAACATGTAGAGCATATTTATAATAGCTTGTGTTTAGAGTTCTTGTTTGCTAATTTGTCATTTCTGAATCTATTTTTATTGACTAAATTTTCTCCTGGTTTATAGGTCATATCTGCCTACTTTTTGGCATATTTAGGATTTTTTTTATTGGACGCTGGACATTATTAATGTTACATTATTGTCCAGATCTTGTCTTTCTTTAAAGAGTATTGGGCTTCGCTCTGGGAAGCGCTTAAGCTACATTCAAATTAACTTTATTGTTTCAATATTTGTATTTAATTGTGTTAAAATAGGCCTTTAGACTTCAGTGTAGGGATAGCTTAGCTGCACTGTTAATGTTTGATCCATTTTGAGTCTCTCCTGATTGGGTGATCAAAAAAGACTCTCTACTCTGGTGGATTGTAGCTCAAATACATTCCCACCTTACATGGGCTCTGGGAGTCATACAACTCCTCATTGGTTCTTTGTGAAGCTTTGTGGAGTTTCACTCCAAGTATGCAAAAGTTAGTACTCAGCAAAGCCACAATGGGGCCACATACAGATTGTGAGTGTTCTAGATTCCTCAATTACTCATTTATAATAATTTTGTTTACTTCTTTAAGTTACCAATTTGTCATTTAAACAATTTTTGTCAGTTTAGTCTTCAGAAGGAGACAGTGTTTATTTTTCCCCCTTATTTTCTAAGCAAAGAAAATGGTGACTTTGCAAATGCTTTCCAGTATAGTTTGTCTAAGTACCTTGACAGCAAAGATTCTTAAGGCATGATAAATCTCCATTGTCTGTGAAAAGTTATGAACGTTTATTAGAGTTGCCATAGAAACTATTTTAATACTTGAGAAGAGAAAATTTTGTATAAGTGCCTTTAGTTTATTTTTATTTTCAGCATTTCTGAAAACAGAAAATTTTAAGTTGAGATTATCAGGAAGTTCTTATTGGTACCCCACTCTGTGTAAGGGAAATGTCATTTTAGAATGTGTTCATTTTCTTTTTTGTCTTAACTTCCAGGAAAGCATCTGGCACTCATTGATGAGTGACTTAGACTATGAATAAAGTCCCTATTTTCCCTGCCAGGAGTGCATAGTAAGCTTGGTTGGTCTCAGAAGATCAGGAAAAAGGGCAATATGTGCTAATACATCTTATATATAAGGAGGTGAATTTTGGAGAAAAACAATCTTATTGCTGACTGAAATGCCCTGAATGACTATGATCAACACTAGGAATTTAAGATAACTTTGACTTTCACTGGAGAGGCTTACTCTAACAGGACATTCAATATTTGGTGGTAGTGGAGATGAAGATAATACTATCCTTGATGCATTTTCTGAAAATATTTGTTAAAAACTGTATCAGATTTTAGTTAGTTTAATCCAACTCCTTGGATTTTCTCAAACTCCATTATATGTGTCTTAGATCCCTGTAGCTAGAACTACAATAATCTGAATTTATATTCACCATAATTTTGCATGTGAGTAGAATGTTTTTTGTTTGGTCTATAGTATTTGAGCTGATTATTTCTAGCCATTTATGAATTATTTTCTTGACAAGACCTTTGCTGTAGATTTTTTCAGGGAAACAAATGAAATGATTTACTATGCTTTTCACAAGGAACATAGCTAAGAAGGTAGGTCCTATCATCATTTTAAGTAAAAATTAACCTTTTTTTTCCCAATTGTGCTACCTTATCTTGCCCACTCTCAGTGTTATCTGTGACTACTGGATGCACATGAGCTCTTTAATAGAGCTCACTACCTGAAAGAGCTGAGCATCATCTGTAAATATGGAAGTTATTAGTAACTTATCTTTCTTCTCTTATTTATTATTTTCTTAAAATTTTACCTAAGATTATTAGAAGAAATATAATTATCTATGCAAAGAAATGCATATTTTATTCTATAGTTTTCTTTTTAGCTATTTCACTAGGGCAAATTACTTTGTTTACTACTTCTACAGAGATAGAAAATTTTCCTATGATTTTTGGCAGAATCTCATACAAATCTAGATAAATCATTTCTGTGGCTTTTTATTGTCCTACTACCTTTTTACTTCCTTAGAAAATTCCGGAATATTCGTCACAAACTTACAGATTAGTTGGAATTGGTTTCTGCAGAATGCAAACTGCTTTTTCCCTATAAGATAGGCTTGCTTAAATGTTCAAAAGGCCCATGCCTTTGTTTTTATCCTATTGTGTTTTTTGGCATGAAAATAAATTATCTCGAAGTTTTCAAGGTCATATCCTGAGTAACTTTTGTAAATGGCATTTTGTAAATATCACAAAAGCTATCTATTAGTAGACATTAGTTCTATAATTTTATGCATGAGCAGTTTTAAAATTAGACAAACCGGGGATCCGTGCGTGGCACCTTCTCTCCCTCTGCCTGTGTCTCTGCCTCTCTCTCTCTCTTTGTGTCTCTCATAAATAAATAAATAAATAAATAAGTAAATAGCTTTAAAAAATAAATAAAATTAGACAAACCTATACTCTTGGTATTTGTCTATATCAGGTTTTATTTCTTAAGTTTACTATCATTTATATATTTACTAATATTAAATTAGAATCTTTGGGATACCTGGGTGGCTCAGTGGTTGAGCATCTTCCTTTGATTCAGGTTGTGATCCTGGAGTCCTGGGATAGAATCCTGCATCAGGCTCCCTCTGCCTATTTCTTTGCCTCTCTCTCTGTCTCTCATGAATAAGTAAATAAAATATTTTTTAAATAATAAATAATAAATAAATTTAGAATCTTCTACCTTTGGCCCTTTAATTATGGATCAGGAATTTTGTGGAAGGGGTACTTGTATAAGATGAAAAGTTGGGCCTACATACCTTTAACTTTTTAAACTATAACATACGGGGAGAACTCTTTACATCAAAACTTAATACATAAACACATGCATATACACACAACTGAAGCATGGTTTTGTTAAATTATACTTGCCCTTACTATATGTGACAAACTCAGATGTTCTCCCTTCTATTTGATTGTTTTATAAAAAAAATGCTAGTCTTATGTAAATTGATTCATGACCCACAAAATTGTTACTGCCAACAGCTTAAAAAATATTTGCCTCGACAACTTTTAAAGTTTTTTATAATTCCAAAATGGTATGAGTCTGTGGTAAAGGACCTTTTGCTTTTTCATGGGCCTTTTTGTGTGTATGTGGTAAAATCCACATAACATAAAATTTACCATTTTAACCATTAAAGCACACAATTCATAATGTGGTGAAACTTTCACCACTGACAAGGTATCTGTGCTCAACTTATTAAAAATAATTTTTCTAAAAATAGCTTCTAATTTTCTTTCATGATTTATTCTTCAAACCTTTCTCCAAACTTTTTCACTTAAATTTAACTGCCCTTATCAGGGTTTGAAATGATTCCAAATAAACTTGTAATTACATCTTGGAAAGAGAACAGAGTAACATATAGGCCTCTGGATAAATTTGTGGCTAAAGCAATAAGGAAAGCTAAAAATGTTAAACTGTACACAGTTTGTCCACAGAGATTTCTGTGGACAGCGCCACACTGCTCTCTTAATGCAGCTGAAGAAGCATGAAGAAATGTGTCTGGGGAAATAAATGATTCCTTAATTATAAATCATTCCTCATAAATGAAAAGAATTAAGATATCTTCTAGTATTTATGATCAATCTCTTCATAGAGAAAAACTGAATCCACTTTTTTTTTTTTAATAATAGCTAGTTTTCATAACAATGTCTGATATTTGAAAATCTTCCTAGGAACTGAAAACACCTCTTAGGAGCTTGTTGTCAAAACAAAGCCACATTCTGGTTTATTGTTGGTAAATGCTGCTGGATTAGGCCATGTGACCAGGGGATAGAGGTGCACTCTTTTACATAATCCTCAGTGGTACACCAAATTATGTCTTTAATTTGTGTAAATATTGTGTTGAATATTAGACATGGTATGTAAAGTACCTGATAGTTTTGATTTTTTTTGACAAATATGGGCAAAGGGTTTATTATTTTTCTTTCATCTGTAGGCTGCTTACACTGTTGTGTACTATAAGTTCAATATTTGGTTTCCATAGCTTTCTTTTTATTGAAATGTCACAGATCATTTTAACCTGAAAACTGATGTTGTGCTGTGTCTCAAGGAAAAAAAGGCATAGGCAAATGGGCAATGACTTTTATTCTGATAATTCTAAGAAAACCTATAGAAATTACAACTTTTTTTTGCCTTTGCTTTGCATTATTGGTAATGCCTGCAGCCGAGTCCAAACAACTATTATTAAGCCATTCCATTTTCATAATGTAACATGATTGTATGTACTTGAAAACAAAAGTAAAGGACTCTTTCCACTATGTGGGCATTGAAACTGCCCTTCTGTTTCTTCTGCTTATGAAGTAGTCCTTAGTTTGTCTCCTCTAGATAGGCTCAAATTTCATGGCTTATGAGACTGACATAATGTCATAAATTTAACTTGCCTTCTGAAAATTACTTCTGCAGAGGATAGACTTGTTTTTGCTGCCTGCAGAAATCATTAGATGAATAATTCCTGTTTTGAAGGTTATGTTTGTTACAAGCTCTTCTGGGAGGTCTAGACCATTTTTCATAAGCCAAAAACAGGACCTTGAGAGCACTTGCTAGCTGATGATGTTCCCTGCTTTAGTCTTCTTCTTCCATCCAGTAATTCTTAGCTAAGCATATCCCACTGTGATTTTCATGAAACCCCCTTTCAATTGACTATGCCAGAGCCTTCAGCCCATCTGGAAGCTTTTGCCAGACTGACTTCATTAAATTTTTTTCTCTGATTATTAAAGCAATGAATATTTATTATGACTATTTTTAAAACATAGAAAAGTAGGGGAAAAAAACTAGAGAAAAATCACTCATAATCCTTCTACCCAAAAGGAATAGTACTAAACTTTTGACCTAGTTCCTTCTCAGTTTCACTTTCTGCTGTATTAGTCCACTGATCCACCACTTTTGGAAATTTGGGATGTGATAAATAAGAATCTTCAGAAATGTTGAGGGAATATCTTCCTTTATCAGACATCAAAGAACTTAAGCCATAAAATATTTTTGTGTCAAGCACATGTTATATAATATTGAAATGATACTCCCACTTATTAATTCAAGAAATAGGAGAGAAATAGTGCACAGAGTTGGAGTCAGAATGTGCTCAAAAAGAAGTACCATAGACAGGGAGAAATGTTTGAAGATTACTCTGTTTCAGCATTCCTATTATACATTGCAGTGGAAGTCAAGAAAGAAGCAGGAGGCAAAGTCTCCTGGCTACTCTTATCTATTACTATTCCCAATGTTCTATCTCCCTTATATATGGTATAGATCTGCAATTAACAGTACCAATCAGGGGATCCCTGGGTGGCTCAGTGGTTTAGCGCCTGCCTTTGGCCCAGGGCACTATCCTGGAGTCCTGGGATCGAGTTCCACGTCAGGCTCCCGGCATGGAGCCTGCTTCTCCCTTCTTCTGTGTCTCTGCCTCTCTCTCTCTCTCTCTCTCTCTCTGTCTATCATGAATAAATAAATAAATCTTTAAAAAAAAAACAGTACCAATCATTTCCCTGGAGTTTTGGAATTGTATACCCAACTATACCAAAACAAACATATTATCTCTCCATTTCTACCTCATCCAAAGGTAAAAATCAAAACAAAACAAAAAAAATCCTCAAGCATCTATTCACTCTTTTCTCCTTATGTTAGTGAATCATATCTTCCATCTACGCTGTCACCAATGCCAGGAATCCAGAAGTTACCCTAGAATCTCTTCTCCTTCATATCCCTAAGTACAAGTTACTTCAACCTTGATAGAGTATTCACTTCTAATTGTTTCTTCACTTTATTTCCCTTACCATCACTACACCCTTGCCTAAATATTCACTGGATATAAGTTTTGTATCCAGTAGTCAGTGCAGTACCTGCCACATTACACAGAAAATATTTGTAGACATAATTGTTCTTTTCAACATCATGATTTAGAATGTAAACACTGAGAATTATCCATTGCATTCATTTAATTGGCCCAATAAGTCACGATACTTGAATCTGAATTCTTTATCCATCTATCTCTTGAAGGACACTTGGGCTGCTTCCATAGAATGGCTCTTTGTAAATAATGCTGCTATAAACATAGGGGTGCTTGTATCCCTTTGAATTAGTGTTTTTTGAAGGTAAATACTCAGTAGTGCAATTCTTGTATCATAGGGTAGTTCTATTTTTAGCTGTTTTGGGGAAATCCCTTACTGTTTTCCACAGTGCCTCACCAGCTTTCATTTCCACCAATAGTGAAAGAGGATTCCTTTTTCTTCACATCCAAGCCAACACTTGTCATTTCTTGTGTTTTTTATTTTAACTATTCTGATAGGCATGAAGTAATATCTCATTGTGGCTTTCATTTGCATTTCCCTGGTGATGAATGATGTTGAGCATCTTTTCATGTGTCTGTTGGCTGTCTGGGTGTTTTCTTTGGAGAAATGCCTCTTCATGTCTTCTGGCCTTTTTAATTGGATTGATTGTTTTTAGAGTATTGAATTGTATCAGTTCATTACATATTTTTGATACTAACCTTTTATCAAATATGTCATTTGCAAATATCTTCTCCCATTCAGTAGTTGCCTTTTAGTTTTGTGGCCTTTTAGTTTTTATTTTGACATAGTCCCAGAAGTTTATTTTTGCTTTTATTTCTCTTGCTCCAGGAGATATATCTAGAAATAAGTTGCTATGGCTGATGTCAGAGATTACTGCCCATACTCTAGTCAAGTATTTTTATAGTTTCAAGTCTCACATTTAGGTCTTTAATCCATTTTGAGTTTATTTATTCCAGAAAAAAATCTGGAAAGAGCACAAATACATGAAATTAATAACATACCATGGATGAGTTAACTACGAAATCACAGAAGGAATAAAAAAATTACATGAAAACAAATGAAAATGAAAACACAATGGCCCCAAATCTTTGGGATACAGCAAAAGAAATTCAAAGAGGGAAATTTATAGTAATTCAGGCCTACCTCAAGAACCAGGAAAATCTCAAATAAGCAACCTAAAATTACACCTGAAGAAGCTAGAGAAAGAACAAACAAAACCCAAACCCAGCAAAAGGAAGGAAATAATAAAGATTAGAGCAGAAATAAATGCTATAGAACTAAAACAAGTTCAAAAAACAAACAAAAAAGCAGATCAATGAAACCAGGAGCTATTTCTTTACAAAGATCAACAAAATTAATAAACCTCTAGCAAGATTAATTTAAGAAAAGAGAAAGGACCCAAATAAACAAAATTACTAGTTAAAGGAGAAATAATAACCAATACCACAGAAATACAAACAATTCTAACAGAATATTATGAAAACTTATATGCCAACAAATTGGAAAATATAAAAGAAATGGATAAATTCATAGACACATCTAATTTACCAAAGCTAAAGCAGAAAGAAATAGAAAATTTGAACAGATTGATTACCAGTAATGAAATTGAATCAGTAACCAAAAAACTCCCAATAAACAAAAGACCAGGATGAGGTGGCTTCATAAGTAAAGTCTACCAAATATTTAAGGAAGAGTCAATACCCATTCTTCTCAAACTATTACAAAAAATACAAGAGGAAGGAAAACTTCCAAATTTGTTCTATGAGGCCAGTATCACCTAGATATAAGACTGGATAATGACACCACAAAAAGAACTATAGGCCAATATCTCTCATGAATATAGATGTAAAAATCCTCAACAAAATACTAGCAATTAGAATCCAACAATATATCTTAAAAAATCATACATCATAATCAAATGGGCTTTATTCCTGGGATGCAAGTGTGGTTCAATATTCACAAAACAATCAGCATGATATGTCATATCAACAAGAGAAAATATAAAAAAAAAACATATGAGCCTTTCAATAGATGCAGAAAAAGCACTTGACAAATTACATATCCATTCATGATAAAAAAAAAAAAAACCTTCTGCAAATGAGCTCTAGAAGGAACATGTCTCAATGTAATAAAGGCCTTATATGAAAAACCCACAGCCAATATGATACTCAAAGGTTTTAAACTGAGAGCTTTTCCCCTAAGGCCAGGAACAATATAAGGATGTCCATGCTCACCACTTTTATTCAACATAGTGCAAGAAGGCCTAGCTATAGCAATCAGACCACACAAAGAAATAAAAGGCATCCAAATTGGTAAGGAAGAAGGAAAACTGTCATATATGCAGATGACATGATACTATATATAGAAAACCCTAAAGACTCCACCAAAAAACTAGAACTGATAAATGAATTCGATAAAGTCACATGATATAAAATAAATGTACAGAAATATGCTGCATTCCTATACTCAATAATGAAGCAGCAGAACGTGAAATTAAGAAAACAATCCTGTTTACATTTGCACCAAAAACAATAAAATATTTAGAAATAAACCTTACCAAAGAGGTGAAAGACCTGTACTCTGAAAATAAATAAATAAAACATTGAAAATTAATAAAACTGGATGAAAGAAATTCAAGACAATGCAAAGAAATGAAAAGACATTCCATGTTCATGGGTTAGAAGAACAAATATTGTTAAAATGTCTAGACTATATCCAAAGAATCTACACATTTAATGCAATCTCTATCAGAATACCAATAGCATTTTTCACAAAACTAGAATAAACAATCCTAAAATTTGTATGGAACCAAAAAAGACCTTGAATAGCCAAAGAAACCTTGACAAAGAAAAACAAAACTGGATATCACAATTCCAGATTTCAAGTCATATTACAAAGTGGCAGTAATTAAAACAGTATGGTACTGGCATAAAAATAGACCCATAGATCAATGGAATAGAATAGAAACCCAGAAATAAACCCATAGTAATATGGTCAGTTAATCCTCGACAAAGGAGGAATAAATATACAGTGGGGGGGGGAACGTCTCTTCAACAAATAGTGTTGGGAAAACTAGACAACCACATGCAAATGAATGAAATTGGACCACTTTCTTACACCATACACAAATTCAATCTGTTACTTGTGCACAAATAATACCTATTTTAAGACTAAGCAACTAAATTAAACAAATGCATAATTGAAGCAAATACTACTAAGATGCCAAAAAACAAACAAACAAACCCAACAAAACAAGCAAATGCAATCCATAGTTAATTATCTAGTTATTCAGTAAAGAATAATAATTTTAAAAATCTGAGACACATTTGGAGACTTTTCCAAAAAATATATATAACATCAAGTGAAAACACTATAATACACTGAAATAACTGCCTAATTTCCTTGGCTTTTATGAATCATCAAAATAAATTCAACTGAGAGATTAGGAGCCGAGGAAGATGGTAGAATAGGAACATCCTCAGGTCACCTTGTTCCACAGATGCACCTAAATAATAGCTACATCAGTGTAACTAACCCAGAAAAT